>NC_140594.1:289397757-289803444 GCF_964204655.1 Triturus cristatus | reverse complement strand
GAAGAGAGGAAGAGAGAGAGAGAGAGGGGGGGAGAAGAGAGAGAGAGAGAGAGAGGGGGAGGGAGAGAGAGAGAGAGAGAGAGAGAGAGAGAGAGAGAGAGAGAGAGAGAGAGAGAGAGAGAGAGAGAGAGAGAGAGAGAGAAAAAGAGAAAGAAAAAGAGAGAAAGAGAGAAAGAGAGAAAGAGAAAGAGAGAGAGCACTGTAATGTTAGAATTCATCTTCTGGGGGGAAGACCATCTCCACTCAAGGTGTTCGGCATCGGCTGCAGCATCGCAAGCATCGTCACAATGTACATAAAGTGCTTCCAATGTCATGCACTTCCCAGCATATGGGTTCCGCCATCTCAGCACCAACCCCTTCACCCTTCTTTCCTTCACGTGCTTCCCCGCCTCTAAGAGTTATTCACTATTCACATACCTGCTGGAATAGATGTTTCTAAATTGTTACTTTCCCTCCATGTATTGTACAAGCTTTTAACATTTTATAGGACATGGAAGTTCATCAACCTGCACTTGCAGACTAACAACTTCCTTTTAGAATCGGGCTTACATTATAGCTAAGTGTTTCTGTCACAGCTGCATACTGTGTACAGCAACTACCACCTCACCTGGTGCCAATAATACCATACTTTACTCATGCTTTTCGCCTTCAATCGATGCTAAGACTGAGCCAATCATCACAGGGACATCTTAAGGATTTTGGGGGCCCTGGGTCAAACATATTTTGGGGGCCCCTGATTGGAACAGCTTTGAATTTGTGATCCAATTTCAGCTCTTTCATGCCCTCTTTGGCCAGGTCACTGACATTGCACATGCGCTCTCGCCCAAATTCTAAATGTGTTTACATCTAATATTTAGGGATAGTTACATGTTTTCAATATTGTAACACAGCAGCAGCTCACTAATATTACTGCAAATAATCTCTTTGCCAACCTCCCATTTCTCGTATGCGGAGTCCTGTTTAATCTAAATAAAACTTATTTGATGGATGTAGCACAACATTTCTCTGCAAAATGTAATAGAATCTCACACATCACCTACATTAAAAATAAAATAAAGGAATACGGTATTTAAAATAATCTCTTTAAGAATTATTCAAGGTCATCAGGGCAAGACTCTGCACAACTGAGATGGCTTTATCAGGGGGCCACATGATAGTCTGGGGCCCTGGGCCAGAGGCCACTTTGCCCATGCCTTAAAAAGTCTCTGGATCATCAACTACATTCAGCTTAGTCACCTAAAGACAGGGCATTAACCAACTCAGCTACTTTATCATAACAAATCAAGGGCTGTCTGATTTATATATCATTTTTGTAACCCAATGACAGGATCTTACAAATATTTCTGATATCATTATTTTCTTCACAAATCAAGTTTTTTGGGCGGATGCATCATTATGAAAATGTGAACGTTCAGACATTCAAATTTCACAAAATTCTATTAACGTGTTCAGTATCTTGTTTTTCAGATTTATGTGGATTCCCAAAATGACAACATTAAACAAGCATTGGCATAGCCAATAGGTCTAGCCTTTGGGACCTTATAAGTGTTTAGCCATGCAACAGTTGATGTTGTTGCACCAAGGATATTGTGCTGGATAACCAAACACTTATAAGGAGCCAAAGGCGAAACCTATTGGCTATGTCAATGCTCGTATTGTTAGAAGTGTGGGATGCTGGGAGGTAGAACATTTACAGGTCCCTGTAGATTCCTCTAAGAAAAATGAGGTGATAGGCCGACCAGTACAAGTGCAGTACTGTTTTTGTCTGAAAAAGCGTGGCAACACAGAATAGTGGAACAATCGTTATTATCTCTTGACGTTCCCATTGTTTTTTCTTCCAAATGTAAGTCTCTGTACAAAAATTTGTGATGACTTAAGCATCAACTTCTACAAAAAATAAAAAAAAGGACTCTGCTTTGGGAAGTGGGTAATGCGGGCAGCACTCGAGGTTAGGGCTCGATTCATGAAAGTGTTTGCCCACCTAAGTTAAATATAGGGGAAGAAATATCTGCAATTATGTTTATGACAGACAAAATCAGGAATGCTTGGATGTGACGCATGACAATTCTGCTATTATGGTGTAATTTCTTTGTGAGTAAATTTGATCACAAGGGCAGGCTCATAGACATTCATGGGCAGATTTAGGAGCAAAAGTTGATGAACGTATACTAACATAAGTTTGTGGGCATTCACCAGACACTTTCTGGTGATTTCCAACAATCAAACAGCACATACATTAATTCTTCATAGTGCAGCTGAAAAATGTTGTTTCAGGGTGTATATGGCAGAAACACGCCCACATTTTATGGAGATATAAGAGAGGGGTATAGGTCAGGTGAAAAATAATTTACCCATGAAGTGATTCAAAAAAATGTTTCCAAGTGCAAGGATAATGTGTTGCATTTCCACATGCACACATGAAATCTTATGTAGTTTCATATGCGGGAAACCTTTCTGTGCATGATTACTACAAAGAATCTGATTGTGCTACCCACGCGCGCAGTTGGTAACTGCCGTGTTACTAACCGTGCCGTGTTGACTTGGCAAGTGCACCCACTTGCCAGGCCCTAAACCTTCCCTTTTCTACATGTTAGTCACCCCTAAGATAGGCCCAAGATACCCCTGTGGGCAGGGTGCAGTGTATGTGAAAGGTAGGACATGCCCTGGTGTGTGTGGCATGTCCTGATAGTGAATTACGCCCCATTTTGTTTTCTACTATTGCAAGGCTACCTGTTCCCCATAGGACAGAATGGGAAGTTTGTTTATAACATCTTATGAACATCACTGGCCCTGGGAACTAGGTAGGGAAATAAAATGTAGTATGCCTGAACTCAATATCTAAAGATGCATCTTTTAGTGAAGGTGATTTTTACATTCTGTGTTTGAAAATACCACTTTTAGAAAGTAGGTATTTTCTTGCTCACTCATCCCGTTTGCCTCTCTTGGAATGTGGATTGCCTGTCTGGATTTTGGATGACAGAAGGCTGGGGAGCAGGAGTGGCTCCAGATAGTCTAGGTAGGGTCGGGAAAGGACTGAATAGACCTGGGCTGCAATGGGGGAAGGGGGGAGGAGATTTCCTTGCACCTCAAAGGGCCTGGTCTGCCTCTGACAATGCCGTCTCTACCTCCTGCCAGGAAATCACACCAGAGAAGGCAGAACTGGTTCTGGCTGGGTACAGACACTCTCTGCCTAAGAGATCAAAGGACTTTGGGATATAAATATTGGGGCCCAGACCCCTGAACTTTAGAACCCTTTTGGATCAAGAAGACTGCCAAGAAGAAGAGCTGGAGAAGCTGTGAGGAGGGACTACCAATTTGCTGTGTGCTTTGCTGTGTTGGCCTGCAGTGGCTGTTTCTGTCTTGGGCAGTGAAAGGACTGGGCTGAACTTTCTGCAATCTACTTTTGTGAGTTTCTCCAAGGGCTTGAGGTAGAGCTTGCCCCCTGTTTAAGAAGTCTCAGGAACAGCAAACAGTTCAAGCTCTTCTGCCCTCAGCACTGGGGACTGTGTGTTTTGTGCTGCAACAGAAGAAAAGCAACTCAACGACGTCTACGACGCCGCTGCCGACTCCGTGTCCTGAAGGCACCGCAGAGGGATCCGCCGCAGCGCCGCACCGGGACCCTGGTCTCAGCGACGACACCTGCTGACGCCGCCACTGAGCTATTGCTCACACCGCGACCTTTGAGCACCACACTCCGCACCGCCTCACTTCACCACGACGCCCTGGTATCCCCGACGATGCCTCTCCACGCCAAAAATCGATGCCGCTGCTTGCACCGTGGTTCAAGGGCACCGCTCGTAAAGTTACACGACGCATCACCCTCATCCCGCACCGCAGCCTTGGCCTACCGACGCCATCGACTCCAGTTCATCAGCCGACGACAACGCTTCAGCAACGACGACGTAGCTGCTTGCACCGTGACCTGCCAGCACCGTGACGAGCACTGCCTTCATCTCGCACCGCGACCCTGGTCTCACCGACATCACCATCTGACGCCGCCACCGAGCCGCTGCTCGCACCGCAACCTGAGGGCACCACACTTTGCACCGCTGTACTTCGCATCGCAGCACAAGACGCCTGCCGACGCCAGCGCTCCTGATCCCAACAGGGAGGAGGTCGACCGGCAACGCGTGTGACTTCGAGGGCCCCCGACGACTCCTGCGCCAACCTCCGGAACCGACGCCTGCGAACGCCGTATTTTCGGAAGCTCAACGAGAGGTCGCCGATGCCCTGCATTTCTAAAAGGTACTGTTTACGGGTCTTTCCGACACCGTAGCTGGCCCGCAACGCCACGGTCAGCCAGAACGGTTTGGATTTGTTTGCTCACGATGTCGTGATAGCCCCTGACGGAGCTTCTGACATCAAGGAACTGTTTCTTAAAGCTTATTTTGACAACTGTAGATTTTTAAGTACTGTATTGTGGATTTGTATAGTTTTTGGTCTTGTAGTATATACAAATATTGGCTATTTTTCTAAACTGGTGTGGTGTCCTTTTGTAGTGCTTACACTGTATTACTGGTGGTTATGTGCAAATGCTTTACACACTGCCTCTAAGATAAGCCTGACTGCTCGTGCCAAGCTACCAAGGGGGTGAGCAGAGGTTATTTTAGGAGTGTAACTCCCTTATCCGGACTAGGAAGAAGGGTACCTATTTGGACAAAGGTGCAAGCCCTTGCCAACTAGAGACCACCATTTCTAACAATTAGTATATGAGGAGTACTCCTAACATTATCTGACAATTGCTCTGCTCAGAAATGTATTTCAGACATACCAGTAATAAATTACCAATCATGTATCCTGCACCTTTTGTGACTCAGGCCCTTACACCTGGACACAAAGAGTCGAATTTTCCTAATAGGAAACTTGTTCTTCTCTGAAGTTAAGAACTTTAATATTGGAAAGTTTGATCAAACTACATTCAGGCTGAAGTGCTGTATATTAGCTTTAAGAGTATGGTGTAATCCAACCATGATTGGGTCGAGCCTGAGTCAGGGCGCATGCTCTGCTCTGCGAGACTTGTTGTCCTGGTGTATGGAGGAGAATCCCCGCCCACTCTCTGCCCATATTTGTCATTAGCTTGTGTCATTGTCTTTCGTAAATTCTGGCTCCCGATTCGTTAATAGGCTTGTTAGTCCCTCCTTACTGCCGCCTTGTCTTCAACTGTAACCTCCGATGGTGACTGGCCCCCTACCTCGGCCGTTACATGGTACGTGTTTTTAAGTCTCTGAGCACTCTTTTCTTTAAAGAGTTTCTGAAGATGCAGGCATGACGTGCGCTGCTTCAGCGGTCCCAGCCAGTGTAGCCACCCTCTTCCCCTACCCTGTGAGCTAGTACATCGATATCAAGGCTCCAGAGCATGGCCAATTAATCATGCATACGAAGTTGCTGGGCTTCGCGCCAGCCAAATAATCTAGATAGCTCATTGACCAGACCACAACCCATATCTAAGAGCCGATTAACGTTCCTAATGATCTGTAAATAAGCATTAATGTTCTTGTTGTTTCCGTACAAAACCTCTGGACCCAGATGAAGCCCCCCCCCCGTACTGTTTCTAGTGTGTCCATCACATGCGTAAGGACATGGAGGCTTCCTGACGCTTCTCGTGATGGTCTGAAGCCATCAGTGAGGCTCGGTTTCATTCTGGGCGAAGAGCTGCTCACCACTAAGTATATATAAAGTAAAGGCCAAGGATACGGAAAGAGTGCACTGAACTGCCCTTTCCTACAATACCCTCCCTCGTCTCTTCCTGTTTTTGGATCCACACATGAAAACGTCAGTCCGTTGACCTGAATTCTTCTCTTTACATACCATTAGTGGCGTGGCCTACCTTCATGATGCATTCCATATCTGTTCAATCATTTGCTTTGTTTACATGTTTTTTTACTGCCTGTGAATAACTGCTGCGTTACTTATAATTCAAATCAGCTTTATTCGATTTTATGTCATAAAATCATAAAAGAACAGTGTTAAAAACAGTTTAAAAGGAAACAATTTTCCAAATTCTATTAGGGGCTACAGGGTAATAACTAAAAATACAAATCATACAGTAACTTCACATGGTGTTCCGGAACCTTATGACGGCCTTTAACAAAGAAGAAGTGGCCATGATGGTATATTCATTTTCCAACATTTGTGGTCGTAAAAAAGCTGTTCTACATTGTTTTAGATTCCATCTTCTAATTCTAATTTTCAACCTAATCCAAGTTACTGGTTTTTGACTTGACACCCCTGGAACTATACAGCCGTATAAGACCAAGTCATGTGGAAGGGTGACAAAATTATACATTATGCGGCAATCGTGCAACACTTCTTGTCATTAGAAGCTCTGTACACAGTATATTTCGCGTTTATTATGCAGGACCTCGCTGAGAGTTATTTGAAGATTCTAGACTTGGGACCTTAAAAATGTGGAACATATTTGTGACCCTTCTTAAATCTGAGTGTCTGTCCCAAGGACTGCCGTTTTGGGAACTTTATATGTGACGGAAACATGAGTCTGTGCTAATACAGTGTGACAAGAAAATCATAGAAAAAATATATCTTTCTATCCAACCCATTTGAATTACATGTAAGGAATTAAGGTCACTGGGTCCTGCTGCACGAAACCTATCACGGTCCCTCGCGCGGGGATATTTACGTCACAAGGGCAACACAGTCACCTCTGTAAAGGGCCGATTGCAGTAGACGATAGACAGTTACAATGTTAAGCATCAGGCATACATTTTGATCCGTTTGAGGCTAGGAACAATAGGTTTTGTTGAAATCTTAGCATTGTGCTGCAGAATCTGATTATGCGGCGAGTGTGGCAAAGTCCTATTTAGGTCCAAATTACTGCAGCCGTACAGTCATTTTACCAAATGGCCTTGCTTATGATGTCCTGTATAGTGCTCTGAAACCTGGCTTTGAAGAGTTTGCGGTACAAAAGGGGGTGGTGATGGACGGAGCATCAGAACCAATCAAACACTCACACCCAGTCAACAGATCTGGGTTTGATCCATCACCGTTCTTTAGCCCACTCTGCCACCCCAGTTCAGACATGGCCATATGCAAATCAGTCTGACCCTGTGTCTCATGGGAACAGTCCAGCACAAACTGCCAAGCCATGCCTTCCCTGGACCGGAAACAAGCTTCCTAGGACCGGTTTCTGGCATTTCAGCCGTCTTCAGCCAGGCTTGCTTAAATACAGTGGCAAAGTGAGCAAGGGACTGGTTCTGATGCTCTGTCCATCCCCACCCCCTTTTGTACCGCTTTGTTCGCCATAAGTTGGCAGGGTATGCTCAGACTTGAGTCCCTTGCTCACTTTGCCACTGGATTCAAGCAAGCCTGGCTGAAGACTGCTGTAATGCCAGAAACCGGTCCTAGGAAGCTTGTTTCCGGTCCAGGGAAGGCATGGCTTGGCAGTTCAGGCTGGACTGTTCCCATGAGGCACAGGGTCAGACTGATTTGCATATGGCCATGGCTGAACTGGGGTAGCAGAGTGGGCTGAAGAACGGTGATGGATCAAACCCAGACCTGTTGACTGGGTGTGAGTGTTTGATTGGTTCTGATGCTCTGTCCATCACCACCCCCTTTTGTACCGCTTTGAAGAGTTTGCACCACATAAAACAAAAAAGTAAACAACTTTCCTCTGTCCTCTGGCCTAGAGGCCTGCAGAACCCCTACACTGTCGACATTTCTTTAGCTCCTCCATATTAACCCTGCATGTGGTAGTGATGCACCCTGCGTATGTTAACTGTTTTAAGTGGGGGGGTAGGGGGCATGTAACAACACAGTATATGTGTAAAGCACACGTTCACCCAAGGGTATCTTGGCACCGAATAACAGATATTTATTGTTACCCAACTCAATGGTATTCATTTTATCGATCTCGGACGGATGAAAGGCTGAGTGGACCTGGTGTGATTTGAACCTGTGACCATGAGGTCAAACACAGGATCCTACAGTGGATGCTAGTCTACTAAGCCACCAGACCTGGCTTATGTAGTGCCATGTTACACCCTCACCACCCCATCGGCTGGGGGCTCTTCAACAAAAGTGGGCACAACATGGTTGTGTAGTCCAGATGTGACTCCAGGCTCTTCACACCATGATCGATCGCCCTGCATACAACTCGGGTCTGTGGCAGACAGCAGCATTTACCCCCTTGAAGAATCCCCCTCCTGTCCCATCAGCAGCATCCACCCTCCTAAAAGAACCCCCTCCCTTCCCTGTGGAGGGGACATCCTACCCCACCAGCAGGGCTCACCCCCTTAGAGAGCCCCTGTCCTCCTTGCAGAGGGGGAGCCCTGCCCCACCAGCAGGGGTCACCCCCTTAGAGAGCCCCAGCCCTCCTTGCACGGGGGGGGGAGCCCTGCGCAATACAGCAGTGACGGTGGGGTTTAAAAGCCTTACGCCCGTTGGGTCACCTCAGCAGTAATGGCTCATACAAGCACGTGCCTCTGTGCTGCTAGTGAATGTCCAATACATTAGTTGAGACTGTGCCCGTTTCTTTTCCCTCCTTTTATTTTGCGGAGGGTGGGGGTGGTCAGGTCATTTGCTGATCTCAATGACCGTCAGGCACCAAACGTGTGAAACAACAGGTTTCCAACTAAATCATTTTCCAAACTGAGGGCAGATATGCAGGCACGGAGGAGGGCACATATGCAGGCACGGAAGCGGTCAGATATGCAGGCACAGAAGTGGTCAGATATGCAGGCACGGAAGTGGTCAGATATGCAGGCACGGAAGTGGTCAGATATGCAGATAAGGAAGTGGGCAGATATGCAGGCACAGAAGTGGGCAGATATGCAGGAACAGAAGTGGGCAGATGTCCAGGCACGGAAGTGGTCAGATATGCATGCACGGAAGTGGTCAGAAATGCAGATAAGGAAGTGGGCAGATATGCAGGCACAGAAGTGGGCAGATATGCAGGCACAGAAGTGGGCAGATATGCAGGCACAGAAGTGGGCAGATATGCAGATAAGGAAGCGGTCAGATATGCAGGCACAGAAGTGGTCAGATATGCAGGCACAGAAGTGGTCAGATATGCAGGCACAGAAGTGGGCAGATATGCAGGCACAGAAGTGGGCAGATATGCAGGCACAGAAGTGGGCAGATATGCAGGCACAGAAGTGGACAGATATGCAGGTAAGGAAGTGGTCAGATATGCAGGCACAGAAGTGGTCAGATATGCAGGCACAGAAGTGGTCAGATATGCAGGCACAGAAGTGGTCAGATATGCAGATAAGGAAGCGGTCAGATATGCAGGCACAGAAGTGGTCAGATATGCAGGTAAGGAAGTGGTCAGATATGCAGATAAGGAAGTGGTCAGATATGCAGATAAGGAAGTGGTCAGATATGCAGGCACAGAAGTGGTCAGCTATGCATGCACGAAAGTGGGCAGATATGCAGAATGATAAAATATTATTTCATAAGTAATGTTAAACATCTTGGCCCTTTCTTTTTTCAGAAACAAGCTAACACTTACACTGCCGTAGGAAAGGATAACCATGTGTAATGAAGCTTTATTTTACACTCACAATGAATTAGGCCAGAGAAAATGTTTAAAAATCAAGTTTAGCTGCGCTTTTCTATTTTCTTGAATAGGTCAAATATCTGAACACACTTCTACATACCAACAACGATTTCAGGTGGCTGTGGCCACTGGGTCCAGGACTTAATAACATCAGGAGCCAAATGCCTTTTAGGAGCATTGCCTCTCACGCGGGTGCAGGCTAGAGCCCAGCAAGTGCCCTGCTTTGCCTTCAAAGATGCACGCCAGGACACCCGTGCAGGGTCGGACTAGCCCATGGGGCAATCAAGGAGTGCTTGCTAAGCTGGTCTAAAAAGTTAGTGGGTGGGACGATTGTTTTGGAAGTTTGGGGGCCCGTTTCATTTTCTTGTGGACCACTTTTCACTGTTTAGGTATCTGATATTAGGACAAACATTGTCTACAGCGAGCCAGGGCCGTTTCTAGGTGTTTTGCCGCCCTAGGCGAGAATTGAAAAATGCCGCCCCCTCATTGAGCTCTCATGTGACTCCGGCTGCCCTCTCTCTACCGGGATGTCATGTAACGGCCAGAGCTGCCGACTATGGAACTGGGGAAGCAGGTTTGAGTGTCGACATCGGCTCATCATCCTGTGATTCTGGCAAATCACTTAATCTCCCAAGCCTATAAACAATGCATGTGTTTGTGATATAATTGTGTAATGTAAGTGGTGCGCATGTAAAGCGCTTCAATATCTTTGGGTCAAGTTGGAGCTATATTTTAAAAACTACAGAAGAATGCACTAACAGGTTAAAACTAAAAACAAAGCCTTAACATAAGGAAAGACAAAAAGATACCCATTTACTGGATGATTTGTACAGAGCGAAACCAGAAAATCTGGATAAATCGTGGCTTCCATACTGAAATTGTGTGATCTTAGGCAAATATTTAATTTCACTAAAACTCTTTTTGCTTCACTATCGCATTATAAGCACTTTAGAATATTTGAGATTAGACTATTAGTTGTACACAACTATCTCTTTTAATAAGTACTTCTCAATGCAGTGCTGTAATGTGCCTAATTAATATCAAAGCTTCCACGTGTGAAAGGAAAGCACTTTTTTTGAACTTCGAAGAGACTTTATCATATTTTACGTGGTTTGTTGTATGATTTGCAAAACACATATTTTCAGGGCTTGGCTCGTGCATGGCCTCTAAGATCCGAACCAGACCCTTGGCCTGGCTCTCCCTGTTAATTTTGTTGGCTCGTCCACCTCTACTCCTAACTAATACATTATCTCGGTCACTCAACCTCTAATTCACGCGCTCACTGACTGGTAATCACAATCATTAATTTGTTCATTCTCTTAAAAACTCACTCATTCAGTCACTCGCCAACTGATGCATTCATTCATTCATGCAATCACGGAAGGGGACCAGGAATTTTGAATATGTTAACCCCTAAATAGCTGTGGAGAGGGCCTCGTCACATCATTACTGGAAACCCGAGGCCCGCTCCGGCAGGCATACATGAAAAATATATGCCAGACAATGTTTAGGAATAAAGCAATAGGGCAGTACATGAGTAATATTGAACACTTGAGGTGTGTCGAAGAACCCAAACGTAAGGAGTTTATACTATATTTAAAGGAAAATCAGTAGGGCATGACAAACTCCAGAGTAAATATAGTTTATGTTGTCTGTACTACTATGAACTGGTTATATTAGATTGCGGCAATACCCTTTTTTTTGTCAGTGGGGTGAGCACATCTTCCTAGATAGTCAGCTCACAGATGGCCAGGGCTTACTCAGCCTTTCACCTATATGGCGCTAATAAAATGAGTAGAACAAGTTGACTCAATATGTTTCCTAATATACAAGTGCTTTGAGATAATTGTTGCAAAAGCTATACAAGCCATAATTGTCATCCAATCACACAGAACACTTGGCAGCCATTAATGGAAGGTAAGACTAGGTGTTGTTACAATTAAATATGATTTTGGGTGAGCAAGTTACGAAAGGAAGTGGGCTCACTGTGGGTGTGCCCTTGCAACCCCCATTAATGGGTTAAAAACAGAGTGAATGAGTTCTCGGAGAGAGACTGAATTAGTGGTGCTGCATTTTAACCAGCCATGTTGGTAGTGACCGCTGCCCCATATAGTGCTCTGGCAGCAGTAGTTGAATTCCGTAAAACTAATTTCCATTTCAGTTTGGAGCAACAATAGCTAATTTTCATATAAATCTATTCTTACCTGATATGATACCGACCACCAGGATAAATTCGAGGACTTGGCAATTAGATGTAACCTGAAAATGGTCATAATAACAGCATTTCATGGAGTGCTGAAATACCATACATTTTCGTTTCTAAACGGTATTCTTCTACTCAATGGATTAACCTTGGAAGGATGAAAGGCTGAGTAGGCCCTACCAAAGTTTACACCCGTAGTCCGCAGATGGTGCACTCACCCCAGCAGCAAACGTGTACTTGTCTGATCCTCTTGACAGCATCTGGCCATGAAACTATTCATTAAACTATGTAACCTCCAGGACTAAGCAGCAAAGAGAGTGGGCAATCACCAGAAGTGGTTGGTTACTGTGGGCCTTCAGGTGTTCTTACGGTTGCTGCTCGCAACCAGCTTTTCACCACTGTTATCGATCCTGTATAATAAAAAATAAAATCTATGACAACAAGCGGCGTGCCAGACGTCTGATCCCGCTTCACTATGTCCAGCTACACATCATCAGCAATGGCCCCAGGCCTCTCACTGACACTCTCAGCAGAGAGGCCAGGCATTTCATGGGGACGGGGAAAGAATGCACCTCTAAGTTGTCAGGCAATGGCTGGAATGTTGCTCAGGGGAGGATATGTAGACATATTGTGTGTGCTGTTGTTTTGAAATCAGAACAGTATTTAACTCAGACACGCATAAAAAAACACTCTCCCCCACAGCCACACTCTTCACAGAGTCAGTCAGGTGCAACATACCATTTCAAGGCAGCGCACAATGGAACAGACTAGACTTTACACTTAGATACAGATATATTCCAAGAAGATGTGTGTTTTCTTTTGGGACGTAGTACCTTGCCAAAGAAATGGGGGCGGAGGTGAGGGTTCGCCATTATACCTAATTGTGGAACCGTGGACAGATCTTTATCTCGCTCTGAAACAGTATCCATATTTTTACCCAAAATATGATAACTTTCAAAACTGGCAACCTCTAGTTAATTTTGAAAATGTACAAACCAAACACTTACACCTACGCAACTGTCTCAAAAATACTTAGCAATTAAAATCGACATTTACCCACCTATCTGCGGGCAGGCACCTTGGGAGTTGGGATCAGCACAGGGTGCGAGGTGAGCACGAGAACAGAGGTCCGACTCCAATCGGGTCGAGAGCGCATATTTAGCAGCGCCGGCGGCACGGCCCTGGGCTGTGGCGCCGAACGTGACGTCACGAAGGCGCGCTACCCAATGCGCTTTCGAGGTCAAAGGCTGTTTAAGGTGATTTGAATCGATTCCTAAACTCATGCTTTTTGCCGCCCTCCCCCTTTTGCCGCCCTAGGCGGCTGCCTAGTCTTGCCTAATGGTAGAAACGGCCCTGCAGCGAGCACAAATAAGCTTGTTCCCACAAACCATTGCAAAACACCTTTATAAAGTGTCTTTACAAGTTCAAAACGGCCCAATTTGCAAATGTGGGACACTTTTTTGAGCTATCTAACTTGTTAACGCATAGCAACACAATACATAGGATAATGTGCTGCATACCTAAACACACAAGGTCACAAAGGCAAGACCTGTTGGCTATGCCAATGCTTGTTGAAATTTTCTTAGGGCCTGTATTTCTTCTATTTCTTTTTATGACCTCGTCGGTTTGGGGCTTTTGGTCAGGTCCCACGGCATTGTAGCAGCTTCCCTTTAGGACTTGGGTCATGATCCTGCTCTGTAACAGTTTGCAAAGGCATATATACTGTTGAGTCATTCCTGCACAGGAGCCAGCTTTCAAACGAATGTTGCTGATCCTTGTTTTAGGAGATAAATGCACTTATCTTTGCATCATGAATAATGAATTGGAACACTTTCTGCGAACTGAACATTCCATTTTCAATTCATTGTAAAAAGTACAGAAGATTGATTTAACCTGCTCTGGATGGGCAGCTGCGTTTCAGCATCTGATCGAGCATTCAATAAATACCTTAACCTTACAGAACAGAGGGCATTGGCCCTCCTCCGTCATCTCCAATAACACAAATAGCCCTATTGTTGCCAGTTTAAGCTTCTCTGAGTGTTTCCCCCATTTCAGTCTATATCTTTCACAGGTCTCAAGGGCATGGCTGCAATGTAATCTAACGTCAATGATATGGGATTCTTGGAACAGCTCCATGGAAGGTGTTGTCTGCTCGCTGACGGCTCTTTACAGAGTCAGAGACCAAGTAATGTTATATGGAAAGTGATGCTTGTCGATGCTAGACAATAGACATGCTGTAACAGGAAATTATACAGGAAAATGTACTAATATAGCCTTATAGCCCGCCGTAGTGGGCTATACCGGCTATTAAAGGCCCGCTGCAGCGTTAAAGGCCCGAGCCGAAGGCGAGGGACTTTAACAAAGCAGCGGGACTTTAATTGCCGGTATAGCCCTGCTACAAAGGGCTATAAGGCTATTAGAACATTCTGCCACTAGAGAGCAGAATGTTTTAACAAATAAAACAAAGCCTTCAGGGAGCGCGAGGGGATTCAAATCCCCTCAGGCTCCCTGAAGCCTTTGTTCACAGCCAGAGCTGTGAACAAAGAAACATTGGAATGTTGGAGCTCCGGGCTTATACCAGCCATTATAAGCCCGGAGCACTCCATTGTTTTCAATGGAGCTTCCAACATTCCAATGTTCTAATAAAAGATATTCAAACAAAAAAATGGAAGGTGTTGTCTGCTCATCGCCCTGTGTCAGGCGTAAAGGAGTCCTGTAGAGCCCTTCCTTGATGTTGGGGTTCCTTCGCCCCTCATCCCATTCAAGTCATTTTCTAAGTGGACATGGGAAATGTTTGCTGTGATCTGGCACACTCTCCAACGTGGCTACACTATGTCTGTACCTTTCCACATTGTTGTGCTTGGTGTCAACAGCTGCCTAGGGTCAGAGATTTGTGAGCAATTACTGAGGGTTGCCAGTTGAAGACTTAACCACTAATTTGAGGACCCTCATAATGTAAAGACTGCAGGGAACCAGGACGGAGTAGAAATGTAGTGATTACTTACTGGTAATCTTTATTACACCGCGTCCTCGTCTTACTTTGCACAATCGTGCAGTCGCTTGTCAACCTTGAGGACAGCTCGGGTTTTAGAAGCAGGACTTCCAGGGCCAGGTCCTGGGACCAAGAGGGAAAAGCTATGATGTTTAATTTAAAGAGCTAGCATGGTGGTCCATTTCCCGACAGCACTCACCCTCAAAAGAGAATGCATGTGTCGGGTAAGAGAAGGACTCTGGTAAGTAATCAGAGAATTACATTACACAACCATCACTGTGGACGATCTGCACTGCTCGACACCAGCGGAGGAGTGTGCAGGCGAAGGAGGAACATGACCACTACACACCGCCTCAATGTACTCTTCACACCCCTAAGGAGCACACATCCAACACAACGAAAGAAAATTAAAATGGCAGGAAATCAGCCGTTTTATGTGACTTGGCTCAGCACACAAATGAAAAGTCTTTTTTTTGAAAAATGTCTTTTTTGTACAGTTTAGCAATTACCAGATATGGATGCAGGAAGGTTCCTATATCACCAGCTCAACAAGATGCACTGCTGAGGACCGCAAGCCAAGTGCAATGAAGCGGCATTTAAACCACAGTGCACTTTGGTCATTCGCACAGCGAGCGCGGCTGCCTCTCTCAAGGGTGATTTGGCGAGTGCGGAGTTCTCCCGCCAAGGAAAGTTTTAGAAAAATTGCCCAAGCAGTGCATTTTACAGCATAGTTTGTCAAATATATTGACTAAAAGCCACCGGATTTACAAGCAGTGGTGAAGGCGAACTTGTGAAATATTCCACTGCTCCATGGCCTGACAGGTACCCAGCAGCAGTATTTCTCTGAAGCCTGAAGATCGTGGTGCATTCCAATAGGGAAAGTATGTGGCGGATAAAAAAAACACTCACTGACAGGAAGCAACTATTTGTGCCACAGCAGATACAGTGTGTATCTGATAGCGTGGCATTGAATACATGCAAATACACAATCCTATGAAGGGAGGAATAACACCAGTTTTAAATTCTGTGTCAGGTCAAAATTCCCCTCATTGCTCGAGACATAGTCCATCAAATATCTGTGCTTCTAATCACACAGTGCTAAATATGCCTGATGCCAGGGGCACCACTCAAGAATGCCAGCCTGTCAGTGGTTATCACGGATGTAAAAAAATAAAAATAATAACAGTGTTGCACCTACAGTAAACCTAGACAGGAGGCAGCTCTCTGCGTCAGAGCGGTGCACAACGCCTATGGCTGTTGTTCAAGCTGCTAGCACTGGAACCCATGCATATTACACAGTCTCATGCCTCGGCTAGCCATTAAGGTACAAGTGTTGCTGGCGGCATCATTCAGGGCTGCGGACACGCGCACAGATTTGCAGGTCTCAAGTTGGAATCCTGGCAAGGCCAACTCGGCTTTCCACATCTGAGGTTGTTTAATTGAGTACCATTAAATAAGATAATAATGTCCATTAATTACAGCACTTAGACCCTTCAGAGGCACAGCAGCCATCTAAAATGCAAGCTAATCATTTTTGCCAAGATACCAACATCACCGTCCACATTACTCTAGTGCGAAATCCAAACATCGCCATGATAGTTTCTACAGAGCTCCAGGATGTAAAACAATATGCCATGCCAGAGACCAGGATGGGAGAGAACGCTGTGGACCACCGGTACCGTGGCAGACACTAGATTGCCCCATTATGTAAAGCGGTGCCGTCATGCCAGAATCTACATTCTACTGTTATGCATGGAATCATCAAAAATCACGCAGCCCTGGTAGGAAAAGCACGGCTGCAATGCAAGTATCCACATTGTCCAAGAATGTGTAGCACCACTGTCATACCAGAATACACATGGTGCACGTATGTGCCAGAAACCAAATCTACAGAGTACATAAATCTCCATTTCAATGCAAGTACCAGTGCCAATGTTACCAAACCAAACTTCTGTGCCCACCTCAGAGCCTCACAGGGGACTAGGCAGCAATGTGGGCCAGGGGCTGATGACCATGGGGTGCTTGACCCAGGAACTGTGCACTTACTAGTAGTCCAAGTGCCAGCTTGTGTGCTACAATGCACTTGGGCACCCTTCTTCCCTCCAATAGTCCTGTTTCTCCTCTTGTGGGAGGCGGAGCGGGCCTTCTGCTCCTGCCTCCAGCTGCTGCTCCGTTCCCTTCTAGATCACACCTAGGAGCATGGTCTACCCCGGTGCTGAAGCACAGTTTAACACAACACTTATTTTTGAAGCTGGAAGGACACCAAGCTTAAAGAGCTGCTTTAAATCAGAGGGCAAGCGGATTGATAAAGAGGGTGCAGTCACCGCCAGGAGACTGGCTAGAATGGGATCAGAGCCATCTTCATGCCATCTCTCCTAGTTCTCATAGTGGCGTCCTGTTCTGCAGCTGACTGGGAAATGCCAGTGCGGCCAGCTGGCCTCGCGTCCTGTGAATCCATGGACTCTCTCTGTGATGTAACAGTATAGCTAGCCTGGATCAATCACAGGATTCTAGTCCACATGTCACACAGACCAGGTGTTTATACAAAAGTCTCTTCATAGTGAAATCTGATTCCATGTGGAGAGGGCAAGGAAAGGCCTGGCACAGAACTAGCTCAGTGTGGTGCAGCTGAGGCTGTCTTGGACTTCCTGGAGCAGGTAAAGATCCCCTGAGCAGGCTGCCTGAGAGCTGGTGCCACAGCTGGTGTGGGAGACCAGCATAAGTGTCTCAACAGGAAGCAAACACTGTCACTTCCTCAGCCCTCAACAGCAAGAGTCAGGCAGCCTCTAGTTTACAGCTGGACCTTTATGGAAGAAACAGCTCAGACGTAAGCTCAGAGCAATGAAGATTACTGGTAAGTAATGGAGTCATTGCCTTCTTCTTCACCTTTCCCATCCAAGTCCTTACACAATGAGGACATAGCAAGCTAACCTTTTACTTCTCATGCTGGAAGCTAATGAATAAAATAACACAAAAGCACATAAGCCTTAATCTTTGCCTATGAATCCCTACAGGAAGCAAATAGTATTCAAACATCCATTTACACCATTGAAGGCAGTCTTGCAAAGGAGCACAGTTCAGGCTTTGACAAGCATCATTTACAATGATTTACAAAGGTATTCTGTGATGATGAAAAGTGACTGCACTGGCCAATTCATCAAAGGACCAGAGGCCACCATCCTTCTGGTGGATCGACCTTGAACCCTACTGGGAATCTCGATTTATGAAACTTCATATGCATTCCATATTGCAATTATAAGGGACCGACTTATTGTAGCTATAGAATAGACACTTTTTACTTTTACTTCCAGAACAAAAGTTACATATGACAAAAAGAGCATCCAATTGTCTAAGCTCTGTAGTACGTTTTAAATATATAATGATTGCCCAGCTCACATACACCATACAGAATTCCTTATTATTATCATCTTTAGGATTTTGAAAGTAAACAGGTAAAATAAAATATTTTTCGCTAAAAGACTTGGAGTTTAATTTGACAATAAATGAGTAATGTGGACTTAGTCAATCAAACAATCGTGATTTATAAAGCGCAGCAAATCACCCGTGAGGGTATCAAGGCACTGTATGAGGCAAAAGCAGGAGAAAACATGCAGAAAAATGGGGGGAGAGGAAGGATAAAGCAGTAACAATGAGGCAAAAGCAGAAAAAGCACCCCGAAAATGGGGGGGGGGGGGAAGGAAGGAGAAAGTAGGAAAAATGAGGAAAAGCAGGAAAAGTACACAGAAAGATGGGGGAAAGGAAGGAGAAAGCAATACAAAAGAGGCAAAAGCAGGAAAAGCACTCAGAAAAACAAGGGGTAAAGAAGGAGAAGGCAGTAAAAAATTAGGCAAAAACACTCATAAAAAGCGAGGGAAAGGACAGAGAAAGCACTAAAAACTAGGAAAAAGCAGGAAAAGCACTCAGAAAACGCGGGGGGGGGGGGAGGAGAAAAGTAAACAAATTAGGTAAAAGCAAGAAAAAGCACTCAGAAAAAGGGGGCGGAACCAGAGTGGTGCAGCAGCACAGGAGAACTAGGCCTGAAGCCTAGGTCTCCTACCCTACCTATCCTGGGTAATCCACAGAAAGGGCTCTGATGGAACCTACATCACCAGCTCCACTAGTCTCCCAGTTGATGTTAATGCTACTTAGAAAGTTACTCTATAGGTTCAAAGAGAAACCAGGACTACAGACAAAGGCTCAAATGTGCCTTCTGTAATGCTTTCAATACAAGGGGAAGATCTAAAGGAGGCCTATAGATAGGAGTGTGAATTTTCAAACTTTCAGGAACCTACTTTCTAAAGATTTTATTTGATTGACAGTGCCCTATGAAAATCAACATGCTTTACCTGTCACCCATTGACAAATTTAATGTCAATTAAGTCAAGCCTTTAAAGTGACTGTATGAACAATCCCTTTTCATGCACCAGTCATTAAAATATACCCAGTACAATATATAATTTGAAAGGGCAGATAGCTTCCTAGAACAATGTAGATCATTTGCTACTCCTGCTGAACAGCCTCCTGCTGGTAACCCAGGCCTCCTAATTTCAAGACCTGGAGTCATACTTTCAATGAACTGACACTGAAAGGATTGGAAACATTAAGGGAGGTAGACGCACGAGGAATCTTAAGTGCGAAACTTCATTCATTCTCATAAGTACAGGAAACCAGAGCCACCTGGACTGTGGAGCTATTAGGATTAGCAATGTGCTTACCTCCGAAATTTTCTTCGGCTCCTTTGGGAGGAGGGAAATTATGGGAAAAGCAGACAAGAGACCTTATGGTCCTCTGATCAATAGAGTATAGATCATCGTCCATTCTTCCTTTGCCCCCTCGAAGCACATAACCAAGGGAACCAAATAGATTAGTGTTGGACACCCCCATTTCTGGTACACAATCTGAGAAGCCTACTTGTGGATGATGGGAAAATGTATGCCTTCTGATTGATTTCCCATTGATTGTACACTGTCTGTAGGGAGACCAATTTCTTGGCTACGATGGATAAATGTAAATATTTTTCCCTCCCAGGCGATGGTCTGTACTTTTGCTAATTAAGTGTATGTTCGTATTACTAATGGCTGCCCCAAAATCATATGAGAAAAACCTTGGAGGACTTTCTGAGCTGCCAGCAACCCCTGTAGGAGAGTAGGATCCGCACTTATGTTGCCCCCACGTTTTTTCTGATGTCAACACTCGTTTCTGGCTATAGTCTGGCTGGGTCCCTGCTAATCAGGGCCCCAGTCTCTCTGTTCTCTCTAAACAACTTGGAGTGCATATTAGATGCACTAGTTATTGGATACTGTGGTACCTTATGAGCCCCTAGTATATGGTACCTTAGGGACCAAGGGCATAGGTACTTCACAGGCCTGCCAGGGGCTGAAGCATGTATTAAGCCACCCCTGGGAAGCAGACTAAATCTGACACCATAGGCCTGCTACTGCAGCCTGGGTGAGGTAGTGTTAGCACTCCTCACGGAGGTATAGGTTCCCAATATCTCACCTTACACACACATATAAACCTACCAGTCACCCCTAAGGCGGGCCCTATCAATCCTGAGGGCAGGGTGCTTGGTTTATAATGTGAGGGGGTGCCTTTGCATGAGCAGGGCCCCTCTGCAGCTGGCCTAGTCTATTCTCTGTGGCTGTTTGTGGATGCGGTTAAACCATATACTCTTAAGTGCATTATAACCGACCGGTAAATGCTAACTTTAGAATGACTGCATCAAAACATGTCGTGTTTGGTGTCAAATAACTTGGAATCATACCCCCACACCAGTAACTGGTGTGGGAGTAGGATCCCACCCTTCTAGAGGGGAAGACATGTACCTACTGTGGAAATACGGTAGAAATCTGAAAGAGGCCTGGCATCAGAAAATGGATGCCACCAGCACAGACACTGGGCTGCCCTCCTGCTGCTGACTGAAACTCGCAGTGGAGGAGGCCCAACAATAGGCATCCTGTCACAGGGAGGTGAGTGGGTGCACTCCTAGAGTGCTTTGAAGTCCTGCACTGGGGGAGCAGTAGGCTCCTCTGTGCATATGCCAGCTCAAACCGGTTCAGGGGCTACCTGCCCCTGCTCTAGCGCGAAACTGGACAAAGGGAAGTGGGTGTAACCACCCACTCCCCTGACCCTCCCAGAGGAGTGGTCATAGAGCTAGTCCCTCCCTTTCCTTTAGTATAAGATAGGGAAACCTTGCCATTGCAAATCAGATATCCCTGGACGACGCTCTACTAGAAGAATCCTGGCCCTTCAACGTTCCACTACCTTTGGAAGACTGAAGAATCTCCCTTGGAGTCAAGGAGTGCCTCCCCTGCTTGGCAGGCACCAAAAACTTGAATCAACAGTCGCAAACTTTCCCACTGGAGTCCGAAGTCCCTGTAGCCCCGGAAGTGGATTTCCTGACTTCGACGGCGATTGTGAGTCCCCAGAAGAGCTGAGGCGAGTGGACCCCACAAGTGACGAGGAACAGCAATCCCCGGGTACTGTGCACTATTGTCGAGTGCAACCCCTTCACGACATTCTACAAACTTGTGCATTGGACCACATGTGGTCCAAGCCTCCAGCAGGATTTCCCTCGTAAATCAGAGGCCTACCTCGTCCCAAGTGACCGTGGGCTCCTGTGAAGCGAATCCTCACGAGGCGTCTTTGCGATCCCTTGCTGGCTGGCTTGTGGGTCCCCTTAAGACTTTCTCACTGAACCAAAGGGCTCCCCTGGTTGCTCCAGGCCTGCCCTGACTTACCTTCGCTGGGTGAGTCCCTCAGACCTTGCTGGTCTGCACCGCTGACTTTCTTCAATTTCCACGAGACTTGCTGTTGCCAAGGGTTGTTGGCTCCAATCCAGTTGCCGACACCTCAGTAAGCTGCAGACTTTATGGGACACTCCGAATCCAGCTCCTGGTTGTCGTCGACGCCTCCTGGACCTCGTGGCTGAAGAGTCAAAACACCCTTGATCACCTGAAATCACCCGACTTCCGTGGGCATCCATCTTTCTGGCCCTGGCACTGGCAAGTGACTGTGAACACTGTCCCTTCTGCTTTCAGGTCTTCTTCATCTTGAATCCAGCCTTGGATTCCACCGGACACTTCTCCAGTCTTTGCAAGCAGCAAAACTTCTTCGGCTTCCATAGAAAACGACGACGCAACCCGACACCAAAAGACACCTATGCACTCGGCTTCCCTGGGTGAGGTAACTCGTGCACTCCGGTGCTCCTGTGGGTGTTGGCCCTCAAACTACTCACCTTGTAAGTGGCTTGCTTGTAGACTCTCTAGAAGTACCCTAAAACTTTAAAAATCCAACCGCGACTTGCTCAATTGAAATCAATAGGGAACCCGCGGCTGTGTTCTCACACTGCACGTGTCCCCCATGGGTCCTTTACTTACCTGCCGTGGGTGGATTAGTGAGGCCCCAGTGATTCTACAGGCCCTAGGCCTTGTCCCCTTGCAAGTCAACTTTCCTAAACCTCTTTTTTAGTATATGGTCTGGTACGCCCCTAGGGCCCCAGCCATATTTGTGCTTAACTTATTGTGAAACGTTGATATTTGCATATGTTCCTGACTTCTAATCTCAAAGAGATTAGTAGAGTGTGTCTAGTAATAAATACATATATATTTGATATATATACACCTCTGTGGTGTCCTTTAATTTGGTAATTCAAGAGATTATAAGGTAAAACAAGCTGATTTACATTCCTCTGAGACTTAGCCTGAAGGCTGCTCTCCACAGCTACCACTAGGATAGCTTTCTTTAAAAGGTTGTCTTAAACCTATCTACCATAAGAGTCGAATTGGACTGGTGCAAGGTGGCCACTATAACTAGTGACCAGCATATGCCAGGCCAACTTCTCATAACCCCCTTCAGTTGGAGGGTTGTAGAGCTTCTACCAGCGGTTATGATCCTTGAAATTATGGACTGTCCAGGACTGATGTACATGAATTAAAGAAAAAATAAAAACTGAGAAATCACTTTGGAGGAAACAGTATCATAGAAAACCACATTTTAGGAAAAATACATTTTAAGGAAATAACAAAAAAAAAATCGAAAATTTAAAGAAACATTTTAAAGGAAACCATCTTAATGAAATCTTTTAAATGACATTTAAATTGGATGGAGATTGGGAACAGTGAGGAGTTTTTGGTTTCAGGCATGGGTGATGTATAGGGGTGAAGAAGGGTATTAGAAGTCAGTGATGGGTTAGTTCTGGTGTAGAAAAGAGTTTTTAGGGATAGCAGGAGTTTAGGGGTAGTTCGGGTTATAAGGATCAGGAATACATGGTGTTTAGGGATGGTGAGTGGTTTGTGGGGTTCACAAATGAGTGGAGTTTGGGGGAGATGAGGGTTTTTAGGGTTAAGGGATGAGTTGAGGAGTGTTGAGAGGTTTTTAAGGTTCACGTATGGGCAGAGTTTAGGGTTGTGAGGGTTTTCTAAGGTTGAGAGATAGAGTTTAGGGGTGGCAAATGATTTTTTTGAGTTCAGGGATGGGTGGAGTTTACGGGTGCTGAGGGGTTTTGGGGGTCAGCGATGGGTGGAGTTTATGGCCAGAAAGAGCTTAAGGGTTCATGAATGGGTGGAGCTTAGGTTTGTGAGAGGTTTAAGGATTCAGGAATGGGTGGAGTTTAGATGTAGAAAAGGGTTTTTAGGGATCTGGGATGGTGTGATTGGTGTTTAGGGGTGGTGAGGTTTTTTTTTTTTAGGGTTCAGGATGGGTGGAGTTTTGGGGGGGGTGAGGCTGTGGTGTAATGCTGAGCCCTGCAGCTTATGCGGTGCAGGGGGGCCCTAACCATTCAGAGCACCCCTCCCTTCGAGGGGCACAAAGTTAATGAATATTCTGCAGGGAGACCCCATCATTTTGTATCATGCCATTGTGGCGAGGGGATTTAAGGGATGGGTGAGGTTTAGACATAGAAAGGAATTTTTGGGGTTCAGGAATAGGTGGAGTTTAGGGTTCAGGGATGGGTGGGGTTTAGGTATGAGGAGGTATTTTTATGGTTCAGGTGGGTGAAGTTTCGGGGTAGAAATGTCTTTTAGAGTCAGGGATGGGTGGAGTTTAAGGGTCACAGATGGGTGCAGTTTGGCCTGGTGAAAGGTTTGATGGAGGCACGGGTTGTGATGGGGTGAGGGTTCGATGGTCCTTAGAGGTAGTGAGGGGTCAGCGGATTAAAATAATCTAAAGTAATTGTCTGACAATGTAAAAGATATGAATCTGAAGTAATGTACCCTGAAGTATAGCACTGAAATAAATACCTCAGACAAAAATGCAAGAAAGACCTGCAACCATTGCATCACACCTTAAAAAATAAGCATGCACAGGCCAATTTTGAAAAAAAGAAATTTTATGGATTGGTTTCTAAGAAATGGTAAATGCTGTTTATCCTGCAACATTTAGGTTAAATGGTTTCTCAATAATCATTCTATGAAATCATTTTTCTATGAAACCACATACAACCTCCAGGACAGCTCCTCCTTGCCCAACAAACTTGCATCTTTCGTAATTATAACAGGATTGGGAGGATCTATAGGGACACCTGTTAGAATGTTCTTTTCTTCTATCCACCAAGACATTTCCAGTCTTACATTATTTGAAAAATGGACTTGTAGCTTTTCTCCTCTAGACAGCACTGACTTGGAACAAATTGAACCCAATGTTTTAGATGTAATCTCACCCATTTTATTACTGATGTTGTGGCTTCTAAAAGTCCCTGTACATCTAGCAGTGGTGTAACGAAATTTGAGGTGGTCCCCCGACAAGGTGCATGGAGGGGCCCCCGCTCCGGATTTTATCAGGAGCTCTTGGACCAGAGTACTGTGCTGAAAGGGCCCCCTGTAGGTCAAGCCCCCACACCGTGGAGGCTGCGGGGGCCTGTGTTACGCCACTGACACGTAGACAAGTCGTTACTCAGACTCTTCTAATTTGAAGAGCGTCTCTAAGGTTCTTCTGCAATGTTGTTTCCCAATTTAAAGGCAGATATATACTCTACAACAGAGATTAGACTCTCACCCCAATGAACTGTAGGTTTGCAATGATTGAAGATGTGATTTCTTCAAATCCAGGACTCAACCATTTATTGGAGCACTTAGACTCGTTCGGTCTCGCTCATGGGCTTATGGATAGAAGATGCAGAAATTTGCCATTATGTTTGCTGCATAAATTCCTGCTCTCTTGGCTTGGAGAGCGCAACTGCTGTAAAGGTGCTTTTTATACTAACTTTAGCTTTGCGATCTCCTGAGTCTTGTGGGGTGGCAGCTCCAGAGGCCAGGGACAAGGAGCCAGATATGCTTACAAGTGATGAATTGATTCATGGAACTGAGGCAAATTCCAATTCAAAAGCCTCTAAGGCTAGTTAAGAACCTCAGGAACCTAGTACGGTCCATATCCTTACATTCTTTTGCCCTAAGGGACGTTACAGCTTTATGGAAAGGAAGACCATCTACCTTAACTGTTTGATATTGACTAAACAGATCATTTGACAACGGTATTAGTTTCCTCGAAACATAACTGGTTCCTTAACCAACTGTGGACCCTGTCCTTATTTTCCTTGTGGTAAAGGGTCCATTACATCTTCAGCATCTCCCTCTAAAGCCCTGTGCTGTTTAGAATGTAGCTGGTCTTCTTGGGAAACAGCAGATACTGCCCCATCATACTTCGCAGCTATCTTTTGGAAGCTTTTAACAAAGTATCTTTATGTCCAGAATCGTGTTCAGCCTCAAGGTCTGAGTCTCAAACGTGCTCTGTTTGCTTTCTCTCCTCAGCACATTTCTTGTGCTCAATGTGGAGCAGATAAGCTGCATATATCAGCTGTTCTACCAAACAGTAGAAATGAGGAGACTCCCATTTAAAAAAAAGGCTACTTAGCACACTTTCCTGAAAATGGAATAGTGCAAGCCAGGGCTCAACACTCACTGTATACATCTTCCTCCTTTTTTGGGGTTGATTATTTCCACAAAGGACTCACATCGCTCCCATTGAGATTGTGCACACTGAAGCACTGCCTGTGGCATTGCAGGAGCGAGCAAAATATACCTGCTCCCCGAGGGTGCCAGCCAACTGATTCTGTATTGGCTTACAGTACCAGCAGATACAGCCACTGTTATAAATGGGGTATCAATTTGGGAGGGGGCACCCTACCAACTCAATAAACCCACCCGGATTATGTTAAAACACAGTTTTGAGAGAATCTCTGCTCCACACCTGGTGGCAATGGCACAAACAGCAGACAACCCCCAGAAAACCGCTTGCTAAGTTCAAGCAGTACCAGCAGTTTTAAAGTAAAGAACAAAATGGGGGGCGTGGCTTCGACACCGTAGAATGCGGTCGTGTGAGCCTGCAACTTCACGCTGGCCTGTAAATATCCTGAATCCCTGACGGCAGACGGGACACAAACGTCAAACTCGGGACAGCCCTGGAAACCAGAGGGACCCTGGTGACGTGGGTCTCCCGCTGTGGAGGGGAACCGGCGCGCCGAAAGCTGGGTGGTCGCTGATCCAGCTTGAACGCCTCTAAAATGGCTCCGCCTGGGAACTAAGGAGCCCGGTATTGCTGTATTGGCCACTGCAACGAAGCAGCGTGGAGAGCATCTTCACAAGAATTGGTTGCCTGTGTGGACGGAGACGGGGGACCTTCACCGGAGGGTCTGGCGGTTTGCTGAGGGTGGGGACCAGTGCTGGCGAGCCTACGCGGGAGCTGGCTGAGGAGCAGTGAGGCCCTGCAACCGATAAGGCGGTGCAGAGTTGGGATGCTGCGCCGACTTCCGGCAGATGGCCCTAGATGCTGGAGTAAACTTGGTGAGGGCTGTGGGGTCTCGTGCTGACTGGGAGACTGGTGCGGCGTCGAATGATCAAGGACCCGCCGTGAGCACCAACAAGTTGGAGGAATAGCTTGTAAGGCCCACCAGGGGGATTCAGGGGCCTCGAGACTGTGGTGCAACTGGGAGAACTTTCACGAGAGGCGCCCGGTGAGAAGTGAAGCCATCTTATCTATTCAGCAGTAAGGAGTGGGGGCGGCCCATCGAGGCCTGCCCAGACATAGGAAGGGACCCGGCACAGTTTAACCGGGCGCAACTGACAAGCGCAAACAGTAGGCCAAGCGAGGCTGAAGCTTGTGGGGGGCCCCTCCTGCATTTGCTCCATGACTGGGGAAGTGAGCCAGACCCCAGGGACGTAGCACGGACTCTTGAGAGGGATGGGATCTGATCGCAGCCTGTGGAGGGCCTGGTGAGGTATACCTGCAGGGTGAAGGTCCCCTACTTGTGGAAAGAACTGCCGGGGTCTCTGGAGTACTGCGCATGGGCTGAGATTGCCAGCTAGGGGTGAACAATGATGTGCCCAGTGAGGAAGAGACATGTGCCCAGGGGGGCATGAGTCGCGTGGGCACACCGGTTGATGGGGACCACATGAAGGGAGTTACGAATAAAGCATCCTGCAGGGGAACGCTAAAAGTCCAGGCCTGTGGCTGTGCCCTCTTGGAACTAGGTGGACATACATTGATCTACCAACACAAGCTGTGAGTCACGATGCCGCATTTGCATAATGATGGGTGTTACATGTTGAACCTGAGCGGTAGCCCAGCGATATCTAGTGCCTATACAGAGTGGGAATCATCTGAGGCGCTCCACAGAGCTGGGAAGTGAAATTGGGCAATAACCACGAAGGCTCCCCTCCATAGGGGTGCAGAAACCAGGTCCTTTCTGCCAAAATGGGCAAACCACGAGCTAGGCAAATGGGGGCCACCCAGGAACTTGAAGTATATTCGCAAGAACGAGTGCAGAAAGATCCGGATTACGCAGTGCAGCAGCAATTAACGAAAGGAGGCTATTGGTGATACTAAGTCCACACTACACCAGGATATTAGTACAGTGTCGGTGGGTTTGGGTCCACTGAGGGAGGAACACAAGAAATTGGCCAAAAGAGTTAAAAACACAGAATCCAGATTACCAGATCTTGAGCTGGTGCAACAGTCCTTAGCGTCACAGGTGGGAGACCTCACAGACAGAATCTGCATTCTGGAATTGAGAGCGGAAGATGCCGAAGGATGCATCAGGAGAAACAATGTAAGGGTTCTTGGCCTGCCTGAAGGAACAGAGGGAAACTATATGGTGTCCTTCCTGGAGCAATGGCTCCGAACTGTGGAGGCCCCTGAGGGCCTTTCGACCTTCTACACCCTTGAGAGAGCACACCATGTCCCGGCCAGGCCGCCGGCTCCTGGCCGACCGCTGCGCCCGGTGGTGGCTAGACTCCTCCACTTCAGGGACAGAGATGCTCTCCTACATTAAGCCCAGACCAAATACTATGGATCACAGTAGAGTTTCCATCTTCCCTGACTACACGCTGGACATTCAGAAAAAGCGACCCTCCTTCTGGAGGTCAAGAAAGTACTGAGAAACGAAGGCCTCCAGTACTCTTTGATCTTTCCTGCCCGCTTACACATACTCCTTGATGGAAAGGCGCACTTTTGTGATGACCCAAAGACTGCATGGGAATGGATAGAAACATAGAAAACTGCAGCCCCCTCAACCTGCACATGTACGTACGACGGTGCCCGAGTGGCGGGAGCCCAGGAAGAATGTTACAGGAGATGCTCCAGACTGGGTGCCCCAAAACAACTGACGTCCTCACCAACCGAAAGGGAGAAAGTGGAGGCATTCCAGGCAGTAGCGGCCATTATGCAGGACAGGAAGTCCCCTTCGGAGGCTGGAACTCGCTCCTCGAGGGAGACTGAAGGGATCGAATCAGACTCTTCCCGCAGTGACAGTGTAACATTGCCGGTGGTGACCCCTACGACATCAGACAAGATCATTTGATTTCAAGGTGGACTTGTGTTTTTTGTGAACTTCTAGGGGGGCGGGAGGGCCTCAGATTCCTACCTGGGACTTGAACTGTCCTGCGCTGACCCGGGCTGGTGCACCATGGGTAATTTACATGTTTTAGTCTATACCTTTGTCTTGCCACCCCCCCATTGAGTCCCCTACCTGGTTAGAGTTGGGCCTCACCTAGTGCTCGATGTTCTACATGCAGTTTGGGCGGCTGGCCGTTGTCGGTCAGCCCTGGGGTCGGGGAGTTGTTCAGCAAAGGGGTTGTTATGTTAGTTTCTTTTTCAGTGTTTGCAGAATAGAGTGGTTAAATATGGCTAAAGGAACGGGAGCAGTATCAATATAATTTTGAGTTTGAGTTTAAGTCCAAGTTTAATTGATTTAATGTCTGTTTACAGAGAATTTAATATTGGATTGCCCCTCTATTTATCTAATGGCTAGGTTTGGGTTCCGAATATGTTCACTGAATGTATGTGGCCTAAACAGCTATAATAAAAGACAAAGGGTAGCCGCTGAACTTCGGGTGATTCAACCAGATATGGTTTGTCTACAAGAAACCCATGTACCGTGGGCTAAACTGAAAATTTTAGCGGAAATGGGGTTTGTGCTTCTAGCAGCTTCTCAGCAATCTACATCAATCTGGGGAGTGGCGGTGTTAACCAAACCTGCTATACAAAGCACGGGACGGGTATTGGCTGACAAGCTGGGGCGGTGGCTTATTGTAGAATGTTCAATAGGGGAAAAATAATTTATGCTTTGTACTGTTTACGGGTCCAATTTCCAATAAGTCATGGTGTTGCAACAACTTAATGTGGAGCTCGCATTATGGCCCACCCCTTTGGTGCTATGTGGAGATTTTAATATCAGCCTGACTAACAAGGAACTTCAGTTGGGCACGCAAAATTATAATGGTAGGAAACCTAGGGTTTTCAAGGTGTTATCTCATTTACTTATGGATCATGGTTTGGTCAATGTATGGGATTATCTATGTCCACTTGATCCTGGCTTTACATTCTATTCCCATCAAAAGCTAGTACGACTAGATTATTTTTTTGTTTCGCAGACATTATTCACAGAAGCTAAAATCCTAGTTTTTCCAAGAATTACATCTGACCATGCACCAGTAGTTCTGGATATACCCGCATTAGGTTCTTATGTAAATCTACGAATTTCTACTTTTAATAGGAAATTGCTTCTTGAAGAACTCTTTATAGATCATATTAAAAACTGGATCAAGGTTTTTTTTTTCAAGATAATCGGCGTTCAACCTCCGCTGGAGTCCTATGGGATGCCTTTAAGGCCTGTCTTAGAGGGGAGGTCCGGAGTTATGGATTGTACCAGCAAAAGAAAGCTAAGCTTGCAATGCAGGAATTGTATATTAAGCTTAAGGCTGCGGAAGAAAACTTAGCACAGGGGATTTGGGCCAAGAATGATATTATTGATCTACAGACTAAGGTGGCTAGATGTAGGGCTAACATTAATTTATCCTGGAGCAAGGAAATCGCAGCTAAATATCTAGTATACAAAAAGGAATGCTACGAGTATGGAGAAGCGCTGCCTGGCTAATAGATTTCGCTCTAAGGAATCCACTTATAGAATAGCTGGTATGAAGAACCATTCAGGTGATATGATCTATGATCCCCAGGAAATTGTTCAGATCTTTTTTTGAATTCTATGAAAATCTCTATTCGGGAAAAGAGACAGGGGTATATACAGGGGACTCAGCAATACAACAGCTGGTGGAACGAATCGGTCAGGAGGAGGCAGAGGTTTTGGAAAGCCCTATTACTATGGCAGAGTTAGAACTAGCCATAAATAGTATGGCGATTGGTAAGGCAGCGGGCCCCGATAGGCTCCCTTTGGAGGTGTATAGGGCTTTTTTTCAGGAGATTAAAATTGATCTGTTGGCCATCCTCCAAGCCACTCAAATGGGAAATGCACCGCAATCTTGGGACGAGGCCAACATTGTCATCTTTAGGAAAAAAGATAAGCCAACGGATTTGCCAGGGTCATATCGCCCGATCTTTCTCAACAATTGTGATGGGAAGATTTATGCTAAAATCCTGGCGAATAGGTTAGCAAAGGTTATCTCGCCCTTGGTCTCCCCAAAACAACACAGATTTATTCCCAGCCGGGGGACTGTGAATCACATTAACAGAATTGTGACGCTCTTTGACATTGCACAGGTCGAGGCTAGGGATTTAGGGCTGATCCTACTAGACGCCGAGAATGCGTTTGATCGTGTGGCGTGGGATTTCCTCGGGGGGGTTATGCAGCGGATGAGGTTTGGTCAGGGTTTTATCCAAGCTGTAAAAGTATTATATTGATCGCCCTCGGCAAGGATCTGCTCTATGGGTCTGGTATCGGACCCTATAAAAATTTCAAGAGGCACACGGCAGAGCTGTCCCTGCTCTCCCCTGCTGTTTGCCCTTTATATTAACCCTTTTTTAACAATGTTTTAAAATTCTAGGGGCTGTATTCAAAGTCTGGAATGTAGTCCGAAAATTATCACAAATTCAGAGATTAAACTTCTATACTCCAACCACGGCCATAGGCATTTTGCCATCAATATTTCATGATCTAGTTGGAGGTGGAATGGCATCTCTCAAATCTGGGATTTTTATGAGGATGAGGGGCTTTATACTACTTTTTCAGATTTAGCAGAAAAATTCTCTCTCCACAAAAAGGGTCAGGGTTTTAACCCTTTTTTAACAATGTTAGAGAGAAGTACTCCGATTAAACCTTTTTGCGTTCTGGAAAACCAGTTCCGTGTATTCGCATACGCGGACGATATTGCCATTATAACATCTGACCCTCATGCTGCTATATCTGAAGTAGATTGCCTGGCATTTGAGTTTGGCACGGTTTCGGGCTATAAGTTGAATACATCTAAAACCCAGATTCTGTGTACTAAACAGATCATGGCCAGCGACCCCAGAGTGGTTAAGGAGGTTACATATCTGGGAGTTAATATCCGAGAAAACTTGAAAGATCTGGTGGATATTAACTGGGGGGATATTACTCGCAAAGTGAAGCAATCGCTAGATAGTTGGGAATGACTACATCTCACTTTGGTGGGCAGAGCTAACATCCTTAAAATGAATATACTCCCAAAGGTGTTGAATTTCTTTAGGTCAGTACCGTTGGAGGTATCCTGCGCCCAGTTACAACATCTGCAAGCACTCTGTGCTAAGTTCCTGTGGGCTCCAGGGAAACCCCGGAGAGCAATGCATCTCATGACTCTTCCCAGAGAGAGGGGGGGGGGGGGTTGTCAGTCCCTGACTTTACACTCTATTATTATTCTTGCCTTCTATTGAATATGCAGATAATGCTGACTGGAGAAGACTACAGCAAATTGGCCAAGGCTCCTTCAATTTATCAGATGGTTTTGGGTTCAGAAGTCAAGAACTGTCTGTTTAAGAAACTGGATAGGAGTTATTACAAAAGAACACGTTTTAAAATTCTAGGGGCTGTATTCAAAGTCTGGAATGTAGTCCGAAAATTATTACAAATTCAGAGATTAAACTTCTATACTCCAACCACGGCCTTAGGCATTTTGCCATCAATATTTCATGATCAAGTTGCTAGTAGTTGGGGGCGGAATAGCATCTCTCAAATCGGGGATTTTTATGAGGCTGGGGGGTTTATACTACTTTTTCAGCTTTAGCAGAAAAATTCTCTCTCCACAAAAATCCGTTTTTTAAATTCTTACAAATACGTGATTTCCTGAGTAAAGTACCTACGGCGATGGTACCACTCAAAATAGTTGAAGCTATTAGGGGTCAAGAAAAAATAGGGGTTCTTTATAAAATCCTATTAGCTTCAAGGAGGGATGATTTGGAAAAACAATTGTAAGTGGGCAGCAAATGTTGGAGAGCCTATGGAGAAGGCTATAGCCATTGCCGGGGAAATTTGTTTATCGGCGAATCTTAAAGCTCAGTGTTTTAAAACTGCATTTAATCTTTATCATACTCCGGCCAAGATGATGAAATGGGGGAGGGGCAACGATGGCAAATGTTTCCGATGCAGCACAGATAACGCTGATAGTCTCCATATTTTTTATGACTGTGTTAAACTAGGGCCATATATACAACACATAGAGAAATTCATGACAGAAATTGTCGGGGTTAGGGTCTAAATCTCTGCCTCTATGATGTTGCTGGGGGTTGGTGTGGATCTCGAGCAAGGGAGACCCATGCATAAATGTCGGGTTTGCTTTTTATTGCTTTGGCGGTTGCTCGACTATGTCTAGCGTCTTTTTGGCTCCAGTCGGAAGTACCATCTTTTGAAATGTGGCGAGCCCGGTTCTATAATATATATAACTTGGAGCATAGTCTGTATTCTGTGAATGGATCAAGGAAACGCAAATTAGGTCTATATATATATATGGGTGCAATGGTTGATCATATGTAATGTTGAAAGATAACCAATCCAAATTAAATTAATTCTTGTTTTGTGGGGGAAAAATAAAAAAGGAACGGGAGCAGGCGGAAGCCCAAGGGGTGATCACTGAGAGTTACATTGCTACCATGGCCCACATACATAATACAATAAGGTTTTTAACTTGGAATATCCGAGGGATGGGATACATGGCTAAACGTTACAACATTTACTACTACTTAAAGCGCAGGGATATACATATAGCCCTCCTCCAGGAGACTCACCTGACCAAGGATGAAGCTGGAAAGCTTCGTAAACGGTGGAGAGGGAAAGTCTTCGCAACAACCTTCCCCTCTTTTTCAAGGGGAGTGTTAATATGGCTAAGACCCGGAGTCCCCTTTGACCTTACACATACACTGATAGACACCGAGGGTCGATATGTCATCCTGACGGGTAGACTGGCAGGCTGGGAGCTAACACTGGGCAACATCTATGCACCCAATCAGGACCAGGTTGCTTACTTGTCCTCCCTTTCAGCCAAGATAGCTACAGATATGAGCGGGCAGGTACTACTGGGAGGTGAATTTAATTGTGTCGCAGATACCACAACTGACCGCTCTGACCCGCCACTCCCAGGGGCGCAATCACATCGCCAGAGTTTCGGGATTGGATCTGCTACTGGGGCCTAGAAGACACCTGGAGAAGGCAGCATGAAGGAGACAGAGAATACTCTTTCTTCTCATTGATCCACCAAGTAAACACCAGACTTGACACTTTTCTCTGTGCGCCGCCTCTTAGTGGTTCTATTACACACACCGAATATTTGGGGCGTACCCTGTCTGACCACAGCCCTTTATTGCTGACTCACCAACCCTTAGGGAGACGACCCCCGATCCCTTCCTGGAGGCTTAACCCACTGGCATTGGAAGATGTCCCCTATCAGTCATCCTTGACAACACTCATTGAGTCCTTCTTCCCCACCAATGCACACAGGGCGTCCTCTGCCCTGTTGGGATGGGAGGCCTTCAAGGTAGTGTTCCGAGGTCAATGTATGAGGCAGTCGATTGGAGCACAGCGAGAAACACGCAAGTAAATCCTAGATTTGGAGGGAAAACTGCACCAGTTCGACAATGCTCAGGGTAGTGATCCCACCTCCCTGTCAGGGTTATAGGAGGCACAAGCGAATTACCATGAATAGCTGGACCGACTCTGATGCCAGAACTACAAGGAATACTTGGACAGGGTGAAAAGGGTGAAGAGGGAAGAGGGGATGGCCAGACGGCTCCTGGAGTGGCTAATCAAACCAGAAACTCATGGGTCACTTATCACCCAGCAAAGGCAGAAAACAGGCAATCTGCTTTACAGTCCAGATGAAATCAGTGCTGCCTTCAAAGGCTATTATGAGAGGCTGTATGTTGCTCCAGCAGTGGCCAGCTTATCCCTCATTAGGTACTTTATAGATACCCTACCACTTCGGACTGTAGACCACCAGACATGGGAAGTGCTGGGAGGCCAAGTGACAATACACGAAATCCGTGCGGCCATTAGGGTCATGGCACAGGGTAAAATGCATGGCCCAAATGGCCTTCCGGCAGAATTCAATAAGCGATACGCCACTAGCCTAGCACCACAACTAGAGATCCTATATGCGGAGTCGCTCAAGCAATTTGAACTTGCCAGTAACACTCGCGATGCGCTTGTAGTCTCGCCCACTAAGACCAAAGAGATAGGCTCTATTCCATACTCTATCATGAGGGAGCGCCACTTAACCAGCGGGCAGCAGTACTGTTCATTGACCTGGAAAAGGCGTTTGACACGGTTGGGTGGGAATATCTTTTTGAGGTCATGATGAGAAGTGGCCTTGGGTGAGACAGGGTGAAGTGGGTCCGGCTCCACTACGCAGCGCCCACTGCGAGGGTTAAAATAGGCAAAACAATCTCCAACCAATATATGATCTTCTGAGGCACGCGGCAGGGATGTCCTCTCTCACTCCTTTTGTTCACTTTAGCGATAGAGCCGCTTCCAGAATGGACTCGGCTGGGGGGCGAAGGGTTAGGTCTTAAAGTAGGCGCACAGGTGCATACTATTTCACTTTATGCAGACGACCTACTAATTTACCTAGAGGAGGTAGTAAGGGGCACCGCATCGGCAATGCAGATTCTTGAGTGCTTCGAGCAAGTATCAGGCCTCCGGGTTAATAAGGCCAAGATATGCTTCTTTCCAGTGGCGGGCCAGTTACCCCTACCAGAGGCCCTACAATCTGACTTCCTATGGTCTCCCCACTCCTTTAAATACCTGTGCATCCACATCTTTCATTCCATAAAAGCTTTTAGGGAAGGAAACCTAGGCAGAGCCGTGCGGTCGCTTAGATCCTGTGTACAATTCTGGCGCACGCTACAACTTCCTATTATGGCTAGGATCTCCTCACCCAAAATGGTAATGCTACCCAGGCTTTTGTATTATTTTGTTAACCTTACAGTTTTGATGACCCCAGGTTGGTTCCACCTGCTTAATTCATTGCTGCAAGATTTGGTGTGAGACGACGGGCGTCCGAGGGTCTCTTTGAAGACGTAACAGTGCCCAATGGGGGAGGGAGGGCTGGGAGTACCGAATATTGAGTATTATATGCTTGCCGCCCAATTACAATGGTTGGCACAATGGTTAGAGGGGGTGAACGAGGCGGGCACTTGTTTGTAGGAGCCCGATAGCCATCCCCGACTATTGCTGGCTAAGTTCCGACTGCTGCTACCCCGTACCACTCAGTACTACAAAGCACTGCGTTACAGGCTTAGAAAAGATCTCTAGATAAATTAAAGAAAGCCCTGAGATATACCACTATGTTGCCCCTTGTGGGCTTGACACATGGAATCCCTATGTCGCTGTTCACTGTGGACCAGTTGGAGCCCTGGACTGAGGCAGGGTTGGAGAATGTGGGAGACTTATCTGGAGAAAGCCCGGATCCCCTTTGAAGAACTGGTGGATAGATGCGGGCTTCCCCGGGACAGTTTCTGAATTATGAAGCATTAGTCCGCACCTTCTGACACTTATGGGGACGGTGGAGGGAGGAGCCATAAACACACCCTATCCTACATGCAGTGATTACCCTAGGCACAGACGGGCAAAAAGCGAAGTGGTTCTATGCCACCTTACTTGCAGCGTCCCTAGACCCCCTGGGTGGATTGTAAGGGAGATGGGAAAGGATAGTGGGAGGAGAACTCACAGATACTGAGTGGGGTAAGATCTTGCAGTCCCCCAAGAAGATCTCTTGTAACACACGCCTAAAATATATACAGTTCAACGTCATACATATGACTTATATGACACCTCACCTCCTTAACATCACTTATGGGGGAGGGGGGGGGGACACATAAGGAAATGCCCAAGATGTGCCCAACCTGATGCAGATTTTATACACATGAAGTGGGAATGCCAACAACTACGCCCCCTTTGGGAAGTAATTAGTTCCAAGCTTGAAGAGGTTTTGGGAAGGGAACTGGCTTCTATGGCCCGGGCGTGTCTGCTGGGGCTCTTTTCCCGCCCACACAATCGTAAGGTTGCGAATAGACTGTTTGATTTGGCCTTGGGTCTAGCCAAGCGCAGACTAGGACTAGAATGGAAATCAGCACTGGGACCCAGGGTTTAAAGTTGGAACCAGGATGTGATTAATTGGTCAGGAGCAGAAGGCAGAGCACTGAGTTGAGAGGAGGACAGAGGGATGCAGAAGTGCCCCATAGTGGAACAATGGAAAGAAATGCTGGTGTCATGGGAACAACCGAAGCAAACTAGTGATGAGGAAGGGGAAGACCCAAGTGATGATTCTGAAGCAGAATAGTACGGTCCTACCCCTGCAGAGTGTTTTATTTTTTTACCATGTTGAAGTTGATAAATTTATGTGGTATGCTGGAAGAAGATTGTATGATCGACGTAGACTACTGAAAGGGGGGGGGGGTGGCTTTCCCATTCGTCTATTCTGCCTCTGTGGGCCTAAGCTCTGACTCTCCAGATGTGAACAGTTGGACCCCAATATAAACCACTCTTCTGCACAGGTTTAAGTTTGTAATTAGAAGTTTTATCAAAAAGTAAACTCATTTATCTAGAATGACACTGTCATACCCTAATGTGGGCCCGACGGCCACCCATGTGGAAACATGAACAAAATATACAACGAGTAATAGAATATATAATTGTATTACAGGTACTAGATGGTTCCATTAGATCAAACATTGTAGACTAACACAGCGATTTGCTTGCATACCAATACTTACAGTGAATTTAAGATACAGCTTAAAGTGCCATGCTGTTATACCAGATGATGCTGTACAACGAATTACCTGTTTGTGTCTGGAGCGGATATATACAAAATGCCAATAAAAATAAGTTTGAATTTTTTTTTTTTTAAAAGTAAATAAAACACAATTAAATTCCCAAAACAATTAAAAAAAATAAAGAATACTGTAATGATCAAAAAAAGAACACACAATCATAAACACAGGTTACAGGCGAGCAAACATTAATTTGTTATGTTTTAAGGCAAGAAGTGCTAAGAAAAAGTTCACGGTTGACGAGGACCTTGGTGCAATTTCAGTTCCACTGTGATGGAGCAGAGGTCGATACACCAAGCGAGATGCCCCAGTCGAATATTTTACCTTCAGACTTGGGTCTCCAACTGCTGTATAACCTTCTTCTGGTCAGTCCTGCAGCCCCTAGCTCCTATGGCCAGGTATCAGGGCACCTAGTCTCTGTCAAACCAGGTCACCTGTAGGGTCTACTTCTCTTTAGTGAGATGGATCCTCCTAGAGTTAGGAGTCCTTCTGCCATGTGTGTCCCTGAAGCAGGTATATAAGAGACTAAGCACTTGTCCCTTGGAGAGCAGCTTCAGTCCCTGGGTGCCTGCAGGATACAGGAGTCCTTGTGTGAGTCCTCTTCTTCCAGCTGGATTCGGCTTGAAGAACGCAGCATTCTTCTTCCAGCAGGGCCTTCTTCAGCTGGAGTCTTTCCAGGTCCAGTGTCACATTCATCCTGCAGTTAACCAGTGACCGGAGAAAATCTATCACCCAATTCTAACTATATTTTTGCAGTTCCCCACCTCTTTTTACAGCAATTTCTCTTTGCATTACTGTACAGTACTGTACAGGATCCCGGTTTCAACATGTAGGATCCATCTGCCACAAAACAAGCGTGTCTTCAGCTTCTTGGCCAATGCCCTCACTGAAAAAGTCGTGTTTTTTTTTCCTACTGTGGCTGGTCCCCGACTGTCTACTAGGGTTCTGGGGGTGAATACAAGAATTCCTCCCTTGCATCTCAAGAGAGGAAGTGCTGCTCTTTGTTCTGAAAACTGTTTCTGTCCACTCCTAGATAGCAGTTCCAGCTCAGACAGCCGAAAGTACATTATACAAAGTTACTTTTCTTCTTACGTTATCAAAAATATGATTTCTTCTTACGTTATCAAAAATATGATTTCAATATTAGCACAGATTTTAAAAACTAAGCACAAAATAACTTTGCTGCTTTTTTTCTAGCCTTTTCCAGGCAGAGGTGGAAAATAAAGATTTTAATCCCACCTATGCCAAAACAGAAAAGTCTAGCCAGGCCTACACAGTTAAATAGCTTTTGGGTTTTATTTCACTTAGAGGACACACTAACCCCAATACTCAGTTTGCTCTATTTTTAGGTCTCGCCTGACCCAGCGCATGCGCTGGTCTGGCGAGACTTATTGAGAGGGCTCCAAAAAGTGCTACCAGGCCAACCTAAAGCTACAGTGCATGTTCGCGGGCGCGCGCGCCGCGCTTCGCCGCAATTACTTTCACTTTCGCGGCCGCTTTGATGTTTGATCGCGATCGCGATCAATGCTTGTTTGCTCTCTACTTCACATTACTTTTCACTGCCTTGCCCCTCCTCCCGCTCTCTGATACACACCCCTCTCTCTCCATCCTACCCTTTTCTTTCCCTTCCTCAACTGTTTCACACTCCACCTGGGTCAGTTTCACGCTCCGATTGAACGCGCACTCCACCATTGCCCCGGGGCACAAGCAGGGACTTCCTTGCTGGCTCCCATGTTCCTTGTGCACTCCCCATGGCTCCCGGGGCCAAAGCAGGCAGTCACATCCATGTGCCTTTGTGGTGTGGAGGAATTCCTTGAGACCGGCGTACATGTCTACTTCTACATATTCATTTGCGGTGCTTAAAAGTGCAGCGTTCTTTAATGATGCAGAGGAGCATGTTTTTATGTTTTTTTTCTGCTCGTGTTCAGCTTTGGCTCCGTATTTCGTTGCATCTTCCCATCCGCCGCCTCCTGCTTTTCCTTGCAGCAGCTGAGCAACCTTGCAGCTTCTTCTAAGGACGTTCAGGGAATATAATTTGAGAGTTTCCCTTAAAAGGTGCCATTTTAACTTAATTACTCTGCAGCGTGTGGTGCATGAACAAGCTGGACTGCCTTCTATAATCATTGTGTTTACTCTGGCAGCTTCGCATTGCAGGTTGGGCCTGTGTAGTGCTTCTTTCGGCAGGAGGTGGGTCTAGCTGTCCAACAGGGCCTGGCTCCTCCCGGGTGGCACCGTGCCTCCCATCATATCCCTTGTGCTGCTGCTGCAGTGATTCTGGGAGACCATGCTGCTGGATTTCGCCCTGCATTTCAGGACGGAAAAACAATAACAGGTGAATTTAGCATTGGCCAGGCATGTTTGATGGGAAGTTTGGAGGAAGTTTTGGGTCCCATAATGTTGTGCGTGGACGGACCACCGAAAGGAGAATGCGGCCATTAGGATTTGGGATTGAGTACTAGCAGTGCTTTAACCCCTTCGATGCTCATGACGGAATGGTTCCGTCATGACCCACGGTTGAGCTGTGCTCATGACGGAACCATTCCGTCATGACCACACCCGCGCAAGATTCCGTCAGCACAGCGGCGGAATCTGCGCAGCATCGAAGGGGTTAAAAGGGCCGGTACTGTCGTGTACGGCGTACCGGCACTTTTTATTTTGTGCGGGAGTGTACCGGCACTTCTCAAGAGAAAGGCTATACTTTTAATTGGAGAGTACCGGCACTATTCAGAAACAAGCAGGTACTCTGGTACAGAGTACCTTCACTTCTATTTTTCCATTTCAAGCACTGAGTACTAGGATCCCCCACAGCAGGCCCTGCAGCTGGTGTTATTTAACTAACATCACTCGGGTCACAGGGCGTTTTATGGGCTGAACCAAGAAGTCCCCTACTTCTAGACATCTCTTTGTACTAAATAATAGCCCTTCACACAGTCTAGTTAAAAGAGTTGGTAAAACTTTATCTAAACAAATCTAAGAATCAGCGATGTATGGTCTGCAAAGCTCATGTGATCTGCCCTCAAATTAAATGCATCATGCATTGCAACAAAATAATCATGTAAAGCCCTCAACCATGTAGTCTGTGTTCTTTTTTTGGTCTAGCATTTGAGACCTCTTGTATATACTTTAGTTTATACTTATATGTGTATGTACTTTGTGGGCTCTGGAGATCAGCCCTATGACTTGTCTGCCTCCGCTTAGGCACTTTCTTTTCTGTTCAACTGCCTCTATCTAACTGTCTTGATAGAAAACGACCAGTAGAGGTCAGTACAATACCAGAATCGCTTTCTGCTGGGGGACTTTCTCTTTTTTTTTTTTTCTGGCAACTGCCTCTATTTAACTTTCTTGATAGAAAACGACCAGCTGAGGTGAGTAAAATACCAGAATCACTTTAGCATTCTCTAGATTCCAATCAATGGAAATTGTCTTCCACGAGCACCCATAGACAATAATATTTTTTTCAAATCTTGTATTTTCAGAGTTATGACCACTGAAGGCCCTGATTTTATTTTAAAAACAGCTTTGGACCATACCATTTCCTGCTGAAAGGCTATATTTCTCTCCATGTGTTCCCATACCTGGCGTGTCACGCAGTTTGGTGCATACTTTCCCTCCATGTTAAAGAACAGTAGATGTTTCCGAACCCAGGCTAATGTGCTGCATAGCTAAATATATATAAGGTCCCAAAGGCGAGACCGATTGCATTGCAAATGCTTGTTATATATGAGCACCTTGCCGGTCAGTACATTTAAATGCCAGCCTAGCCAGAAAATAATACCACTCCTGGCAGAAATATATTTTTCTCACATATGTGGATGGTGTATAGATACTGCAGCCCACATATGACATTAACTTTCTATGCCATAGGTGTTCTTTAGACACCATTTACAATAAACTTATAGGGAAGTTAAATAGGCAAAGTAGGAGATCCAATGTACAGCACATGTTGTAGAAGGCAAGCACAGGCACTGCAGTTTAGCAGTGGCAGAGTGCCCAGAGTCCTAAATCCAGGCAACAAAGGGTCATGGAAAAGGCAGAAAATCAGGGATAGCTTTGAATAAAAGGCAGATTTACTACAGGTGCTCTACCTCCTGAAACCAGCCTGCCCATTCTAGCTACAGCTGATAAACAAAAATGTGAGAAACAGTGTACTCAAAATAAATCCCTCTATAAAATAAAATAATTAAGAAAAACTTATCTTAATTTCATGATGTGTATGAAGTTGATAGGAAAAGAAATAGGAAATGTGGAGTGAGGGACCAGGAACTATGGGAATGGGATGGGTTACAATAACAAAAGAAAAACACTACATTCTGAACAACATACAGAAGGGTGAGTGTTTAAAGAAACTACAAGTATTATGATGCCCACCTTGGCAAGGAATCCCAATTATATAAGCAACTGGGGAGAGGAAAACAAGCGAGGAGAAAATATAAGAACTGGTGACATAATGGTTTGCTACATGCCTGAAGGAGGTGCTGTGGCCCCAGACTGGCTGACTGCACATGCATTAATGTGTTAGGCTGGAGCATTTAAGGAGGTTTGATTCAAGCGGGTCTGTTAATACTAATGTGATATTGTAAAGTGAATGTGATTTTGTTCTGTAACTGTATTACACTTTAAATGTACAACTTGTGCTTTCACAACTATGTAACACACCGAACAAGTCTTCTGCAGTATGCGAGTGTCATTCATGTTCAGGGTTAAACATGTGCACACCTCTAAAATTAGGATGCCACCTGCAATTTTCTGAGGCCTCCTTTCAGTGTTATTTGAGAATAGTTTAATCTTTAACAGCTATATATAGTTCTAGGAGAGTTAAACTGTACAGAAGTGGGGTTGAGTCGAGGGATTATTTCATGAAACTGTGTATGATTTACGTAATGGGCTCCCACATACTGACAGGATGGGGTAGACTGCACAACACAGCACTGTGAGGTTTCTGAAGAAGATTCAACAAACACCCATATAGTTCATTTCAAGGATGTTGAATTTCTATTGCCTGGCACCAAGGACATGTTGTTTGGGATCAGGGAGAACAAGTCTGTGCATTTAATTTGCCCACAGAATATGTATGCCCAATCCACTGCAGCTCAAATCCTATGGCTGCCAGTTTGCACTACTGCAGTATGGCTATTGGAAAGAGGGTTGTTTGGGGGACACTGCTCCACTACAAGTCGATGGTAATAGGACCCTGGCTTCTTCTGCCACCTTCTTTACCTACTCTACTGAGTCGGGTTCCCTGACTTTGGTTGTTATTTTACAACCTTTTACAACAACATAGAGAGGAGTATCGGAAGGACTCACTAACGCTTAAAGCTGCTCACCTCACCCTGAAATTTTACTTGAAGATGGTAGGCGGGTTACAGACACTCAGGAGGTAGCAGGAACATTTGCAGATCACCTGGAGGCCGTCTACACCTCTAGGACTAAATCCACCCCTGAAGACTCCTGTCAGCTTCTGGAGAAAATGACTCTGCCCACACTATCAGATTCCGACAGAGACGCCCTAGATGCAGACATAACAGCAGATGAAATTTGTAAGGCTATTTATGCCATTAATTCTGTGAAGGCCATGGGGCCTAATGGGATCCCCATTGAATTCCTTAAGGGGATGGCCCTTAAGGTGGCTCCTCATCTGAAAAACATGTATGACGAGAGTCGGGAGCGGGGTATTCTCCCATTGGACCAGAGACTGGCCTCAATAGTAGTCATCCGCAAGCCGGGTAAACCTGCGAGCAATTGCGGCTCATATAGACCCATCTCTTTGATTAGTGCAGAGGCCAAGGTGCTAGCCAAACTTCTTGCATCCCGGTTAATTGCAATCCTTCCATCTCTGGTCCATGAAGACCAATCGGGATTTGTGCCAGGTCAGAATACAGCCCTGAATATTCGTCGTGTTCACAATGTCCTGGGTAGGCAGCCCTACCTGCAGGAAGATGCGGTTATATTGGCCCTGGACACCGCCATGGCGTTCGACTCGATAGAGTGGCCCTACCTTTTCGAAGTGCTGGCAAGGTTTGGATTTGGCCCAAGATTTCGACAATGGGTGGCATTGCTATATACTGATTTGTTGGGGGCAGGTTAGAGTGAACAATCATACATCACGCATGTTCGCTCTACAGAGGTGGACCAGACAGGGTTGTGCCCTGTCACCCTTACTGTTTGCATTGACCCTTGAACTGCTGGCCCACTGAATATGACGAGATGTCTCCATAAGGGGAATGTGATGGAGCGCAGACACAGAGGACAAAATATCATCATATGCCGACGACATACTTATATATTTAGCGTCCCCCAAACATCCATCAACAGTTTGCTTAACATTATTACTAACTTTGGTAAATATGCGGGGTAAACTATTAATTGGCCCAAATCCGTATTGTACCTATTGCACGGCCCTCCGCCTTGCCTACCCCGTGGCTACACAATAGAACTGGCGTCTGAAGGCTTTAGGTACCTGGGCATTTTCGTCACCCCAGATCCCAAATTGTTTTATGAGATTATTCTTGTGGGCCCCCTTAATCTGCTACAGAAAGATGTTAAGCACTGGAGATCGCTGCCCCTATCCCTCCTGGGTAGGGCGGCCCTATTTAAAATGCTTGCGCTCCCCAGATTCTTATATGTACTCCAAAACTGCCCATTCCCTATAGCTGACAATTATTTCAACACTATAGAAGGGGAGCTCAGGGTCTTGATGGGGGGTGCCTCGTATCGCTCTTCAGAAGCTCACAAAGGGATGGTACGACGGGGGGGAATGCTCTTCCAGATCTACGCCTTAACTACTGGGCCTCACAACTGGTGGCCGTTAACCTACAAACCCAGCCTTCCACCTAGAACACTACCAAACAGGACGAGAGGGATATTTGGGTGCTCTTTACAGCAAGGTATTAAAAGGCCACTATTTAGGACCTATGGCACAAACTGTAGCTATTTGGCACAAGGCCACCAAACGCCTGGGGTGGGCGGACAAATTCACAAAAGCCACGCCGTTGTGGTCAACTCAGCGGTTAGGATCACTTTGCTTCCATACAGGGTTTGACAAATGGGACACTATTGGCATTACTAATCTCGGAGATTTGGTCAGCAAGGGGAATCTTCTTGCCTTTAACCCCTTCAGTGCCACACCCTTTCCCCCTCCTGTGCCGGGCGTTGCATTAGTGGGTGGGGTTCATGACGAGATAGTCTCGTCATGGACACAGCGCAACCGTGCTCCATGACGAGACTATCTCGTCATGGGCACAGAAGAGGTTAAAGAATTACAAAATAAATATGCACTTGCACAAGGAGAAGTTTTCCGGTACCTACAGATCTGACATGCTCTTCTCACACAAGTTCCAGACCTTCCTTCCTTGCCTGACTCCTCCCCCCTAGATGACCGTTTGCTCACTGAGCCACTCTTGACAAGAGCCATCTTGTGTACCTACCATAAACTTTGCAGTAACCTCCCTGACTCTTTTCAAAAACTTCGAGACCATTGGTAGACTGACGTAGGACTATTGGACGACGAAGATTGGAGATCGCATTAATGTCCCCCCGGGAAATAGCGATAAACCATCGCTTCCGCCTGATACAACTAAAAATACTTCACAGGTCCTATTTCTATGCCGACTCTAAGATCTTTAACCGGGTGCTGGCTAATAGACTCTCTCTAGTGATTTCTGATTTAGTAGAGGAAAACCAGCATGGGTTCATAGTAGGGCGCGATACCACCAGGCATTTCAATACAGCAATTACTGATTTGGAGGATGAATCATCTGACAGGCGTCTGGTCAGAAAGCGAATGCTTGATGCACAAAAGACATTTGACTGGATGTCCTGGCCATTCCTCTTGGCAATAATGAGCACATCAGAATTTGGCCCGCTGTTCATTACCCAGGTTCCACAACTTTACGATGGTCTTAAAGCCAGAGTTCTTTGATTAGGTAATCCCTCTGGCCCTATATTGATCAATAGGGGTGCCCTCTTTTACTCCAGCTCTTTGCATTAAATATAGACCCCTGTTTTCAAGCCTTGAAGAGGTCTCGTGATATTTTCTCATTACAAAATCATAGACTTGAGCTGAAAGTTCTAGCATATGAGGGTGATCTTGCTATCTTGACTTCTGCTCTGATAGCCTCGCTATTGGCAATAGAAACAATAGCAGGCAAATTCGCGTCTGTCTCAAGGTACAAAGTCAACCTCGACAAGATGCAAGTCTTGGCCAATATTCCCCTTCCGGGAAAAAGACATGCGCTGGGTGAGCTCGACTACTTACTTAGGAGTAGAATTATCATTAAAGATGGAAGTAGAACAGACTACATATTGGGCTAATCAGAGGGTGTAATCTAATCAAAATGATCATATTGCCATGATATTTATATCTTTTTAGATGTATACCCCTTTACTTTTTTGAAGATTTCTTTCGGACGATTGAGGCCTCTTGGCAAAAATGTATCTGGAGCCATAAAAATCTCAGATCCAGCATACAGATTCTTCAGATCCCTCAGGAGAAAGGAGGGCTCTCCTTACAAGATGAACAAGTTTAATTATTAGATGCATTCATGACGCATCTAACCATGGTATTGGGTGGTGATCTCGTGGGAGTTGGGATGCATCTTTCCGGAATATTTACCTTGGGGTGTGGCCAAGGTCTCCTGCAAGGGTATTATTGACAAGGTCTACTTTAAAAAGACTCTGTTCAAAGTCGTTGAGGATTTTTCACTTCATCTGGGTGTATCTTAGAAAGAAACTACTGGGCATTATTCTCTGTAATGCATATACATATTTAGGCTTTAATCCTAATTTCCCTTGACAGGTTCATGAGAGCATTCTGGAGTGCTGGGAGGGTGTCGTGTCGTGATGCGATCCCAATGACGACAGACACCGTGTTCTATGTCAAGCCTTTATTCTCTACAACCTTCCACGTCCCCGTCCCTACTCTCACTGCCGTCCTCCCACATGCCCCTCCTTTTCCTGCCTTCCCCTAGACTCTGCCCCTTCAACCACTAGACACACACGCGACTGTACATCTCCCCCTTTGTTACCAAAAGAATGAACACAAGTTTATATTTCTTCAATTAGCCGCTTGGGTTGTCGAATTTCGTGCCGTGGCCTGAGGGATCGGCCTTCTGCCACCGCTCCAGGGTTGTCCCCATCTTCCTGTACTTGACTAGCGGTACGCTCAGCTCGTTTCTCAGTTCGTTCAGTTCTCGGCGTTGTTGGCTGCAGCTCAAGGGCGTCCTGCAGGGCAGGACTGCATTTTTGAAAATGCGACACATTCCGCGTGATGCGTCTGCTGTCCGATTCTGCAGTCAACATGGTGCCCTTTTGTTGAGTGACTGTCAAAGGTTCTGCTCTGAACCGACTGTCCGTCTTCTTGTTCTGCTCCTGCTTGACTACTACACAGTCTCCTTCATGAATAGAGAGGGACCGGGCTCGTCTCCTGCGGTCCGCATACTCCTTCATGTTCTCTTTCTTGGTTTTATCTGCCACCATTACTTCTTGATGCGTGCGGCCTGGGGATACAGGTCGGAGTGCTCCTTCCCATGTAGGTATCCGTGTTCGAACAGGGCGTCCCAGCATGAGTGTTGCCGGACACTTGCCCGTGGTGGCATGAGGCGTTGTTCGGTAGGATCGGAGCACATCGTTGAGGGCTGTTTGTGGGTCTCTTTTGTCGAGCATGGCCTGCTGGAATGTCTTTTGAGGGTGGCCATGAACCTTTCGGCAGCGCCATTGGCCTGTGGCCATAACGGTGTTATCCGCCGATGTCGCACGTCCATTAGCTTCATGAAGTCACTGAACTCCCGCCCGGTGAACGGAGGACCATTGTCCGTTTTCAGTTCCTTAGGTACGCCCCAGGCTGCGAAGACTTCGTCCAGCACAGCGATGGTAGTAGCTGCACCGGTCGACGGCACAAACTGAGCAATGGGGAATCGGGAATATTCATCGATGATTACCAGAACGTATTTGCCCGACTGCATCGGGCCATAGAAATCCATGGCCAACTCATGCCACACTCCAGAGGGCAATGGCGTCATTTGCAAAGGAGCTGGGGGGTCACCATGCCCCACTACCTGACACTGAGGGCAGTCCTTCAGGGTGTGTTCCACCATCGTGTCTAGGAACGGGAACCAGACGCGCTCACGGAGGGCTCTTTTGGTCGCAACTACCCCTTGGTGGCTTTCGTGGGCCAGGTTGATTACTCCTTGACGCAGTTGTCGGGGAATTACAATCCTGTGATCTCTTAGTAGCAGACCCTCAGCAGTGATGGACAGCTCCTCGCTCACATTCCTGAATGCCTGCAGTTCCTGGCGCAGTGTCGGGTCGCTCTCTTCATGGGGTTCTTCATGCCGCCATCGGTGTGTCTGCACCCTGCGGATCACTCTTTGCAGCATTTCATCCTGCGAAGTGGCTTGTTGGATGACCTCTAGTGGGACCGCCGGTGGCCGCGCCTGGTCCACCACAAAGTGAATGTATTCATCGGCGACAGACGGTGTGGAGAGTTGGGATGCCTCGGGGTGCCGCGACATATAGTCTGCGGAGTTGGCTGATTTCCCCGGCTTGTGGACAATGGTGAATGTGTACTCCTGTAGTCGCAACCCCCAGCATTCAATGCGGGGTGGCATTTTCGAGCGTGGATTCCCAAAGATAGTGACGAGCGCTTGGTGGTCTGTCACCATGGTGAAATGCTTTCCATAAATAAACACGTGGAAGCGCTCACAGGCCCATACTACTGCAAGGCTTTCCTTTTCAGGTTGGGAGTAGGCTTTTTCTGTGTCGGAGAGACTTCGGCTGGCATGTACTATTATGTGACGCTGGTCCGAGTCGTTGTCATATTGGGCCAGGATAGCCCCTAGGCCGACTGGGCTTGCGTCGACTGTAATTTCTCTCTTGCGGTCCGGGCTAAAGTATGCCAGGCTTTCGGCCGCTCCCACGGCGTGTTTAATTTCCTGGAAAGCTCGCTCACACTCGGAAGTCCACTCAAAGGTCAGCCCTTGTTTTGTCAGTGCTCGGAGTGGGTGGCTGATCGTGGCATAGTCTCTGATGTATCTCGAGCAGTAGCTTGCCATACCCAGGAATGATCGCACATCGCTGACATCTCGTGGGCTCTTGGTGTCGTTGAGAGTGCTCACTTTATCAGGGTCGGGCTTCATCCCGGCCCCCGAGAAGATGTGCCCGAAGAATTTCAGCTTCGACTGGTGAAATTCGCATTTCTCTTTGTTGAGTGTCAAATTTGCTTCCAGAAGCGCGTGGCAGACTCGGTCCAGGGCCGTATCATGCTCCTGGATGTTCGCCCCATACACCAGAATGTCATCACTGTAATTCAGTGTGTGAGGGATGTGATGGATAGTTTGGCGAATGGCTTCTTGAAATATCTCAGAGGCTGATGAGATGCCGAAATTCAACCTCTTATACCTGAATAGCCCCAGATGTGTCGCGAAGGTCGTGATATATCGAGAGCTCTCATGGAGTTCCAGCTGGTGGTACCCTTTGTTAAGGTCTAGCTTGGAGAACACTCGCGCACCGTTGAGTGCCGCTATCATGTCGCTCAGGTGGGGTCCTGGATGACGCTCTCTCTCGATAGCGGTGTTGGGCATCCGCATGTCCACACATAACCGGACCTCTCCTGGAGTTCCTTTCTTTGGGACGATTACCACTGGCGACACCCATGGAGTGGGACCCTCTGTGCGTTCGATGATATCAGCCGTCAGCAGCTTTTGCAGTTCGTCTTCCACAGCCTGTTGGAGGTGGAATGGCACTTTCCGAGGGTGCTGGGCAACCGGCTGGACCTGTTCATTGATGTGGAGGCGGATCCGGGTTCTGATCATCTTGCCAAGTCCCATGAATAACTTCGGGAATTTGTGAATGATGTCGCTGTCATTGCTGACACGGTATAGGATTTCCACCAGCCTGAGTCGTTCGGCCGTCGGCAGACTAAGGAGACAGTCCGCCTCTGGTCCTTCTATGACATGGATCACGGCGGGGACGGACGTTGTCTGATGTCTCAGCGTCGTTGAAAATTTCCCAAGGCAGGGAAGTGGCTTCCTGGACATCCAGGTGTAAACACGGACATATGCCGGGCTCAATTGAGGGCGAGGGTTCATTTTGTTATATTCCGTCACTGGTATGTAATTTAGCGACGCCCCACTGTCCATTACAAATTTTGTATTGTGCCCACCGACACAGATGTCTAGCCGGGGGTATTTCTTTAGCTGATCAGGATCAGCAATCATGTTCGCATACTCCACTGAGTATTCACGTTCGTCTGAAGTCGATCTCGAGTCTCGAAAGGGTGATCTCCTCGACCATCGCGATGTTCGAGACTCCCTGCTGGAATGCGATGACCTGGATGATGATTTTGGGCGATTGCGCACTGCTCGCGCGTGATGCCGGCGAGTGTCGCCCCGCGCTGTCGCAGGCAAATTCTTTTCTTTCTCGCGTCGATACTCTCCGCACATGGCTTCAAAATGGTTGCTCCGACCGCACTTGCGGCACTGCTGTCCCATGGCCGGGCACGCACCGGAGTGTGGGAAGTCATACCCGCATCGGTAGCATCTCTGTGCTGCCGCCTTCTTCACAGGCTCATGTCGTCTGCTCTTCCTCTCTGAGTCCGGTCGTCGGTGCCCAGAGTTGCGCCGGCGCGATGGTGGCCGGACGTACCGCCCTCGCTCTCTGGATCCTCGACGAGAGCGGCTGGTTCGCACTTGTCATATCTGTTCTCGGCGTTCCGTGCGCCCAGCTTCCATGGCCTTGGCCTGCTCCTCGGTCTGGTCATGAATTCTCGTCAGTTCTTCGATTTCATCTAAGGTGTGGCTTTTCTTTAGCAATTTTCTCCGGAGAGTCTCAGATTGACAGCCGTCAATGACGCGTAGCCGTATGGCGTCATCCATAGAGAATGCTTCAAAATTGCAGTGGCGTGCCAACCTCCTTAGGCGAGTAATGTATGTGCCCATTGCTTCATCTTTTTCTTGGTGCGCCCGCTGGAACACATACCGCTCGTAGTCTACGTTCTTTTTGTGTATGAAATTTTTGTCCAGTGCTTCCCGTACCTTGGCATATGTCCCTGCATCCGCCGCTGGGATCTCCTTGATCATTTTGCTGATATCCTTCCCCACGAGGTTTCGAAGCGCAATCAGTTGATCCTCATCCCCCAGTACTTTGGAGCCTTTGATGTAGTCTTCAAAATCTTCGATCCACTCTTCCCAGCGGGGGCCCATGCTGCCTCCGACCACAAGCGCCAACGGCTCTGGGGGACGCAGGTGTGACAGCCCCATGACAATGGGTTTCGCCTCTTGGCGGACGGGTGATCCCTGATTTGACATTGCGCCTCACGTGGGTTTGTCTCCGCTTGCTGGTCTTAGCTAGGGCTTGCTGCAAGGTTATCCTGCTTTAGCTCGTGTTTGTTTGTTTCCGTGCACGTGGACTTGTCTTCGCTCACTTGTCTTTGCTCGGGTTTGTTTGATGCTCATTCACCTCTTTTACTTGTCTTTGCTCGTGTTTGTTATAGAGTTGTCCTGCCTTTGCTCGTGCTTATTTATTTCTATTTCTTTCTTCTTTTTTTTTTGCTTTTGCTTGTGCTTGTTTAATCCCTGGGCGCCTGACTTCAAGATGGCCGCCTATCCGATTTAATAGGGATGTCCTTATAGCACTGCCTGGTTTCAAGATAGCCGCCGGGCCGGCTCCACACACCGGGCTTCACACGTGTCTCAGCCTCGTTCACTCGCTGCTCATCCAGCTCTGGGAGCCTCACTCACCAGTCCCACGAGGCTTCAGTCAGTGTCAGGCAGGTGAGCTGCGCTGCCTCTTTCACTGGATCCACTCGACTTCCGCTTCTTGCCGGGGGGCTCTCACACGGCAGGCACTCGCTCGGAAGGGACCAACAGGGGCCAGGGTCTCACTTTCCCCCCGCGCTCCCGGACAGGCGCTGAACACGGTTGCTCACACGTTGGGGTTTGGGAGAGCACACTGCTCATCCCACCCTCGTCGCCAGCTGTTGTGTCGTGATGCGATCCCAATGACGACAGACACCGTGTTCTATGTCAAGCCTTTATTCTCTACAACCTTCCACGTCCCCGTCCCTACTCTCACTGCCGTCCTCCCACATGCCCCTCCTTTTCCTGCCTTCCCCTAGACTCCGCCCCTTCAACCACTAGACACACACGCGACTGTACAGAGGGTACCAGGTTTTTTTACGCTGGGGCATTTTTATGAAGGTAATAACTTATGTCAAAGGTGCCGTTTTATTTCCGCTATTTACAGTTTCAACATATTCTTCTGAGTTTAAAGACGGGAGATATAGATTGTTCTTTGAACAGTCTGCTGGATTATCTAAGTGAGGCCCTCTCAAGAAGGACTTTAGCTTGGCTTATAAAATGATTTTATCGTCTGAGGTGGGAAGGTGAGCTGACCCTTTTCAACACAGGGCAGATAAGTGGAGTAGCCATCTAGGAGTGGAGGTAGCTCTTCATGACATGCGACTTAGAAACGTGCTCGCCCATAGCGTTCTAAATGTCTCAAGGGTTAAAGCCCATCAGTTTAAATTTATCAATGATTTTTATTATACTCCCTACCGTCTCTACATCATGAATTGTAGACAGAATGCTAAATCTTCCCACTGTTCGGGTGATCAGGCGGAAGTCAATCACATTTCTGCAACTTGTCCCTCTATTGTTCATTATTGGCAAATAGTCCTGGGAAAACTTAAGCAGCTTGGTCATACCAACGTGGTCTGGGACTCTAAATTAATCATACTAGGTCACTCACTGTGTATCCCGACTCATCTCGCTGGGATTTACTTTTTGGGAATTGCACTGGCACAAATATATTAGCCTGGCACAGGCAACTCGTTCAAGCCCCTAATCCTATGCTCTGGTGGCATGAATTTTTTGTAACTGGCATTCTCGAAATCTTAGTAGATAATGATAAGTGGAAAGCTAGGTTAAGGAAAATCTGGGACCCTTTGAGGAGACTCCCGATGGGTTCTTTGGCTGGTCATGACTACATTATCACAGCGGCTTTCATTTCTTTCTTTCTTTGTGCCTCCGTTTGTTGGGGTGATGATTCTGAAACACCTTGTATGTTATTTCACATCCTTGTGTTCGATCTCTGCGAATAACGTTTAAATGTCTCTCTCTTTTTTCTCTTTGTTTATTCATAGCGATTTGGCTTATCTGCTTTTGTTGATATCGGAGTGGTATAATGTCTTCCGAATAAAATGCATAAGAAGATTGTTTGCTGTAGAAGGCACAATTTGCATCCCTATGTATAAGATACATTCATAATGAGATCTAATAATATATATATTAATGCCATCTCTTTACTGGAAGGGCAAGTGCTCAAAGGAAATACAGTGAGCTGTAAGCTCAACTTGCATTACTGAGAGTGGTTCCAAAATAAAAATGTAAACATAATTTTGCTAAATTTAACAATTAGTAGCTATTCACAATTATTCCACAATACGACTTTGGGATCTGTGCAGAAGAATGGAAATAAGATTGGCAATAGTTTGATTTCAAAATAAAATTTATCTAAAAATATTTCCAATTTGAAAACAAAATTGAATGTTGCGGTTTTTCTAAACTATCATGCATTTATTCAGTACAGCTTTAAATACCAACCTCAAAGGATTAATTGACTACACTGTGTTTGATGCATGCTACTAATTTAACAAAACAATAATGGAGAAGCAGTGTATATGGGCAACATATAAACAAATAATAGAGGCCCAATTATTGCATGGAGTCACAAAATTGCACTTGTAGGTCAATGTAGAATTATTCATTTCAGGGCTTCGCAAACATTTACAGAAGTACACCTGCAAACCTGCAACGGTTGCAACACATTTATGAACTCACATTTTGCATGGAGCAGTATATTTGTTCATGTCAAAATAGGGTAAACTCCTCCTACCATTGTTTCTCTCCTTCATTTGTCAGGAGTCAATTTCCATCTTTTTTGAGAATGGGAAGGGTTTGTAGAAGAGCTGTTGAATATTCTTAGACATTTAAGTTTGTTGGTGTGCACAAACTCACGGAGTATCCCAGCCTTGAAACTACCTCTTCCGGACTGCTTACCGCACTAGTAGATTTGTGTACATGAAATCTTCATGTGTGTAAATCGTTGCATGAGGGCATAACCAACGTTTGTGCCTTTAAGCCTAATCAACTCATGTCAATAACAAGAGCTTGCAGAGTTCATCTAGTTGTAAAATGTAAATGCCACTTCAATGATAAAGGGCGTGGTATATGCTCACGATTATGGCAAATAAAGATATAGAGACATAGTGAGATGAAGTGAATTGCCCATGAATTACACAAAGGGTCATGTGGAGATGGTCAGACTATGAGCAATCTTGTTGAGCCTCCGTTGGAAAATTGGGCACTGGGCCAAATAATCACCAGGGTTTAATTGCAATAATATTTTGTGAAATCACGTGAATTCTTAGGTAATTTATCAGAGCACTGTCTCAGAAGGTAAAGCAAGAAACAGAGCAATGATGCAATTAGAACAATGATATATCTTGAACTCTGCTGTCATATGACCTCTGGCATAATGAAAGTGCCTGCAAGTTCAGAGCCCTGCCATGGCCAGAAAACCGGCTGAACCTGATCCCAATCATAAACAGAGTGTAAGAAATTGGATTATTAATTAAGGGGGGTGGTTGAATTTCCGCCTCAAGAAATAAACACAACCTGGTCCAGATGAACCTTAAACTCACTAAGTTAAACTGAACTTAACCCTCTCGTATAAATGGAACAGAGCTGAGAGGTTTAACTTAGTAGGGGCAATGTGTAAAGTATTATTTTTGCAGTGCCAAAAGACTAATAAAGTCAAAATGCAAAACAATAAAAATCCAAAATAGAGTAAAATGTAATTAACATAATACACCAGGGATTATAGGTATATTACATATACCAATTAGAAATATGCAAATTCAGGAGGGGAGCACAGTCGCTTCACTACTTGCAAGTAGGGGAAAGTGCACAGTGTTCTAAAACCAGCAAAAGTATAGGGCCCAGCTAGAAGTACAAATAATCTAAGGTTACTGCACAGAAAGGGCACCTTTCCTACATAGACTCTCTCCATATGGAGAGTCTATGAAAATTTTAAGTTTGCTGAAAATAGATCTCTGGTATAGGCAAAGGTGGCATAATGAGAACTTTCCTAGGATCCAGACCCTGACCTAATACAAGCCATTGCATAATCAGAGACACTTATCAAAGCTCTGATTTGAAGGAACACTGCCATAATCTGTCACCTCCCTGCAAGGCACCAAATGGAACACATACCTTTTTTTTTTTTACTGTGCAAGTAGATATCTGAAACCTATTGACCCTTGGACAGGTAGGTATTTTATCAAACGCCATACCCCAGTCAGTTGGCTAATCCTTCATTTTATGGATCTGTATACATTCTGAATTTGATCTGAATCCTACCAGAGGTTTCAATACTAGCTACCTCCTCAGTATCTCTTTCCGAGGCCTTTATATTGACAGACGACCACGAGGGAAAATTATTTATTTAATTTTCCCTCGCCATCATCCGTCAAAATCCCCACCACCCCTCCGATCTTACCTGCACGGGCCGTGGCTGCTAAGTGGCTTCAAGGCTTGTGAAAGAGACGCTGTGCTGGCCTTCGCCGATTGTTATATTCTGGTAGAAGGAGCAGCGTTAGACACTACTGAGATGTTCACAGAGGCGCAACTAGACCCAAATTTCGGGGTGGGGGGGGCTAATTCTTCCAGCAATAGGCAGAGCGGAGATGCAGGGGCTCCAAGAAGAGGTGAAAAACAACAAAGGCGCTTTATCAAGTAAATGGCCTTCTGTAATATTCAGCTGTCTTAGCCCGGGCTGACACACGCGACGGGGGGTCTGAAGCCCTTTGAGTCCTATGGGCGTTGCACGCCTGGGTGTTCACATGGCGTCAGCGCTCTGAGCACAGTCTCTTTGCTGCATGGAGAACCGACACCCACGGCACTGGCAGAACTGAAACATATCTTTATTTCCCCCCCAGAAGCTCTGTCTCAGCCTCATCTCCAGACCACACATGCCACAGTTTAATCACACCTGGGTGCTTGAGCCCTGGGCCTCGCAGAAATATTTCAGGTTTATAGGCCAGTATTTTAGCATTAAAATTCACAGAGCACAGGAGATGTCCAGTAAAATTATCTTAACGATCTGTTGTCTACAAATGAAAGAGATCGCTCCGCGCATGGAAGCATAGAATTAAACTATAGAGTCCCTATACAATAAATCATGCTCACTGGTATTACCTGAAGGTTGAAGGGAGGATCCGGGCCGCCATGTACAGCTGTCCCAGAGACTGAAAAAACACAGGGCTTCTCCGCCACATGCCACAGAGACAGCCCTAGCCTGTGTATGAGTCAAGTTCGTAGCAGTTGTGAAATTAGGAACTCATGTTAAATTTCATGAACATTCACCCTGTAATTTTGAATCTTAACACGGAGAGACTTTCCACCATCAGAGTTTTAGAATTAGCACCACTCTGCGGCATTCATGGAGCTGCATTCCATTTTCCAATCATGGCACAAAACCTTCAGTGGGATCATCTAAACTATAGGAAGCTGCTACTCAAGGCACCGCCGCCTGTTAGTATTGCGCTTTAAAGATATATCTTTTGGGCCTAATATTTTAATGCACTAAAAGACGTCATTATGTGCTATACATTTTTCCACTCGGAGTTCTACTTTTGACCAAAATCAAATAAAGCGACAACATTGCGATCAGCAACACAGTGCAGAGTTTGTGCAAATTCACCACTGTGCTTTCCTACAGCTGTGCAACAAACACGTCTTTCATTCTGTGGGAGGAGGAGAGATGGGAAAGAACCCTAGATCTCACCATCCACCATAACGTGGTCTAGGAATTATTCATTTCTATCCCAAAATCACTTCTTTACTCTGTGTTAAAATGCACGGTTTCCCACAATGTTCACATTTCCTGATGAGAACCTCAAAATCACACCCCCCATTTAATAATTTATGGCCCAATTACGAACCTAGCTGTCAGACCGCTAGGCTGTTCTATCTGTGGTCGGGAGACCGTCATCTGGCCAGCAGCATCCCAACCACCGTATTTTTACATGACCACCACGACTGCGGCTTTCTCTCAGCGGCTGCTTGCTCAGGCTTATTATGTGAGCTGGAGGTGATCCCGCCATGGTGCAGTGCCTTCACTGTTGTGCGCGCACTGCTGTCGTGCACGGCACACAGTGCACGCACAACAGTGTCTGTAGAGGGAGGCACAATATGTGCCCCCATGCCCTAACCCCCTTGGTGAAATCGCCCAGGGGCTCTGTTTGGGGCCCCTTTCTTTGCATTTCTGACAACCTTTTCATGGCAGGGTTCCCGCCATGAAAAGGTTGTTGGAAAAGCAACTTGTAGTCCCACAGCGGTGCCTGCCTCAGCACCGACACCATACCCCGCATCTTTGCAGACCGCTACAGGATCCATGATCCCGTCGGTGGTGTTGAGGCGGTCCGATGGTCCCACTCCTAATCAGGGTGGTTGGACCGATGGACTTTCAGAGGTCGGACTACCACTTAAGGTTGCATGGCAGTCTGACCACCAGGGTTGTAATTAGGCCCTTAGTCTTTAAGTCATAGTAAGTTCGGAAAAATTATACGGACCCTCTGTCTTCCGGAGGTTAATAATGTTCAGCATGTACTAATATAATCCGAGGGAGACATCCACCTAGAGCAGTGGTTCCCAAACTGTGCGCCGTGGCTCCCTGAGGAACCTCCAAACCTTTCCAGGGGAGCCGCGCTCCAAGCACTTTAATGCATTTAATGTTGCAGGACCTGTTGGTTTCAGTTAAACGAATTAGACTTAAATGCATGATGTCGATGATTTGTAAGTGGAAAAAAGTGGCCTAGACCCTACGTGGTGACCAGGACAGCAGTCTGCACAGCTGATTGCTTTTTAACATTCAATGCAATTTATTCTTCCATTAACATTTAAAGCATAAACATTAAGAACATGATTAACATTCAATATTTGCAAATCATACATGTGTTTTTATAACACTTCTTTTACATCATTAATATTTTACATTATGCATTAATCATCTCAATCAATATGGTACCAGAGCCCTGGTGCCAGAACCCAATGCATTTCGGGACATTAAGTCCCTTCGTCAGGGGTATTTCTAGAAGAAAAAGAAAGAAAAAGAAAAAGGAGACAGTTCTCAGTTCGTGCACTTTTCCCAAACACGCTTTAAGTTGTCATATTCCCTTCACCATCATTTTGTGTCACCATATGTATGTGTAACTTGCACTTACAATTTCTGTCACTAGATGATTCTTCCCTGTGTGAAGATAAAGTAGAAAAACCAGAATTCTTATTGATCCAGGCCGTCAATCTAACAAATGATGAATTCACATCTTTATAAAATGCCAAACTCATACCTGATAGCAATGTGTATGAGTGATCAATATTTCAAAATTCCATCCCCTCGCCGGAACATCTAAAAACGCAAAGTGTCATTTTATGTACCAATTTAATGACGCATAATTCTCACAACAGCAAAAAGAATTCAAAATAAATGATCTCACCTCATTCAGAGCGTGAGTTAAACGCAATCGTTTTAAAAAATTCACGCTGTGTGCTTCGTCAAATGAGTATATCCTCCGGTGACCCAGTATTGTTCGTCACCTAAAACATGTTGGCAACCCGAGTTAGAGGTTATTCATCCTAATACTACTTTCTTGTCTCCGTCTGAAGTACTAATCGCTTACCTAGAATTTCTGAAACAACTTCAATATCCGTCTCCCGTTCCCGAGTGGTGAAAGGTTACCGCGTTTGCGTCCATTAACCGAGAACGACTTCCGTGTTATGTTTAAACGTCATCACACGTTTTAACATAGAAAGAGGACTTGACAGAAGCTACGTAAAACGTTCCATGCATCAATCTGTTTTGTTCATCAACATTAAAAACAGACTAAAGTTGGGTCGTACAATTGACAATGAACCTAATAAATTGCCCAAAGACCGTAAATGAGGGATTTATCTCTGTCTATACGTTCGTAGTTTATATAAGCGGTTAACTCTCTGTGTTTCATACATGTTAAGATGCAATTGATACTCAACCAAATTCGTGCCCATTACCAAAAAGTAGTGGAAAAGATTCCCACCACCAGTATATGGTGAGTTGTGCGTGAAAAAGCAGTTACATTTTCAGATTTTCAATCTTTTTTTTTTTTTTTTTTGAAACCGTTTATTACAAGACTCAAAAAAATTATACAAATATGGGCCTACAACCTTCCGGCCGGCCGCTAGCAATAAAAGGAGCATATGGTATACATTTATAAAACACATGGTGCTGCGGCCGAGCATTTACAGGAGATAACATCGTTGCGTGCCACACTATTCAGACCCCATTATACGGTTCCATTTTAAATTTAAAGAACAACAAACGCAAACAAACCCACAAGGCAGTCCTCAATCGGAATAGCAACATGTGCTCCCCTAGAGGGGGAATTCTAGCTATCCATAGGAATCTCAAGAGGGGGGGGAGAGATCAGAACTAGGGTTGGGGACACCTAATGCCCAGGTACCGGGGGGATGAGTTGGCTAAGGGGACGGGGCCGGCGACGGATCAGGCAATAGGGGTGGAGCACAGATTCCCCCGCGGTAGGCGTTCCAGGGGCCCCACACTTTCACCCATGTCGCAGGCTTACCTCTCGCCACATACACCACCTTTTCCCGAAACATGCACCAATCCATATGTTCCTTCCAGGCCGAGACAGTCGGGGGGCTCCGGGATCCCCACAGCTGGGCAATATCACGCTTGGCAACCATATACCCCAGAGTCACCCACCACGTCTGCGGCACCGAGTAATCGGTAGGCTCCCACACATTCAGCAGGCATCTCCTCGCTTCGGGCAACAGCGCCACATGCGTGACCACTCGCAGCACCTCATGCACACCTCACCAGAACCCCTCCACTTGCGGGCACTCCCACAGGATATGCAGAAAAGTCCCCAGCGCACCACACCCACGCTTACACAAACCGTCCTCAGCATAGCCCATACGCAGGAGCTTTGGCCCCGTCATGTAGACCCTGTGGAGTATCTTGAGCTGGACGAAACGAAGGCGAGCCGGTATGGCCACCTCTTTCGGGGAGGCCACCGCGGAGATCCAGTCCTCGTCGTCCAGCTCCAGCCCATCGGCAACCCAAGCCTCACGAAGGGCAGTCAGCAAGTCTGAGCGATCGTTGATCAGTTTTTTGTAGATCAGTGAGATCGTGCTGTCAGGGACGTGTCCATCCAGCACTCTATCCTCCAGGGGGGAGCACTCCGGGATGGAGGCAACGTCCGGAAAGACGGAGCCCAGCGCATGCCGGACCTGCAAGTACCGAAAGTACTCGCTGCCCTGCAACTGAAATTCCGTCTGCAGCATCTCGAACGTTTTAAATCCTCCCCTCGTCCAGAGATCCCCCACTTTGCTGATGCCTATTAAATCCCACTTCTCAAAGCCCTTCGAGGTCCACAAGGAGCCCAACCGCTCAGATGCGTATAGTGGTGACGCCCGGGTCAAACGGTCCTTCCACCCCATTGCAGCATTGGCCGCGTGCCACACTCGCACCATGACACGCGTGGGGCCCGTCAGGCGAGCGTCGGGCGCGCTAGAGTAGAGCGCTCGATTATAGTCACCACCTGGAAGTAGCATCCTATCCATTTCAAACGCCGGGTTTAAGGCTGGCCCATATAGGCCCTGATTAATTGCAGCTAGCTGGGAGGCCCAATAATACCGTTTAATATCCGGGAGGGCAATCCCCCCATCATACCAGGGGAGCGTCAGCTTAGCCAGGGCAATACGTGGCCTCCCGTCCCAGAACAGGCGGCGCTGCAAACTCTCCACTTCGCGGAAGTAGCGCGCTGGGACGAGGTCCATCGTGTTCTGCAACGCGTACAGGAAACGCGGCAACGACATCATTTTAAACAATGCCGCCCGGCCGAGCGGCGAAAGCGGCAAACGCCGCCAGCGCGCGACATCCTCTTTCAGACGCTGGAGGGGGGGGAAGCAAGTTCCGATCATACCGAGCCTCCGGGTCCAGAGTAATGAAGACGCCCAGGTACCTGAATCCCTGCGGGGCGACCTGGATCGGACAGCCCCGGGGGAGGATAGGAGCCTCCCCAGAGAGGACATACACACACGATTTAGCCCAGTTGATGACCAGACCGGAGTTACGACCGAATGAATGCAGAACATCAACTAGTACTATGAGTGATTTACGTGGGGAAGCTAGGTACAAGAGGATGTCATCAGCGTATAGGGATACGCGGTCCTCATACTCGCGAGTCCAGCGGAGACCACGGATGGAAGGCTCCCACCGCAGCCACTCCGCCAGGGGCTCCAAGGCAAGTGCAAAGAGGAGCGGCGATAAGGGGCAGCCCTGTCGAGTGCCCCGGCCCAGCTCAAACGGAGCAGATACTCTTCCGTTCACCACCACCTGCGCCAATGGGCCCGAATATAGCAATTTGACCCAACTGATGAACCCTTGGCCAAATCCAAACTTCGCAAGCATCGCCCAGATATATGGCCATTCAAGCGTGTCAAACGCCATGGTGGCGTCTAAGGACGCCAAAATGGCCGGCTCCCGTATGAACGGGGCACGTGCAAGCACACCGTGCAAACGCCGCAGATTAAGGGCTGTGTTGCGATGAGGAATAAAGCCAGACTGGTCCTGATGAACCAAATCGCCCACCACGCCGACCAGCCGATTGGCCAGTACCTTAGCAAGAATCTTGGGCTCCGCATTCAGCAGCGAAATGGGCCGATAGGATGTAACCCGGTCCCGAGGTCTCCCCTCCTTGTGGATGACCACGATTGTAGCCAGACGCTGGTCCGGCGGGAGGGAGCCCACCGAGTGTGCCGCCAGGAACATAGCCCGGAGGTGGGGTGCCAGCGTATCCGGTCGTAACTTGTACAACTCGATAGGGAGACCATTCGGACCCATGGCCTTGCCGGAAGCGACCGAGCGTATGGCGAGGGCGATCTCGTCGGAGGTGGGAGCGGCGTCCAACGACACCCTGTCCTCCCCGGAAAGGGACGGCAGCGCGATATCACTAAGCAGGGCAAGGGAATCCTCTTCCGAGCAGGGAGACACCGGGGAATACACCCCATGGAAATAATCCGCGAAGCAGGAGACAATTTCCTCTGGCTCAGTTACACACACACCATCCGTTTTCTCAATCAGCGGGACCACACGATTCGCTCTCTCTTTTTTGTCCAACCACGCTATAAGTTTACCAGCCTTATCACCCACATCATACAGACGCCCCTGTTGCTCTCTACTGAGGCCCCTGGCCGCCTCCGTGACGAGGGCCCTGTAGGCCGCCTGCTTGAGTTGGAGGACATGTAATGCAGCATCCGTCACCCCACCTTCTAAATTCCCCTCCAACTCAGCTATTTCAGCCTCCATCCGGGTCACCTCCTCCCGCTCGCGCCTCCGGGCATGGGAAATAAGGGATAGGGCCTCCCCTCGGAGTACTGTCTTGAAGGCCTCCCATAGCTGTATGGCCGAAGGCACAGACCCCACATTCTCATCAAAGTATCGCTGAAGGGATTTAATCAATGCAGCGCGAATGGAGGGGTCGCGCAGGTACCAAGGATTGATTGGGATCACCCTACCCTCACCCCTCGGAAAGACATCAAAGTGCAGTAAGAGCGGGGAGTGGTCCGAAATACCCCGTGGCAAATGGCGTACCTCTCCCACCCTCCCAACATGGGCCGCCGGGACAAGGACATAGTCTAGTCGTGAGAGACTACCATGGGCTCCCGAGTGGAAAGTATACTGCAGCTGCGCGGGGTGTTTTAAACGCCAGCAGTCCACTAATCCAAATGTATCTAAGAGGCCGGGTAGCCACGCCTGTGCCCGGGGGAGGTCCCTAGGGGGGTGACGATCCAAGGATCCAGATACCACCGCATTAAAATCCCCCCCCACAACTAATAGCCCCCCCGGAAGGCCAAGGAGAAGGCGCCCAAGGTCCGCAAAGGTGGTCGACTGCAGCCCCGGTGGGATGTATACTGACACAAAGACAACCACTTTGCCCTCCAGTCTTCCCACCAAGACCGTATAACGTCCCCTGTCATCGTGGAGCACCTCATCAATCTCCAACGGGAGCGAGTTCTTCACCATGATGCCCACATCCCGTGAGCCGGACGTAAAGCCCGAGTGAGCCACTAGGCGATAGCCACGCCGATTCATGGCGCAGAAGGAGTTACCAATGAGGTGTGTCTCCTGCAGAAAGACATCGGGCGAGATTCGCTTCAAAAACTGCAGGACCACACCCAGTTTGATCCTGTCCCCCAGTCCATTCACATTCCAGGATAACAAAGTTAGTTCCCTACCCCCCATCATATACAAAAGCCATCATTCGTACCCCGGAGAGCACTTTAAAACCAACACAATAATACGTTTGCCTTGTGATAAAAACGAACAACACCCCATCCCTACCCACCCACCCCAACAGAACTCCCCCCTCCCTGCACCCCTGCATGAGCCCAAACAGCCCCCCCAACGTGCAGTGTGCCTGTCGCCCCATATGTAGTTAGACTAACTAAACCCCCTAGAGGAGGAGGGAGAACCCCCAAGAGACCCAACACAACCTCCATAGGAGGGGAACTTACAAAAAACTGACGCAGAATCAAAAGTGGCATCATTTTCGTCCAGAGTGAGGCCCATTATTAGACCCTCAGTCCTGATCCAGCGTGCCGTCTCCCCCCGCCGCCCCCCCGATCACGATCCCCGGGCAGAGTATCCAGCCAGTCCCCGGCCGCCTCGGGACGATCAAAGAAATGCGTGCGACCATCCACCTCCACACGCAGCTTGGCCGGGAAAAGCATGGCATATTTGAGGTTTAGGTCCCGAAGACGGCGTTTGACGCCTAGGAAGCTCAGTCTCTGCTTCTGGACCGCCGGGGTGAAATCAGGATAGAAATTAACCTCCATATTGTCAAGCTTGACCGGTCCATGCAGTCTGGAGGTTTGCAGGATAGCGTCTCTATCCCGAAAATTGAAGATCCGGGCGATGAGAGGTCTTGGAGGGGCTCCGACATTCGGCCTTCCCCCGGGAACCCTGTGAGCCCTCTCCACAGCGAAGAATTTGCTCAGCCCCCGTGGCTGGAGATGGGTAGCAATCAGGTCCTCCGCAAAAAGATCCGCCGCCGCCTCCTCGCGTCTCTCGGGCACCCCGATAATGCGGATGTTGTTCCTCCGTGCCCGACTCTCGGAGTCCTCCAGGCGTCGATCCATTAGCGCAGTCGCCCGACTAAGCCGGCGCACCTCTGTTTGCAAGGCCGCCACATCTGTCGTTAGGCCCGATGCGGTGTGGGCCAAAGACTCTACTCGGTCATTGGTTTTGGAAAGATCGGCCCTCACCAGGCCAACATCCACGAGGACCGAGTCAATCTTCTGCGCCAGTGTATCAAACCGCTGGCCCACCGAGGCCTTCATCTCGGCAATGGCGCCCATAACATCTCGCAGAGTCAAATCTGCGGGCAGGTCTGGGGCATCAGGAGGGCTCTCAGGGGACTTGCGCGGTCCATCGGGCGATCCCTTCTGGAGGGTATAGCGGTCCATACTGTTGGCCTGATGGACGGCGCCGCGCCGGGTCGATTTGGTCTTTGCCCGGTCTTCATCTTGTTTCGTGGCCATGGCCACCAGTCTCCCAGTCGCACCAGCCACGTCGTGTAGGGCAGGAAAGCAGACACGAGCTCCGGGGGGGCCCCCTCAGGGCAGCGGGGTGGATCACAGCCTGCAGGCAGGCAGGGTCTCCCAGCAAGGCCACACCACACCAACACCAAGGGCTCCGCGACCCAACCTCGCAGAGACGACAAGGTGGTGCGAAAGCGAAAGTGCGGGGCACGCGAGTCGCCAGGCCCTGCCTGCCGCTGTTGTTCACTTTGTCACTGGATCACCCCACAGCGCAAATCCGGGGTCCGGCGAGGGGAAGGCCGCACACTTCAATCGGTGCTCACTCCGGTGTCCGAGGTCCGATTCGGAAGCGGGAAACGGGTGCCACCTCAGCTCAGGTTCACCAACATAGTCCCCTCATCCAGGGCAGGATAATGTCAGGATAATCGTAGGAGGTTGCGGAGGTCCTCGGGAGCCTCGCACCTACGCGGCCATCTTGGTTGCGCGCTAGGCTCCTCCTCCAGATTTTCAATCTTTAACGATCCAAACTGACATATAAACAAAATAAAATTAAATTAAATTAAAAAATAAAAACAAAAACAAAACAAAAAACACAGTTATACGTTTATTACACTTATGTTTTGCAGACATATTGGCAATCTAGCACGCATATCATTTTTAATTACTAAAATTCAACACTGAAACTGAGTGCGCTCTCCACCCACATTATTCATGATTTGTAAGTGACATGCCTAAAGCTGTAAACGTAGTGCTTAATTGATGGCATGTCAACGGAGATAACCTCCATATTTCACTAGATCCCCACGTTCCAACACTCCCAAAGTAAGCGGAAGATGCCTGATAAATATTGTTAGACTCGTTAATAGTTTAGTTGTTTTGCAAATGCATTTTACGCCAATGCAAGTTATCAGGAAAGTACAGTTGTCCGGTCTATTAAACACATTAAGTATTGACATTTGTACGTGAACCATAGGTACTTCCAGTACATATTTCTTTCAGTACACACACATTTCTAGACAGGCCTGCTCTCTCCTTCAGCACAGAAAATTAAAACACCATATACAGCATAATGCCAATATTTGGAAGCAAGAAAGAGGGACGTTTAAAAATCAGAGGAATTTATTTGGCATGCATTGATTTGGAGCCAATTTTAGGGAGGAGACAGCAAAAATAAAGCTGTATGTGGTTTACAAAATTGGGAGTCACCCTGCTGAGCCAGGTGTGTTGGCACGAATGACATGGGTAAGAATGGAAGTGCATGCAAATATTCTTCAAGTGCAGAAACACTTTGGCAATGGGGCCTACATGCATAGGGGTGCTATCTAGCACGGTAAGTGGGATAAAAATGTTTGAGAGGGTACTCTAGAAAAGGCATGGGCAAAGAAGTGTAACTAGGAATATCTTATTAGAGGTGCCGCCTTAGCAATATGAAACAGTGCATAAATGATTAGAATACCTTCATCAGCTTCATCCTAATTATTTTCAGGGAGAAAAATGTAAGTACTCCAGAGGCCGGGCTTACATCCCCCCACCCTCCAAAAAAAGTAAAAGTGGGGAGCCACAGGCAATGGCCAATGGGTTACGGTAGCCACGGGTCTGAAAAGTTTGGGAACCACTGACATAGAGATCTGCAAAGTTGTTTTTACCAGTGTGCTTTTAAATTAACAATTGCCCTAAAAATTCTGAAGGGGATCCCATAAAACATTGTAATGTGGCATTTAATAGCATTTAGACCAGAGCACAATTTGGAAGTGCATGCCTATGTGCGGAGTCACCCTATTATTTTTATATGGAGGGGCTGTGCCACCCACCCACTCTGAAAGTGCCTGGAAAGTGTTTTTGATGTAAGCCGAGTGTGTTTTCAAATGCCAACCCCATTGGCAGCATCCTTTAACGGCGACAATAACCCACAGGAGATTATCTTGCTTGACTGGCCACTATTGCGACCTTGATGGTTTAACGAGGTGTGTGAATGCGGGAGCGAAATGCATTGGCACTCAACTAAAAAAACGTTAACATATTCTACTTACTTACTATCAACAAATTTAAAGATGCAATTACCAAGTTAGAGGCTGTTTAAAAGGAAATGTCACTTTCAGCCATTTAAAACTCAATTATACACTGATTTGCAAAAACTATACATGGGACTTGTCAGCATTTAGTAAAGTGCTCATTTACTGGCACATGCATCAACAATGCCATTTGCGATTCCTTATTAGCGAAAAATAAGGATTAGCTAATAAGGAATAGCAAAAGGCTATGCATGTAGAAATCGCTTACAAAATAGCGATTTCTAAACATTCCTTAATTGCGACTCGCAAATTGCGAGTCGCAATTAAGGAATACCTCCCCATTTATTCCTATGGGCCTAGAGGCCCATAGGAATGAATGGGAAGACTTTCTCAATTTCAAGGGTGCCAGGGTGTCAAAAGGACACCCTGTTGCACCCCTGAAATCTGCATACGAGTACATCTTGCACACACACATGCCCCAAGGGCATGTGTGTGTGTAAAATGGAACTTTGAAAAATGCACTTTAGTGCATTTTTCAAAGTTTTTGCAAATTACCATGAAGTTCAACTTCATGGTAATTTGCTCCCCCTATTAGCGAAATCGCTAATATTTTTACTTTAATGCATTGCATTTAAGGAATCTCAATTTGAGTTTCCTTAAATGCAATCGCAATTTAAGTAATCGCAATTTAGAGATTACTTAAATTGCGATTTTTGCATTTGGGATGATGCATCCCAAATGCAAAAATACCGGTCGCAAAGGGGCAGATTCTGAGAATCTGCCCGTTTGCGACCGGTTTTTGCTTTGATGCATGTGGGCCTTTGTTCAAAGACATCTTTCGATCGCAAGCTATTCCTAGTGTTCGGGGGTTCAACAAACTTCCAATTCAAAGGCTGATAAAAGCGGGTTGTGCATGATATCTCTGAGATGCTAAGAGTCAGAAAAATGTGAGCAGGCTTCCAGAAATCAGGAAGGCTATCTCCAGACATAGCGACCAGCCTTGAGGCAATAGAGGGTGGTGTGATATTTCCCTGAAGTTTTCCTACCCGGCCATAACCATATGGTCCTAGATATTTCTTGGGGAACAAGGCGAGTAAAGGCTCTGCTGTCCCAGGGCAGGCTTGAGCTGCAGTGCCCAGCAGGCTCAATCAACATGTTGCCGACTCGACAAATCAATTGCAGTGTCTAAATTAAGAGCTGTACAGAATAGGAAATGTCTGGCATAAGATTGAACAAAATAAGAATAATCCAATCTATCCAATTTTGAAGTCCTCGTTGAAACAAAACCAGAGTAAGTCTATTTTTTTCACATTTTCCCAGTTTACCTTGAAACGTCATGCCCAACTAATAAAAGTTTAAGTTCTCAGAAGGGGGTTTGGGGGGCAGCTGAACCCAGTGAGGTCTGCCCCCCGGGCAGATTGGGAGGGGTGAGTCGAATAGCGGCCATTTTGTGGGGTTTAGCCCAATTGTAGCCCAATTTGAAAGATAGCCTAAAAGGGTATAAGGGCTGGTTTCGCGCTCTCCCAGCCACCATTTTAGGTTTGGTGACCTGGTGGCTGGGAGCGCTGTAGGTTTTAGGGTTTTGGGTCAGTTAGGCTTTTTGCGTAGCGGCAGGTAGTTTGGTGTAGCCTTTGAGGGGAGTGCCTTGTTCATTACTGGAATATTATTTCGATGGTGGCTGAAGATTACCGCGTCTTAGAGGTGGTCCGTCTGCTTAGTGAGGACGGACATGTTGATGCCGGAGGCCTCTGGCATGCGCCCGGCGAGGTGCACGTCGGCGGGGCTGGCGGCCGCTGTGATGGCCTGCTCGTTCCCCCCGGAAAATGAGAAAAGGGCAGGTGAGTGGTGGTGGCCGCGCGGGTGATGGAGGCCCGGCCCCTTGCGGCATTTCCGTATGGCAGGAAGGGACAGGCGTGGGCGGAGGTGCAGCGAAGTGGTACCCGGCGGGGGAGCGTCTCCCCGGTTACTGCTATTGAGGATTGGGCCGCTCATGTGCGAGGAGAGCGGCCCCGCGAGGCAGAAGTAACGCAGAGCCTCCCTCCCTGGAAGAGGCTCCGGTGCGGAGGGGCGGGGCCCGCCAGGGGAGACACTCATGTAGCAGCGCTTCAACTGAGGAGAGGCCGCATGGGGAAGGAGGGAGGGAGGCCCTGGGTACCACAATGGCTTTAGGGCAGCAGGTGGGCAGGAAGAGCGGAAAAGGGGGGGGGGGAGGGGCAGCCCACTTTCTCAGTAGATAGCCCACAGGCAGAGGGGGACGCTATTGTGTTGGAGGTTGGAGGCAAGAAGGGGCAGAGTAAGAAGGACAAGAGGGTGAGCAAGGAGGGACCGCCCCCAGCTACCCCTATGGGGCAGGAGCGGTCAGACGCGAGTGGGGGGGTTGAGAGCGCATACAGGTTCTTGTGAGGACTGGGGAGGTGGTGGGGGGGGCAAAGGGGGGGAAGCCTCGGATTGTGGAGGAGGGGATGGTTCCCCCATTGACTTGGAGTTAGAAGGGAGCGTCAAGGACTGGGAGAGGCTGGACATTTTCTCCTCTTAGAGCGAGGAAGTTCAGGGTGTAGGTGGTAGCGGGGGTGCCAGGGGGGCTGGGTGGGGAGTTTAAGGGGGCAGGGGCGGGGCCCGGTTGGGCCGGAGTTAGGGGCGCGGGGGTTTGGAATGGAGTGACAGGGAGGAGGAACAAGTAGGGGGGAAGCAGTGGATCTTAGTGTGGTGGGGGCGCGTGAGCGGCAGGCACGCTGGGGGCAAGCAGGAAGAGGAGCTGGTATGAGAGAGGGGGGTTGGGTAGGCCCAGCACACCAGACCATTCCTTTTACTTTCAGGCAGTGGAGCAACAGCGGGCGGCAGACTTGGCAGAGCTGGGAGCGGCTCAAGGGCGCCGAGGAGAAGGGAGGGTGGAGCCTCACGTGGTGTACCCAGTACCGGTGTGGGATCACGGCTGGCATAAGTCGGCCCAGGGTGGGCTCGCCAGCCCCAACACCCACTGGGCCTCAATGGACCGGGGGACATCATGGACGGAGGAGCTCCAAAGAATGCCATTTGAGTGGGGTTAGGAGGGTGCAGTCTGCACCTCCGGCTGAGAAGGCCTGTGGTTTCAGGGAGCAGGAGGAACTAGATCATGAGGAGGGCAGCATGCCGGAGGGTGCATTGAGGGACATAGAGGACGAGGGCGCGGGGCGCGAGTAATGCTTTGTCTAGTGTCTTACAGGTGTCACGACGCCCGGCAGACCCCACAGGTCGGACATCGTGTTGGGACGAACGGTCGGCCCCATTGGCAAGACGGACGGAAGGCCGACGGGCAGAGTCTTTAGACCCAGGTAAACGAGTGCGGCCCCTTATGGTATCAGTGGGGGTTGGAGCGGGGGTCAAGGAGGGGGTGACGGGGGGCAGGTTGCGGAAAGGAAGGTATGTGCTGGACGTGGGAGTGGGCACAGACGACGCAGGTCCGGGGAACAAGATGAATGTCAAGGCAGTGGAGTCCAAGAACAAATTAGAGGGTAAGGAATTGAAGACACAGAGGCAAAATGGGGACAATTGGATACGGATCTGTGGCAACACACGATGGGGCTGTCCGGAGCGGGTAAGACTATTTTCACGGCCAGCGGTCTACCGCTTGTGTATCGGCCCTTTCAGGGGCGCCCCACCCGTGGAGGGGTGGGCGGTACAGGTAGAGGACAGACAGGAGCAAAGGGGGCCTGCTGGGATTTTAACGAGGGACTGTGCACCCAGGAGTATTGTAGTTTTCGGCATGACTGCTCGAATTGTGGAGGCAGACACGCCTTGGTTAACTGCTTCGGGGGTGGGCAGGGGCAACAAGAGGGAAACCAGCAGTGACAGTCAGGGGGGTTTAAGACGGGGGATAGCAGCAGCAGTCTTTCACAGGCAGGCGAGGGGCTAAGGGGCGTGGGCCCCTTAGCCCCTCGCCTGCCTTAGAACGGATAAATTGTTCACAGCATTACAAGGTTATGGTAACCGGGAGGCTCCTGAACGCTTGCAGACAGGGTTTCAGGAGGGCTTTAGACTAGGGTATGAGGTACCTGGGATGAGAAGGTGGGCGGACAATTTACAATATGCAAAATCATATCCGGAAATAGTGCAGGAAAAATTGGATAAAGAGGTGCGTGAGGGCCGCATGGAGGGACCCTTTCAGGATTGGCCACTGGAAAATTTGATTGTGTCACCTTTAGGAGTGGTGCCAAAAAAGGAAAAGGGTCAGTTCCGTTTAATACAACATTTGTACTGGTCAGAAGGGAGTTCGGTGAATAATTTCATTGACGAAAGGGAGGCTACTTTTTCTTATTCATCAGTTGACGTGGCCATGTCACTGGTAGTGACCGCGGGCGCAACAGCGATGATGGCAAAGTGCGACATAAAGTCAGCTTTCTGGTTGCTTCCAGTCCATCCGGATGATTGGGATCTTCTGGGCATACATTTCAATGGTAAATGGTACATGGACAAAGCATTACCGATGGGCTGTTCTAAGTCTTGCGCACTGTTTGAGTGCTTCAACACATTCCTGCAATGGTTGTTTTTGGAGCGGGCGGGTCACCAGTTGGTAATGCACTACTTGGATGACGACTTCTTTGTGGGCACCTCAGACTCCACAGACTGCCAGAAGGCTCTGGACAGTTTTAATGAGATCATGAGGGAACTTGAGGTGCCTTTAGCACCGGAAAAGACTATGGGGCCCTGCACGGCTCTTTCTTTTGTGGGCACAGAGTTAGACTCTCAGTTGGAGGCATGCCTTCCGGAGGACAAAAAGCAGCAAATGTTGGGGCTACTGGCGACAATGTTGTCGAAAGGCAAGGTCGCAGTTAAAGAGATTCAGGTGCTGCTGGGCCGCCTCAACTTTGCTTGTAGAGTTGAGAGTAGGGCGGACGTTTTGCAGACGACTGGTCAGGGCACTAGCAGGACAGAGACCTCCCCACCATCATGTGCGGTTGTCTGCGGGTGTGAGAGAAGACTTGCGAATGTGGCAGTTTTTCTTGCAGGATTTCAACGGGATTCCGCGGATGCGGGAGGGGGACATGGTGTGGGATGTTCAGATATTTTCCGATGCAGCGGGTAGCAAGGGTTTTGGCCTCTACTGGCTAGGGAAATGGTGTGTGGAACAATGGCTGGCAGAGTGGGCTGGGGGGGCAGGAGTATCACATTTTTGGAGTTCTTACCACTGGTGGTGTCTGTCACACTATGGGGGGGGGAACAATTGGCACACAGGAAAGTGACGTTCATAATTGACAACATGGCGGTTGTAGAGATAGTAAACCGCCAGTCTGCCAGGGATGAACAGGTTTTGAAGTTACGGAGGGTGTTTGTTTTGGGTTGCTTACGTCTTGATATCGCATTTAGAGCAGTGCATGTGCCAGGAGTGGACAATGACATAGCGGATGCTTGGTCTCGTTCACAATAGGGGAGATGAGATTGGCTAGCCAAGGACGCAGACAGGACTCCCACCCACATGCCACAGCATTTGTAGTACGTAGGCAACACAGGATGTTGCAGCTGGTTTTAGGGTCCCTGGCACAAACCACGAGGACAGCGTACAGGACAGTGTGGGAGGAATTTTTGCTCTTGGGGGCTAGGTGGCGGGATTCACCAGCGCTGCGAAGGGAGGATGTGATACAGTTCACGCTGGATTTGATTGAGAAAGGTCTTTCTAGGGTTACGATTGCAGGTAAACTAGCAGGAATTGCATTTGTGGGGATACTGTTATGGGGTTATGCGTCATCCGCAGGAGATATCGGGACGCGGATGCTGGAGGGGTGGGCCCGGTAACGAGGTCAGGCAGGGAGGGTAAGGAACCCTTTGTCTTGGAATTTGCTAGGCAGGGTTCTGCAGATTTTGCCAAGGTTATATACCAATGGTTATGAGGTATGTCTTTTCTCCACACTGATGGTATGGATGTTTTTTGGGGCTTTTCGAGTGTCGGAAATGTTAGGAACGAAATTGAGGGGCGGACTCCAATGGGGTGAGGTGGTTCCTTATCAAGACAGAGTTTGTATTTGGCTGCGAAAATCTAAAACGGATCAGAGGGGATTAGGAAAATGGGTGTCTCTGCAGGCTTCCGAACCACAGCTGACTTGCCTGTGCAGGTGGGAAGCGAAGTGGAGGAATCTTGCTGCTGGCCTGGATGGCTTAGTTTTTGTACATGAGAATGGGCGGCGTGTTACATCCTTTCAGCTATTGGCAGTTTTGAGGAAAGCGCTTGCGGAATTGGGGATTGACGGCAGGGGTTTTGGGACGCATACCTTCAGGATTGGGGCAGAATCAGAGGCGAATAATAGGGGTTGGAGCAAGGGACATGATGAGGTTGGGTAGATGGTCCTCGGATTGCTACCGGCGCTATGTGCACAGCGCAACGGGGGGATGTAGCGCGGTTTTGTTGTTTCTCCTGCTCATTCCATTTTTCTCATTTCAAGTTCAGTGATGGGTCCCCTCACCAGGGAGATGACTATCTGGATAGTGGGACATTCATTTGTAAAGTGGGCACAGGTCCAGGCCCGCGCCAGTTATTTGGGGGAAAATGTAGGCTTTAATAAAGATTTGTTCAAAGTTTCTTGGAGGGGAAAAGGGGGCATGCGATGGAAAGAACTAATGCAGGTTCTGAATGGCGTCTTGGCGGCTGGTAGGTGCCCCGACGTTTTGGTGATACATCTAGGGGAGAATGATATGGTCAGGGAAACGGGGTTAGCTTTAATGAGGAGCATGAAGCTGGATTTGTCTTTTATAAAGCAGCAGTGGTCGGGTTGTGCCGTCATTTGGACGGAGTTTGTTCCACGTAGGGTCTGGAGGGGAGCGGTTAATTCGGGGGCAGTAGACAAGGCCCAGAGAAAACTCAACACTGAAATGGTGCACTTTTGCAGGCATCTGGGTTTTTCTAGGATTTCTCGTAAGGACATTAAGCGTGATGCGGAATTTTTCTGGGGAGATGGGAGTTCATTTATCCAGGATGGGCATGGATTTGTATCTACTGGAAATTAGGGAGATCCTGGCCAGGATGTTGAATGTTCAGCGGCGCTAATGGGTCATACCTAGGAGGCAGGGGGGGGCACGAAAATGGAGAGGCAGCATTTCCGCCTACTCTCCCACCTTTTCCTGGGTGGCGGGGTTGTTGAAAGTTGGCCAAGATTGGCTGAAGGTTTTAGTTAAGTGTTGGTACTTTGAGAGCAGGGGAAGGGAAAGGATAAGCAGGTAGGCTAAGTGTAGACTAGAGGTTTGTTAGTTACAGTTGCACAGAGCCAGATAGGGGTTTGGGTAATTGGAGGGCAGGATTTGTAAATGCAATATTGTGTAATATGGTTGTTATGTAATCTTATTTTGTATTTGGCAGGGTGGGGGATTTGATGTGGAGATCGTAGGGGTGGGGGGGGGGGGGAACAGGGGGTCAGGTAATTTATTTATAGTGAGGTTTTAGTTTTGTAAGGCAGTTGCCAGTGTTAATAAATTGTGATATGCACCGGTTTCAATAAAGCGGCCTTTTACACAACCAAAAATCGGTCTCGGTTTTGGCTTGCCCCCCTCCCTCCCAAGAGGGGCTTGGGGGGCAGCCGAACCCAGTGAGGTCTGCCCCCGGGGAGATTGGGAGGGGGTAGGGGTAAGCTGAATAGCAGCCATTTTGTGGGGTTTGGGCTCCATTGGTAATATCCCAATTGTAGCCCAATTTGAAAGATAGCCCAAAAGGGTAAGGGCTGGTTTTGCGCTCTCCCAGCCACCATTTTAGGATTGGTGACCTGGGAGCGCTGTAGGTTTTAGCGTTTTCCCTCCCTCCCACCCTCTTTTTCTGGAGGCTTGGGCGTTTTCTTTTGGGACCAGGGTTTTTTCTCATGGGTCGGTTATTGGAAGAGGTACATAGGGGTTTTTGCTAAGTTGTATATTTGTCGCTTGGAACAGGTGCTGGCGGGGTTGTTGAAAGCTGGCCAAGATTGGCTGAAGTTTTTGGTAGTTCGTGAGCAGGGGCAGGGAAAGGGTAAGCAGGTAGGCTAAGTTTAGACTAGAGGTTTGTTAGTTACAGTTGCACAAAGGCAGGTAGGGGTTTGGGTCATTGAAAGGCAGGATTTGTAAATGCAATATTGTGTAATACGGTTGTTATGTAATGTTATTTTGTATTCGGCACGGTGGGGGATTTGATGTGGGGATCATAGGGGTGGGGGGGTAACAAGGGGTCTGGTAATTTATGTATAGAGAGGTTTTAGTTTTGTAAGGCAGTTGCCAGTATTGATAAATTGTGATATGCACCCGTTTCAATAAAGCAGAATTTTACACACACAAAAATTGGTCTCGGTTTTGCCTTGCCCCCCTTCCTCCCAAGAAATTCTAGAAGGGCAGGAGCCTGCCTCCTCATATAAATTAAAAGAGTAAAGGATGGCTATATCACATAAGTTCTTTAATTGGATATATTGTCCCACAGACCATTTCCTCAAGCGAGAGGCTGATGTGTTTGTAGTAATCCAGAGTAGGTGCTGATGGCCAGCTTGCCATGTGGGCATATTTACATTTTGACAGTCATCGATCCACTTTGTTAGTCATAACACTTCAAGATACAACTCTGCCTCCTTCCAGCAGAACTGGAGGGAGTGCAATATGGCCGATATTGGCTGATGCTGCTCGAAATTTGGAGAGGGGTGCGCAGAATTTAAATACAAAACCTTTCCCTTCATATGTTAACAGCACGGATGATTTGCAGTCCAACTCCACAAACACTGCAATTCCTACTGATGCACTTATGTTTTTCAACTTTTTTTCTTTCAACTTGTTTTTATTGAAAGCACTGCTTTAGAGCACATCGGAAACATTTGTCATGTATAGATTACATTATAACAATCCTTTGGTTGTGATTAATTGGGCACATGACTTTACATTACCATCTCCACTCGTGTGGTGGATTACTATACACTGCAGTGAGCTTTGAGTTTAAATAGTAACCTTAGAACATAGACAAAAAAGCAAAAACAGCAAATTAAAGTAAGAAATACTCCCCGCTTATCTCCAAGCGCCCCCCCCCCCCCACCAGCAGCAACCAGCAACCTCATTGTTCATAATGGGGGCTGTCATGTTTTTCAACTTAATGGTCCAAACGTATAATTGGTCATCTGGCAATGCTAATCCCCCCTCTTTAGTGATCTCTACAGCTTTTTGCAGGAAATGTGTGACCCATATCAAAAATGTTGATTAGTCCATAGATTCTTGCAATATTCATTTTATTAACATATAATGGAATTGAGTCAAATAGGAAATCAAGTAGTGCGAGAATAGTACATTTTTTTTAACAAGTTTGACCTGGTCACATATAGGGCCATATGTAGGAAGCCCAATACCGGTCGGTAACGGACGATTTTCGGTAAAAATCCCGTTACCGACCGGTATTCAGGCTTTTGGTATGTAGGGGGCACATTTCAGGATTCGGTAATTTACCGAATCAGTAAAATTACCGATTCGGTAATTTTACCGATTCGGTAAATACCGAATCCTGAAATGATATGTAGGGGGAGTGTGTGGGTGTTGTGGGGATTCGTTATTTACCACCAACTAAAAGTTGGTGGTAAATGACGAATGGCTGTGAAAAAGCATTTTTTTGCACTTAGAAGTGTGCAATGTGGCAGACATACATGCCCTTAGGGCATGTATGTGTGCCACATGTGCACACATGCAGGAATCAGGGGTGCAACAGGGTGTCACTGTGACACCCTGCCACCCTTGATTGTGCTCCCCCCCATTACCGAATCGGTATTTACCGATTCAGTAATGGTAACTGGCTTCCCATTGATTCCTATGGGCCTCCTGGCCCATAGGAATCAATGGGAAGCCAGTTACCATTACCGAATCGGTAAATACCGATTCTGAAATACCGACCTATTCCGATTTGGTAAATATTACCGATGGTTTACCTACATAGCATTTACCACTTCATAAAAACCGAATCGGTAACATTCGGTATTTATGAAGTGGTAAATGTTAGGCCACCTACATATGGCCCATAGTGAGCTGTAGATACAGTTATAGGCAGGGCCACTGAAATGATGGGGGAAGCACCAAATTATCCATCAGGGGAGCACCAAGTTATGCGACAAGAAAAGGCAAATTATGCAACATAATGCGTAACTTTTTTTTATAGTATTTATTATTTTGTTATTTGTACACATGGAAATACAGTCTGGACAAATATTTCACCTCATTGGTGTCTGTTTAACAACTAAGTGTATAAATAAGTAAATGAAAGATGAACAGTTAACCTTTGTGACGTTAACACGTCGCTGCATTTTATAGTAACTTTTGATCCGTTTGAGCTAGAAACAAATGATTTTTTTTTTTAAAGTCTGCAAATTACGCAGCAGATGATGGCTAATAAGGCACATTAAGCAAATCCATAATTATGTGAAAAAATCCACGGCCACAGAATCACATCATTCCAGTGGCACTGACTATAGGTCAAGCATCAACTCCATTTTTCTTCTTGCTTTTAATGTTAGTGGCAGACAGAGTATCTAAATCCTTTGTGATTTAGACTCCCAGGTATATCATAACAGTAACTTCTCAAAGTGACTCGTATGGCATTGGGAAATTCCATCAAGAGAGAATCAGGTTAGAATAAGGTAAAGAAAATATATAAATAAGTGAACATAGATCTCTGGAATCTAAGAAAAGTATTGAGCTTGCATGGAGGGGTGACGTTAGAAGGGCGACAGAGTGGACCAATTCGTTCTTGTGCTGTTAGGGCAGCAACCTACCAAGTAATACATCTGTCTCTCTTACACATTACACGGTGCTAGTCTGGCAGGGTTTGAAGCCATGACACACCTAGGGCTTGCCTGCCTTGGAGAACCTTTCAGGATTATAAGCGGGGCTTGGGCACAAACCGCTGCTCAAAATGTTGGCTTCCTTCAGCCTAACAGGAGAAGGTGGAATATGCATCTTTTAAAGATTGTGTAGTTTTTGCTCAGGTCACCAATCTTGATTTCTCTTACGCTTCTTTCCTCCCGCATGAGGTGTATTTGTACAGCAGTAGGTAGGATTACTACCTTTAAGACATTCACGGCTACTGTCCATTTTTATTTATTTAGTGTTTTATAGAGTGGGAACGTGACCCGTTAGGGTATCAGAGCACTTTACAGGGATAACACATTGTATACAAGTATCAAATAATCAAAGAAAGAAAAAAAAACATGAGTAGGGAGAGAAGTAAGTGAAACATCTGGGGAAATACAGGGTGTATACAATGTTCAGATCATAATGCAGAGAAATCTAGCAATTACATTTGTGGGAGTACAAGGTCAGTACAAGATGGATAGCAGCCAGTCAGTCCAAACTCTAGCAGCAACAAAAATAAGCAATGCCGCTGAGCGGTGTGTGAAATGCATGATTTATGGGAGAAACTAGCCCATTAGGAAGGTTTTGGCTTCCTTTTTAAATATTGATATAGGGGGAATTCTTTTGATGAAAGATGGCAGTGAGATCCAGATTCTTGGTGCGGCCCCAGAGAAAGCACGATTGTAAGTTTTTTCTTTCGGAAGCGGGTGGCTGGAGCACAAAGTCTCTGGTGGACCAGGAGTTTCTGGCTCCTCCAGAAACTATGATTTTCTGGGCTAGATATGCAGGGGTTTTCGTGTGTAGCGCTTTGTGGGTGATACATGCCAGTTTGAGTTGGATTCTGGCTTCATGAGGAAGCCAGTTCAGCGCCTTCAGATGCGGTGAGATGTGGTTGAATTTGTTTGAGCCTGTTACGAGTCTTGCGGCGGCGTTGAGGCAAGCTTTTAGGGGGGCCGTGGAGATCTTGGGCAGGCCAGAAAGGGTTGAGAATCCGTATTCGATTCTGGAGATAACTAGTGCCATGTCACCAACTTGCATTCTTTCTCATTTGGCTTTTTTACTCATTTCTCTAAATCTCTACCTTGCACAGGTTGCCACACAGATTAAGGGACCATCACCTTTGTTCTGATGTCCACACATAGAACCCTGCTGCCCCAGTGGCTAGTTTGGCATTGTGTTCATGCCTATATGTTTGAGTTCATCTGCTACCACCCACTCAACCTCAACCAGATATTAAACACAACAACCTGACATAGTCTTACCTCTTTCTGCTGCCTCTAACTCAACAGAAACCATCAAAGAGACTGAGGAGGCGCACATCCTGCACATGTTGTGGGATTGTCCAGGCTTGAGGGAATTCTGGGAGGAGGTACTAGTGATTGTTGAGAGCGTCATAGATGGGGAAATTGAGCACACACCACGCCTCTGTATATTTCACTGGTTCCCAGACACGGCCAAGACAAAGACTACTGGGAGATTCCAAGACTTAGCATTTGCGAAAAGGGAAATCACAAAGAATTGGAAGTCCGCAAGAGGCCCCAAAATAGGGAGCTTGAGAAGAGAAATTGAGAAATGGGCAGCTGCAGAACGTATAGTCTTACTGCGTGCAGCGAACAGAGGTGTAGTAAACCTAGAAACAGCGAGGGCCTGGGGGAACCTAGTGAATGACCTACAAACGCCAGACCTAGATGATACAGCAGATGACCAGCCTGATTCACCACCACAGACCAGGGACAATGAAATAGGGACACTGGAGATAAGAGGGGTAAAGGCCCTACGTCGAGGCGAGAGATGAGACAGCCCCCGCTTTCCCTCACCCCCGAGCCACCTGCCAAGCATCGCCCACAGTAAGAACAGCATGGATAGATAAAAGAGTAGCACACACCGCTGACACATACAACCGACACTAAGCAACTTGTTTAGGGGAGGGGGAGGAGGGAGTTAAAAGTTAGAACTGGTTGACCAATTTAACCTGAACAGATATTGACATGGAAGAATGAGAGAATAATGTAATGTATGCTATGGAACAAATGTTTGATACTTGAGATGCAGAAAGCTTCCGGGAGTGTTATGTGCACTAAATGCCAATACAATCGGTTTAGAAAAAAAAACAGAAACCATCAAACACCACACTAGACCCACACAGTACACTAGAATATGCCAGTTCATTACAATTATATTTTGCATGCCTATTGCTCACTCTGCCTCCTTCCTCACCCTGCTGGGCCCTGTGCCCCAAGACAAGAGCATCCCTTGTCACTCGTGCACAACCCCAAAATGCTTCCTACAGAGGATTATCTGTAATAAAACACTGCCAACCACGTACTCCCCCATGCTGTACTGGTCCAAAAATATGCTTCTGCACTGTACAACAGGGTATGGTGCACTATATAAATATTACAATACAAATAATTGCCATTAACGTTTTGTATGAAATGAAGAATATTATAGGGGTTTAATATCACAAATTAGTCCTCTTAATATATGATTTGTGCCCAGATTTAGGCAATATCACCTCCGACCAATATTACGAACCCAAAAATGCTACATTTACCTCAAATACTACATACTTTTCTTTGGGAGACCTCCAAACTCATATAAACAGATCGTTAATTCGTAGGAGTTCTGACTCATCATGGTGGTCCAACGTGTTTATAGTACCACTTTCTATAAACAAAGACATTTCTCGAGAAGATATTGAAAGTGATCATTAAACTGTATCCGCTTCTGATGAAGATTGCGCTTTAAAATGCCTCAAGGAGTCAACATCCCTACCATAGGACCAAAGCCCTGTACTTCTGCAACCCGCAAATATCACCTTGTTTTTGTCTGTAAAGTTTACAGGTATGAAGTAAAGTGCTCTCCTCGGATGTCTGATGATGTGGTGCGCACCACATGAACAAAGCTCTCTAGTTTCCAGGTCCCCTTGCGTGAGTAGGTCTGCCACTCCGGGTTTTTGTATTTGCATTCAGGGATCAGAGGCGCTATTTTGGCCCATTTTAATATCAATATCAAAACTACAAGTACCGGAGGGTAAAGTAAAAACATGGACTGACCGAGCTATTCAAAGCCTGGAGCTGGGAAATTGTGTGAGCTCTGTATAAACCGCCAAAACATAAGTAAAGCCTTTGCGAGCGCTTGCCTTCCTCCCTGGGATGTTGTTCTGAAGGCCTTACCTCTCCATCAGCGCGGCTACTAATCGCAGTGCTGCCTCGCCCAGTTAGTAGGCCGCTGCTGGCCGCGCGGGACTTTCCTCTGTAGTTCCCTAATGTGCAGTCTCTGCACCGCCCCCTCCAGCGACGGTCAATATTCCCCGTTCTCCAGTCCAGCCCCCACCTTGCCGCGCTCAATAGGTCTTTAATTACAGCCGGGCTCAGCGCCGAAGTCCCAGGGGCCGGCACGCGCTCTCGTCGCTGTTCAGTCACCTCCTGGCGGCAGTCGTCCATCACCGCCTATCGCGGCCTGCCAACATTTCAATTACAAGACATGCACTGTAATGGGGCGACGGAGTGCAGCTGAGCCGGGGAGGTGTGGTGGGGGCTGGGCCATACCAGGCAAAGTTACGTCGCGTTTGGGACTGGGAAGAAACGTTGGCCAAAATAAGTAGCTTAGAGGCCCCCAACAAGAGAGGAGAGTTGGGAAATATTAAGGGTCATTTTAGTTAAGGGAACCTGTGACCATGCCAGGGAGACCAGGTGGCCCCATGTCTACCGGGACTCCATTTTTACAATTCGGGACTTTGCTGTTACTCATCATTGTTATCAGGTGTGTTGGGCCAATGGGCTTACATAAAATGAACCAAGACTACAACCCCCAGAATGCACAGTACGTAAACGCACAGTTTAGGAATGTAAAAGCGGTATCTGGGAGGCGGGGAACCATTCGATCACGAAACCCATGCCAAAACGGCAGTCTTGTTTCTCCCATCATAAAACCGACACTGCACAGGGTACAGTGCTGCGGGCCTGCGGCCCAGGGAGGTTTAACAGCCTAGTGCTACTGTAGTGAAATCAACTGGTTTAAAATAACAGACTACTATGGTCTGTAAAAGAAAGCCCCCCACCAACTGAAACGCTGTGTCATGTAACACACGGATATGTGAGCCCTTGTGCATGTACTGTGGTTGGAATTGTTTAACGCAGCACTGCAAGGCTACAGCAAGAGAAATGTTTTCAAAGGGAGCAAACTCCCAAGTCGCCCCATGTCCTGACTACATCTTCGGCCAGCCCTGCTTCCAGCCATCATACCTTCTCATTCAAAAACATAACAGACAGACCGGAGTAAAACTGCTGCAGTGATGCACGATTGGGCGGCTGCATAGATGTTCAATACAGTCAGAGCCCTCGAGTTTCCCAGCTCCGTGTGTGAGGCGCTGATCCAGGCCAGGTGTTTGCTTTGCATCCATGTATTTGTCGTCCCGATTTTATAACGGGATAAGGGAGGACTACAAGTCCCAGAGTGCACAGCAAAACACCTGGAGTGGCTAAGCTGTTATGCATTGACTTGGGAAACATGCGAGCTCTGTACAATACACTCATGGAACAGTGGCATCATAATAGCATCATTGCAAAATATGGGGTGCAAATGACTTGTGTTGTGCTGCAGCACCCCCTTCTTACAGTAACCTATGTACACAAATCGTCTGACACTCAGCGCTATAGTATGACGTGAGTGCCAGGCTGCTTGTGCAGTTGTGGGGTCATGACACGGTGCTGGCAAAGCATACTGCTCGCCGTGCAGCGCTGCGCAAGGGAACACGGCTGAGAACTTAATTAAAATATCTATGATAAACAAAGCTGTCCTCAGAAACTAAGCAACGGCCCAGCATATGGTGACACAGGCCTCTTTACTAAAGGGACTCGAATTCTCCATTTTATGTGCCAGGCCATCTGGGCACAGTGGCACATGTGGAGAGTTATGCAGCAGGCGCTTCAAAGCAGGATTGTATCCGCATCCTGTCGGGGCTGCTGTTGGCATGCCAGTCCGTCCCTGTCCATTGTTTACGGGGGGGGGGGGGGGGGGAGAATTTGAAGCCCTGAAATGAATGGCAACGCTGGATAAAAAGCCGGACTGGCTGGAGGCGTTACACACAATATGGAACCGCTTGCAGCTGAGTCAATGCAGTTATTGCGCTTCAGTGTAAATGAGGGAACTGCTGATTCCTTGCTTCTCCTCCACTTCAACACCCCCACCCACATTTACCTGTAAGCATTTTCTTTTACTTTCACTCTGACAATATTTTAACAGCTTTGTACCTCCTTTATGCACTTTCACACATAGTCCCAATCAGTAGTAGCAGCTGGTGTCAGGGAGAAGAGGTGGGGCAACGCGTGGAGGGGCGGCTGTAACAAAACAAACAATAGAAAAAAGCATACCTGGCGGTCTTCTGCTCGCTACACTGTGTGCTGCTCTTCTGATCCTCTGTCCGCAGCCTGATTCTCCCAGACTCCCCTACAGCCAATCCAGACGCTGCTCTCATGCCTATGAGAGCAGTGTCAGGATTGGGTGGAACGGGCTTGTTTTGCACTCCATCGGGAGCTGGGAGCCTGTGCCTGCTGGTCTCCCCACCCAGCAACACAGCTGGGTTGGAGAGATGTCAGTGCGCATGACGGTTTGACTGTCCTAAGATGGCTGGCCAAACCGTCAAGTGCACCGATAGCAGTGCCCACCACTCCTCCTCTCCCTGCTGCAGTGCTGTGGTCCCGCCCCCCAAGACTCGGCTACAGGACGAAAAATAAAGTGATCATCACTTTATTTTTTGTTTGCCTCTGCAGGCAGGGGGGTGACGCTCCTCCGCCATAAGGGAGGAGCCGCTGCTGCTCACAATTACAAGTGGCACGTCTCATCTGATTCAATGTTACATCTTGTTCTTGCACAGTGTCCAGTATAAACTATATCACCACAATATTTCATAATTAACCATACAGTGATATACGCTAGCTACCCTGATTGACATAATAGTTCAAAATTGCAGAAGTAAGAAAACCCAAGTGGGTAACTAAAATCATTACAAAACCTCCAATAGCTCATCAGAATGGAGTTGATCATACACTAATAAGTGTGCTAGAACCCACTGGAACCTATCATAAAATGTAAGTGCCCAGTAATATGGATAAAGAACGAGAAGCCTTATAGCTATCCATAAAAATTATGTGAAAAAAGACAAACCCAATCCCCCAGAAAAAAGTGTAATGTACTTATATCAAAATCCAAATTACTGTTCAAAGCGCCCAGAGGAAATGCAGTATGGAAGTCTAAACTTTACTAGAGGCAGGTGTCTAATTCCTCATCAATATTAAAGCCATGTGGTTCCATACTATCCAATTCAAAATTGTAAAGTGTTTTCAGTTTTCAGAGCTCCTTCTCCGTATCTCCCCCTCGCTTGTTTTTAGGGACTTGTGCTATAAAGTTGTCTCTCAAATCCGTGGGATCACTCTGATGGCAGCTTTCAAAATGCCGGGCTATAGGATAGCTCCATTCATTGTTCACAATGGCTCTTATGTGTTGTAAAACATGTTTGTGTATGGGTAGGGAGGTACTACCTACAAAGTTTTCTACAGGCACAAAGCTTGATCTACAGGCAATATTACCTTTGATCTTAATGATCTTCCTAAAGGGTGTGTACAGTGTGCTCAAATTCTCTCCACTCTTGCAGGCTTTCTACTTGGTGCATTTTTTTAACCCATCCATAAGTGTTTAGATCACTCTTAACCAAATAATTTCTCTTGGTTTTGGTTTTCTGTATGTGATCTGTGGACGTTTAGTAACAAGAGGACCTATAACCCTAAACAAATGCCAATGCTTTTGTAAAGTTTGACAAACTCTGGCATGTTTAGAGTTATATGTATTAATAGATGTGTGCAAGGAATCTTTTTTTACTTTTTTACTATTCGCCACACATTTCGAAGGATTGAAGAGGGCAATCTCCCTGTTCTGTGATTTGGCTCAACTTGAGGCTGCTTTCAATATTCTTTGCTAATATCCTCTCTGTATAAAGCACATCATTTCTGTTTCAATCAAACCGTAGTCCTCTTCGGTGCTACGAACCCGTTTTTCTCAATAACATTTCCCAAAGGGGATGCTCTTTATCAAAGGGGCAGGACGGACATTTCTAGCATGGAGAATATTAGTTCCAGCCGTAGGTTTTCTAAAGATGCTAGTTTCCAACTTCTCATTCCCCACCGAATTACTACATCTAGGAATTCAATTGACTTCCTTGTTTCACCAGGGAATCTTAATTTAAGATCATTGTTTAACTCTAACATAAATATGCAAGCTTCTGTTTCAGTGTCCTGCCACAGCACAAACAGATCATCTATGAAGCTTAGCCACATTGTTATCTTTCCAGAACATTGTTCCATTCCAGGGCCCCTGAGCACCTGTTCTTCCAGCAGCCCATATGCATATATATATATATATATATATATATATATATATATATATATATATATATATAATATAGTCACTGAAAAAAACAAAGGGTACATGGACGTTATAGTTAGGAATTAGCATTTAAAAACTTAAAATTCACAAAGGTTCTGAATTTACATGCACAAACCTTAGCAATTCAGCTGTTATCGTTAGTTATTTCAAGTAAGTATAACTCTTGCCCTAAGGTAGATATAACTCACACCCCCGCCAGGTACAGTTTTCGCATCAATAATTTTATTGTAAATGTTGCAGTGATAATATCAGTGATGCTACAGAAGTCTGTCTTCGTTGGGGCATTTTGTCGTACTTTTACAGCCAGCCTGGAGGACCTGGCCTAGGAAAAACTCTGGGTTACATTGTTGTGGATCCGTCATTTTCTTCCCATAATTATTCCCGCTATTTACTAGCCAAGTAGTAGCCCTGTGGGATTTTAGGCTGGGAGATGGTGGGGACCTGGCCTTGAGTGATCTTGCTATAGCGGTGTCATCGGCTTCTCTTCATTACCCCTTTTCTGATATTGCTTAACTTTGGGTCCCGTTATCCTGAAAGGTTCATGCAGTGCTCTGAAGAGAGTGAGGTTGAGTGTGTCAGCATGCATCTCTTGCTCAGAAGCAGAGCTGGTCTTTTTTCAGAGACCACCGTGAAAATACTTAAGGCGCCCCCTCCCAGTCACCCTCTTTAATTGTCTATATACTGAAAATATTGGGGGAGTAGGAGGAAGGTGAGGGGGGGTAAGCTTAAAACGCACTATGAAAAGAAAAACAAATTAAAAGCCAATAAGGGCGCTAGCAGCCTTCAGAAAAAGTGCTAAAACACACATTTCTTTGGACCTAAGTTGTAGGGAGACCGCTGCAGATGTGGAAATTTAGTTCGTATCTGAACATTATCTGCGCCAAAGCAGGATTGTATCCGCATCCTGTCGGGGCTGCTGTTGGCATGCCAGTCCGTCCCTGTCCATTGTTTACGGGGGGGGGGGGGGGGGGGGAGAATTTGAAGCCCTGAAATGAATGGCAACGCTGGATAAAAAGCCGGACTGGCTGGAGGCGTTACACACAATATGGAACCGCTTGCAGCTGAGTCAATGCAGTTATTGCGCTTCAGTGTAAATGAGGGAACTGCTGATTCCTTGCTTCTCCTCCACTTCAACACCCCCACCCACATTTACCTGTAAGCATTTTCTTTTACTTTCACTCTGACAATATTTTAACAGCTTTGTACCTCCTTTATGCACTTTCACACATAGTCCCAATCAGTAGTAGCAGCTGGTGTCAGGGAGAAGAGGTGGGGCAACGCGTGGAGGGGCGGCTGTAACAAAACAAACAATAGAAAAAAGCATACCTGGCGGTCTTCTGCTCGCTACACTGTGTGCTGCTCTTCTGATCCTCTGTCCGCAGCCTGATTCTCCCAGACTCCCCTACAGCCAATCCAGACGCTGCTCTCATGCCTATGAGAGCAGTGTCAGGATTGGGTGGAACGGGCTTGTTTTGCACTCCATCGGGAGCTGGGAGCCTGTGCCTGCTGGTCTCCCCACCCAGCAACACAGCTGGGTTGGAGAGATGTCAGTGCGCATGACGGTTTGACTGTCCTAAGATGGCTGGCCAAACCGTCAAGTGCACCGATAGCAGTGCCCACCACTCCTCCTCTCCCTGCTGCAGTGCTGTGGTCCCGCCCCCCAAGACTCGGCTACAGGACGAAAAATAAAGTGATCATCACTTTATTTTTTGTTTGCCTCTGCAGGCAGGGGGGTGACGCTCCTCCGCCATAAGGGAGGAGCCGCTGCTGCTCACAATTACAAGTGGCACGTCTCATCTGATTCAATGTTACATCTTGTTCTTGCACAGTGTCCAGTATAAACTATATCACCACAATATTTCATAATTAACCATACAGTGATATACGCTAGCTACCCTGATTGACATAATAGTTCAAAATTGCAGAAGTAAGAAAACCCAAGTGGGTAACTAAAATCATTACAAAACCTCCAATAGCTCATCAGAATGGAGTTGATCATACACTAATAAGTGTGCTAGAACCCACTGGAACCTATCATAAAATGTAAGTGCCCAGTAATATGGATAAAGAACGAGAAGCCTTATAGCTATCCATAAAAATTATGTGAAAAAAGACAAACCCAATCCCCCAGAAAAAAGTGTAATGTACTTATATCAAAATCCAAATTACTGTTCAAAGCGCCCAGAGGAAATGCAGTATGGAAGTCTAAACTTTACTAGAGGCAGGTGTCTAATTCCTCATCAATATTAAAGCCATGTGGTTCCATACTATCCAATTCAAAATTGTAAAGTGTTTTCAGTTTTCAGAGCTCCTTCTCCGTATCTCCCCCTCGCTTGTTTTTAGGGACTTGTGCTATAAAGTTGTCTCTCAAATCCGTGGGATCACTCTGATGGCAGCTTTCAAAATGCCGGGCTATAGGATAGCTCCATTCATTGTTCACAATGGCTCTTATGTGTTGTAAAACATGTTTGTGTATGGGTAGGGAGGTACTACCTACAAAGTTTTCTACAGGCACAAAGCTTGATCTACAGGCAATATTACCTTTGATCTTAATGATCTTCCTAAAGGGTGTGTACAGTGTGCTCAAATTCTCTCCACTCTTGCAGGCTTTCTACTTGGTGCATTTTTTTAACCCATCCATAAGTGTTTAGATCACTCTTAACCAAATAATTTCTCTTGGTTTTGGTTTTCTGTATGTGATCTGTGGACGTTTAGTAACAAGAGGACCTATAACCCTAAACAAATGCCAATGCTTTTGTAAAGTTTGACAAACTCTGGCATGTTTAGAGTTATATGTATTAATAGATGTGTGCAAGGAATCTTTTTTTACTTTTTTACTATTCGCCACACATTTCGAAGGATTGAAGAGGGCAATCTCCCTGTTCTGTGATTTGGCTCAACTTGAGGCTGCTTTCAATATTCTTTGCTAATATCCTCTCTGTATAAAGCACATCATTTCTGTTTCAATCAAACCGTAGTCCTCTTCGGTGCTACGAACCCGTTTTTCTCAATAACATTTCCCAAAGGGGATGCTCTTTATCAAAGGGGCAGGACGGACATTTCTAGCATGGAGAATATTAGTTCCAGCCGTAGGTTTTCTAAAGATGCTAGTTTCCAACTTCTCATTCCCCACCGAATTACTACATCTAGGAATTCAATTGACTTCCTTGTTTCACCAGGGAATCTTAATTTAAGATCATTGTTTAACTCTAACATAAATATGCAAGCTTCTGTTTCAGTGTCCTGCCACAGCACAAACAGATCATCTATGAAGCTTAGCCACATTGTTATCTTTCCAGAACATTGTTCCATTCCAGGGCCCCTGAGCACCTGTTCTTCCAGCAGCCCATATGCATATATATATATATATATATATATATATATATATATATATATATATAATATAGTCACTGAAAAAAACAAAGGGTACATGGACGTTATAGTTAGGAATTAGCATTTAAAAACTTAAAATTCACAAAGGTTCTGAATTTACATGCACAAACCTTAGCAATTCAGCTGTTATCGTTAGTTATTTCAAGTAAGTATAACTCTTGCCCTAAGGTAGATATAACTCACACCCCCGCCAGGTACAGTTTTCGCATCAATAATTTTATTGTAAATGTTGCAGTGATAATATCAGTGATGCTACAGAAGTCTGTCTTCGTTGGGGCATTTTGTCGTACTTTTACAGCCAGCCTGGAGGACCTGGCCTAGGAAAAACTCTGGGTTACATTGTTGTGGATCCGTCATTTTCTTCCCATAATTATTCCCGCTATTTACTAGCCAAGTAGTAGCCCTGTGGGATTTTAGGCTGGGAGATGGTGGGGACCTGGCCTTGAGTGATCTTGCTATAGCGGTGTCATCGGCTTCTCTTCATTACCCCTTTTCTGATATTGCTTAACTTTGGGTCCCGTTATCCTGAAAGGTTCATGCAGTGCTCTGAAGAGAGTGAGGTTGAGTGTGTCAGCATGCATCTCTTGCTCAGAAGCAGAGCTGGTCTTTTTTCAGAGACCACCGTGAAAATACTTAAGGCGCCCCCTCCCAGTCACCCTCTTTAATTGTCTATATACTGAAAATATTGGGGGAGTAGGAGGAAGGTGAGGGGGGGTAAGCTTAAAACGCACTATGAAAAGAAAAACAAATTAAAAGCCAATAAGGGCGCTAGCAGCCTTCAGAAAAAGTGCTAAAACACACATTTCTTTGGACCTAAGTTGTAGGGAGACCGCTGCAGATGTGGAAATTTAGTTCGTATCTGAACATTATCTGCGCCATCTTGTCTCTCCCCAAGCGCCACACGCAGAAAACGCGCGACGGCCATTTTAGGCACCATGGTCTCATTGCCGATCGCCAGCGCGTCCCTCAGGCGCTGCAAACATCCCCCGCGCGCCGGACACCCCCCCCGCTCTCTCATACATGGGCCATAAACCCTCTCCTTCTGCGCGACCCTGCCATGGAACCACATCCCGCGCCTGACCAACACCTCTTTTCATCCCATACATGGTCATACATCCTTTTGATAACCCCCTTCCTCTGCGCCCGATTGTCCGAACCGATCCCAGGCCATCACCTAGCCCTGCGGATGCAGTTTATTGCCCCTACTATAAGGGAAACACCTCACATCAAAGGGATTACAGTAGATCAAGGCCCCCACCCCCTGAGACCCGACCAGTCGCACACCCCCCCAGGAATTGGCGGAATGTCCAGCTGTGTGATAGCCATCTCCTACTGTGGGTGGGGTGGGGACTTCCACTATAGTTATGTGTGGGAGCGGATCCGAGCCGGGGATTCCAAGGATGTTCTTCCATTTATCAAAGCAATCTCAAGAATGTGCCATGTACAATAAACCGGTAATAAAGTCAAAAATGTGTGTATAAGAGACCAGGTCTCAGAGATGCAGTTAGAGCACCTCGAGACGATACCTTGCTGTCCGATCTGATGTGTTCTGCTCCGACGGAATAAAACTTTGTTTCCTGCCTTCCAGTCTCCGGCGCCTGCCTCTTTTGTTGGTTAATCATCGAATGGTATAAGAGGCGATTACCGCCGGGCAATACTTGAAAGGTTATCGACTGAAACTGCCGCTACCATTTAACAATTGGCGTCCCAAACGTGGGGCCCATCAGCGACACGTGGATCCAACGGGAGAGGTCCCGACGACAGAGTGAACGACTGCAACGATCGGGAAGAGCTCCTGCCCGATAGACCCTCGTCTGGCAGCCGATCATCCGAACTTCACTGGTTCCGAGCAGACCTCTCTCGAGTGATCTACGGTCCTGACTGGGAACCATCAGGAGTGCCGCGGCAAATACGGAGAGTAGAGGACGATCGGGCGCTGGAGGCGGAAGACGAGAAACTGTCCATGCGGTCCGGGTAAGGTCGTGTAACACGACAAATTGCGAAACGATTGATTGATTGATTGAAAATACTAGTATTGCTTATTTGATTGTTCTTTTTGAGATATTCGCAGCCATCAAACGGGGAAGAGTAGAAATACTCTCTCTTCCTTTGCAGATAGTGAAGGGTAGGTAACGCGGACTTTTGTCCCCCTTTGTAACCTGTCGTGCCTATTTTTCTCCCCACTGATTGATTGTCCGAACATTGATTGTTTTTGACGAATAGTGCTTTTTGAGATATTCTCTGTTTGCAAATAACGTAGAATAGAAATATTCTGTCTAGTCTTTGCAGATAGTGAAGGATAGGTAACGCGGACTTTTGTCCCCCGTTGTAACCCGTCGTGCCTATCTCTTTCTCACCATTTGATTGTTTGATTGTCCGAACACTGGTTGTTCGATATTGGTTCTTTGGAGGTATTCTCTGCTTACAAATAACGTGGAATAGAGATATTCTGTCTAGTCTTTGCAAGCAGTGAAAAGATAGGTAGTGCAGACTTTTGTCCCCGTTGTAACCCGTCATGCCTATCTTCTCCCCACTGATTGGTAGTTGGTTCTGCCCAGACCGCTTATTAGAGATGAACCATCCGGCTCCACTGGAAGGCACCCCTAATAAGGACATGTTTACTAAATATGGACTAGTCGCTGTAGCTTATAGCAAACTATGGCATAAATATACACAGAAGGACTCCGAAAGTCAGTGGCCACTGATGGGATCCTTTGATGACCATAAAATAGAAACGCTAGAAATAGCTCTACGTAGCAATAAAACGACGCCCACTATGCTCGACAGTATCGGCATGTGGCGCAAAGAAACAACGCAACGGAAAAAGAGAGAAGAAGTAAAGGCAGAAAAAGAACTACGAAAGGCAGCTCACCTTGTCGCTAGAAAGTTAGAGGAAGAAATAAAGGAGAGAAAGGAAGCTAAACAAAAACAAGAATCTGAAACGTCAGGCCAGTGCCCTGTTAGGACCCCCTCTACGCTCTACCCTTAACTTGCCTTCCAAGCAACGGGCGAACGATGAATTGCTATTAGGTCCTCCGATCATCTACATGCCCCCTCCATACGCTCCCTCCCAACCTATAGTGCAGCACCCACAACCCCCGAACGCAAGCGAAAGCAGTACCAGGGCCTCGGTCCTCACGGCCTCCGCGCCGGCCGAGCCTCTTGTACTGAACACAACGTTAGCAATAACGTTAGATGACCCCGAGACAAGAAAGAAAGATTCCGCCAGAATGAATCAGCTAACAAAGGGTGAACGAGCCGGAATCGATAAGGTAGTGAGAACACTAGTAGAACGGAAGGAAAGTGAGGAATATGTGACAGATATGTATAACTCGTATGCCGACAACCACAGACGACACTTTGTCGTACGACTTTGTTATCACACTCTGAATGCCTATGAGGATAGGTACCAGGATAGAGGTCCCGAAGGCTTAGCAACCTTGTATAGAAAGGTTGATATTGGGGAAGAGGGAGAGGGCGATGTGACGGACATCTTCACACGTACACTCGAAGTCTTCCGACATCTTAAAGAACACAGGCAGACGACCAAGACAGAAACCCCCATAGCGACTGAACCCCAGGCAGGAAAAGCTGATACCATGATGCCCATCAAGGAGGCCGCTCCTTACTGGCCCCCCCCACGAGGTCAGGGAACACACGATGACATCTACCACCAAGATGCGAAGGGAAGGGTTGTATATAACTGGGTCTATCAGCCATGGGACCGACAAGACATCCTGACCTTTAGAAAAACCCTACCCGACTTAAGAAAGAACCCAACTGCCTTTTACACAGAACTAGGTACGGCCTTAGGTTCAACTATAATGACCTTGGCGGTTATCGATTTGTTCTTCGGGTTATGTCTGCCGGCTGATGTGTGGAAGCAAATCCGGAAAGTGGACCACGCTGAGCCGTTCGGATATACCTGGGTACAACTCGATACCATAGACAAGCAGCGAGAACCTGGACAGAAACCTCTAAAGGCCATATTGGAACTACCAGACAAGATTGTTCAGAAATTAAAGACCCTAATCCCAGAAAGGAAGGTAGACTGGTCGATAGTGACGGCTTGCCGCCAGAAACCCCAGGAGGATGTATCCGAATACTTCTCTCGATTCGAGACAGTGTTTTCCGATTATAGTGGCCAGGACATGACCACTTCAACCGGACATCACCTCTTTGTCCAGAATTATGTGAAGGGTCTGTCACAGGAAGTCTCCCAGAAGTTACAGACCAGCGAGAGTAGTTGGGCAGCCTCCAAACCCGCGGCTATCCTCCAGATGGCCCAGTACTACGAACACCAAAAGAATGAGAACGATAGGGCGTCCGAGAGAAAGAAAAAGGAGCTGAAGGAAAGGGTAATGATCGCACAGTTGCAAGGGGTGACCATAGGAAGGGAACCTCCCAAGGGAAACTACCAACCGACTGCTCCTAGAAAACTACCCCCTAGAGACCATGCACCCACACCCTACGCTGGACGCATGGACTTAGACGAGAATCAGTGTGCGTTCTGTAAAGGGTTCGGACACTGGAAATCCCAGTGCCCGGTCCTTCTGGATATGAACAAGAATAGGGACACAAGAGACATAGCAAACAGTCCCAGAAATAGAGGACAGGGACGAGGGTACACGAACGACACCACCAATGACAGGCCAGACAGAGCAAACACCTTCGACCGCCCCCGACAGAACCAGTGCCAGCAGTCCGACTACGAAAACACCCATGACTTTGCATAGGACCGCCAGGGGCAAGGGAGGGATCCAGTCGAACTCCGTGTTGACCAGCAAGGTCCTTACGTCACTGCTAAGGTCCTGGGCACAAAGTCTCCATTTTTGGTAGAAACTGGGGCGACACGTAGTGCGCTATCTAAACGGCTGATCCCAAGGGCACCCTTGTCTGGCTCACATGTAACCTCAATAGGCTTTGATGGAACGCCCTCCACTAATCCCTTGTCCGCACCAATCTCCTTTGACTTGGAAAATAACACCACTGACATGACATTTCTGCTCTCCTCCAACACCCCCGACGCCATTATGGGTCTTGATTTACTAAAACATTTCCGGGCTACCATCAGATGTTCCCCAGACGGAGTTCGAGTCATACTGCACGATAACCCAGATCCGTTCAGGCCTTGTCTCGCACGACGTATGTTCTCCATAACCGATGCTGACCTGTCCCTACTTGACACGTTACCCACACATCTATGGGCTAAAACCGACTCAGACGTAGGACGCATGGTGATCGACCCTGTACACATAACTGTCCGACCGGACGCAGTGCTCCCAAAGCTTCCACAGTATCGGATATCGCCCGAAGGCGAGAAGGCGTTGGTGGAAATCATCCAGTCCCTAGTCGATGCAGGAGTGGTAGAAGAAGTAGTTAGTAATGTTTGCAACAGCCCTATCCTACCCATTGTTAAGAAGCAAGGCGAGGGAGATGAGAAAGCATACCGCTTCATTGTCGACTTACGAGAGGTTAACAAAGTAGTCATACCTCAGTACCCCGTAGTCTCAGATATCACCACCATCCTCACCCTGATTCCGTCCACTGCCACTACCTTTACCGTTATTGATCTCAAGAACGCATTCTTTTCCATCCACATCCACCCAGACAGCCGCTACCTTTTCGGCTTCACCTTAAAAGCCCGTTCGTACAGATTTTGTAGGGCACCACAAGGCTACACTGAGAGTCCCAGCATATATGGCCAAGCCCTCAAGAGACAACTGGATGCAGTTCAACTACCGGACGGAGTGGTGTTAATACAGTACGTCGATGATATTCTTTTGGCGGCCGACACCACTCCGCTTGCAGTCACAGCCACCATCCATCTCCTCCACTTCCTCGCGGAGAACGGTCACAAGGTCTCCAGGAAGAAGTTGCAATTCTGCCAACCCCAAGTGACATACCTAGGCCACCCCCTATCCAAAGATGGGAGGAAGCTTACACCTGACCGAATTCAGACCATCCTAGAAACCCCTGTTCCCAAAACTCAGAAGCAAGTGCGGTCTCTGGTAGGCCTCACCTCCTTCTGTCGACAGTGGTTGCCAAACTTCAGTCTTATTGTAAAACCTCTGCTTTCCCTGTTGGCTAAAGATGTCCCCTTCCCCTCCCCTGGACACCCGAATGCCAATCCTCCTTCAAAGAATTACGAGATGCCATTTGCTCAGCACCAGTCCTAGGAACCCCAGACTACACTAACCCTTTCTCCCTCTTCACCCACGAAAGGGAGGGATGCGCGTTGTCTGTTCTAACCCAGTCCATAGGTCCCAAGCAACGCCCTTGTGCCTACTTCTCTGCCACTCTTGACCCTGTAGCCAGAGCTTTGCCCGCCTGCCTTCGAGCGGTAGCCGCCGCTGCTGTCTCTATCCGACAAAGTGAGGGGATCGTGCTTTCAAACCCCCTCACCGTGCTAGTACCCCATGCAGTTGACACCCTCCTGAACCAGACTAAGACTCAACACCTGACTAGCGCACGACTGACTGGTTATGAACTGACTCTGCTTGCACCCCACATCACGTTGAAACGATGCACCACTCTGAACCCAGCCACTCTGCTACCTCTCCCTGATAATGACCCCAATGCGTCCCCTATACATGACTGTGTGACCCTCACCGACGAACAGACCAAGAGTAGGGTTGACCTCCGAGATACTGCCTTCCCAGATCCTGACGGAGAGCTGTGGGTAGATGGCTCATGCATCAAGCTCCCCGACGGCACCACCTCAGCCGCCTATGCAGTCACCACGGCCCGAACAGTTGTTGAGACAGCCCGCATCACACAGCGATCCGCACAGGCGGCTGAACTGATTGCTCTCACACGAGCATGCATCCTAGCAGCGGGGACAACCACAAACATTTACACCGACAGCCAGTACGCCTTCGGGGTGGTTCACCACTTTGGGCTCCTATGGAAGGAGAGGGGATTCCTGACTTCCCATGGCACACCCATCCTACATGGAGATCTAGTCTCCGCTCTGACCGAAGCAGTCCTCCTCCCCACACGGCTAGCTGTGATCAAATGCCAGGCACACAAAAAGGTGACGGACATTATAGGACAAGGAAATGCGCTGGCTGACATCACTGCCCGAACCACAGCCGAGAATAGGTCAACAACATGCATGTACGTGACCAGGTCACAAACTGAAAAATGGAAGGATGCTAGGGAAACCATTAGAGACATACAATTGGCCAGCTCACCACACGAATTGACTGAATGGGCACGGGTGGGATTGAAAGACGATGAAGGCTGCTGGCGAACTAGAGACACGAACAAATGGTTGCTACCTGACTCATACCTGATTCCCATGCTGACCATAAGACACTCCCCCGCGCACATAGGGTCTGCCCCCATGATTGAACTCATCTCCAAAGTCTGGCACAACGACAAAATCCCAGATTCAGCTAAACGCCTAGTCCAACAATGTCTGATATGCCTCCAACACAACCCTGGTAAAGGAACTGCTGTACCCCGGGGAGGGTTTGGGGTTCCTAGTCACCCCTTTGAGGTCCTACAGATGGACTACATTCAGTTAGAAAGGTGCCAAACCCTGAAGTACGTGCTTGTCGTTGTGTGCGCCTTCAGCAAATGGGTGGAAGCCTACCCAACTCGCGACAACACTGCTATGACTACCGCAAAAGTACTACTGAAAGAATTCTTCCCCCGTTACGGCCTTTGTCGAATTTTGTGGAGCGACAACGGCCCCCACTTCGTAGCCGAAGTTATCCAACTCATCTTAAAAGGGTTGGGTGTAAAACAGAAGTTTCATGCGGTCTTCCACCCCCAATCTGCAGGCTTGGTTGAGCGACATAATGCCACATTGAAACTCAAACTAGCCAAAATAGTTGCCACCACAGGACTGAAATGGCCAGACGCCCTCCCACTAGCATTGCTATCAATGCGTTCCACTCCTACCAAACACCACTTAACCCCCTACGAGGTCGTCTTCGGGCGACCCATGAACCTTTGGACTGCACCAAAACCAGCATCCATTCACGACGTCCCGGATGTCCTCATGTCTGACTATCTGTACAATCTAACTAAAACGTTGTCTGTTATCCATCAGCAGGTGCTGCAAGCCATTCCCGATGCTTCCAGGGGCCCCGGACACGACATCCAACCCGGTGACTTTGTCCTAGTGCGCAACTTCCAGCGCACCAAGAGTCTGGAGCCCCGGTGGACGGGCCCCCTGCAAGTCCTGATCACCACCCGAACAGCTCTTCGAGTGGAGGGGAAACGTAATTGGCTGCATGCACACCACTGCAAGAAGGTATCATCGACCCTGACGACCACCGACAACATCACCGCCCAAGAGGAACTTCTGGACAAAGACCGACCATCCCTGAGATGCTACCCGAATACAGAGACACTTGAATTGACTGAATATCCCGATCCCACTGCGCCATCCAAAGAAGGGTATAACCTACGACGAAAGGAGGGAACTTCGGCTAAGCAGACCACGAACTAAGTTGAAATCTCAGAGCGGTAGCCTAGTCACCTCAAAGGCCTCCAGGAGAGAAACTAAACAAAGTCTGTGGTTCTGCCCGCTACCGAGTCCCTTGAAGGTGATGGAAGCGCCCGACATGAAGATGATGGAAGCAACCGGACGACCGAAGATCCACTACAAAAACCCAAAGACTGACAAAATGCACAGCTCAAAGACTATTGCACTTTTTATTACCCTTCTCCTTTGCCTCCTTCTCATGGTCACTTTCTGGATCATGGAAGAAAACGCACCCGCTCATAAGACATTGCTGACCACTGCTCAACCCACCACCATGAAAGAACACCATCTGATTTCACTTTCACCCCAACTCCGAGAAAGACGTAAGGAGTTCTGGAATAACTCTTTTGTGCAACTGCTCCACCAACACAATCTTGCCGCCAATGGCACTAACTGCTGGATCTGTGGATTGCTACCACATGCCACTGGACATTCTATCCCTTTCATCCCTTCGCCCTTCTCTGTCCATGGCTCCTGCCTCGCCTGGCTAATCCCCCTGCAAGAAAGTTACAAGGACAATGCCACTTCCGGCAAAACTGTGTCGCACTTCTATCATGGGTTCTGGCTGAACCAAACTGGAAAAACCTCTGCCCCCTTTTGTCCTCTGAGATCAAACACCTCTTTCCATATGGACATCCCTGCCAAGGAGCGAGTTGAAATGCTGGTGTTCAACAACCCAGCCAGACCCACCTTCTCTTACCTCCGGAAACGAACGGCCGCCACCCTAACAGTGGCCCTATCCGTCGTCAACATCACAGGTCTGGTGTGCCTCGAAGGCCTAGGAAGACAGCCGGTAGGCCACAGTTCCTGTCTCATCACCCGAACATTGGACTCAGTTGACCCACCCTCCTTTGTTACCTCCCCAAATATGTACTTCGTCTGTGGTACTAAGGCCTACACCTGGCTTCCGAAAGGTTGGGGAGGCACCTGCTACATCGCTTTTATCCTTCCTCCAACATATGTGGCTCCAGCAAACCATCACCGGCAGAAACGTGCAAAGGACATTGTACAAGCCGACTCCACTGGAGCACAGTTCATGGATGCAGTAAAGGGACTTGTTCCACTGTGGCGTCCAATGGCAAACAGCCGTGCCATCCGGCACCTAACCCAGGCAGTCGAAACCACAATGAACATTACAGCCGGCATCCTCACCAACAACACCGCTGAGCTTCAGGCCGTCCGCCTGGTAGCTCTTCAGAACCGCCTCGTTCTAGACGTGGTTCTGGCTGATCGTGGAGGAGCATGCCGCATCATTGGGTCTAGCTGTTGTACCTACGTACCGGATAACTCACCCTCAGTCTACAAGGCGATCGAACACCTCCACAGACTTTCCGCAGAGGTTCATCAGGAGCAAGAAGGATGGTCGCTTGGGAGTTGGTTTTGGGACACTATTAAAAGTTGGGGGTGGAGGTTGTTTACATTTATCATGATACCAATTGTGATACTGTGTGGGTGCTGTCTGGGGATTTAGTGCTTGCCACCTTTATGTTCAATTTTCACGAACTACATCTGCCCTAAGACTCTGAACTTTGAAGCAGAACGAATGAAAGCCCTGTACGAAGTAGAAGTACGTGGTAATATGGGGATAGATCCGAACTAAACAAGCTGGCGAGATATGTTAAAAGGGAGGACTGTGGAAATTTAGTTCGTATCTGAACATTATCTGCGCTATCTTGTCTCTCCCCAAGCGCCACACGCAGAAAACGCGCGACGGCCATTTTAGGCACCATGGTCTCATTGCCGATCGCCAGCGCGTCCCTCAGGCGCTGCAAACATCCCCCGCGAGCCGGCCACCCCCCGCTCTCTCATACATGGGCCATAAACCCTCTCCTTCTGCGCGACCCTGCCATGGAACCACATCCCGTGCCTGACCAACACCTCCTTTCATCCCATACATGGTCATACATCCTTTTGATAACCCCCTTCCTCTGCGCCCGATTGTCTGAACCAATCCCAGGCCATCACCTAGCCCTGCGGATGCAGTTTATTGCCCCTACTGTAAGGGAAACACCTCACATCAAAGGGATTACAGTAGATCAAGGCCCCCACCCCCTGAGACCCGACCAGTCGCACACACCCTCGGGAATTGGCGGAATGTCCAGCTGTGTGATAGCCATCTCCTACTGTGGGTGGGGTGGGGACTTCCACTATAGTTATGTGTGGGAGCGGATCCGAGCCGGGGATTCCGAGGATGTTCTTTCATGTATCAAAGCAATCTCAAGAATGTGCCATGTACAATAAACCGGTAATAAAGTCAAAAATGTGTGTATAAGAGACCAGGTCTCAGAGATACAGTTAGAGCACCTCGAGACGATACCTTGCTGTCCGATCTGATGTGTTCTGCTCCGACGGAATAAAACTTTGTTTCCTGCCTTCCAGTCTCCGGCGCCTGCCTCTTTTGTTGGTTAATCATCGAATGGTATAAGAGGCGATTACCGCCGGGCAATACTTGAAAGGTTATCGACTGAAACTGCCGCTACCATTTAACACAGAGAGCTCCAGCGCCCCACTGGAGTTCGGCACCCTGGGCGTGGGTCCAGTTCGTGCATGCTAAAGTCCGGCCCACGTAGCAGGATTTGTGCATAGATTCCACCATGAAGTCCCACGCAGGAGCACAGCAAGCGCCGCCCAGCCTCCCATCAGATTCTGTGGGCGGAGCCTAGCCCCATCCCATGTGTTTCTGTCTGACCTCTCACGTAGAGGCCATTTACAGCTGGTAATTCCTCCCATGTTTCTTTGCATTGCTCCCCTGACCCCTTGCAGACCCTGCTCTCTCTGGCTAACGGATACAGATGCAAGTGTAACAAAAAACAAGTAAGCTAAGTGTTTGGCAGTAGGTGTGATATTAGCAAGTATGGGAGCTGCTCCTATCACTTTTTACCCCAATAAAAAAAGTAGGGTGCCATGTCTTAATAAAATACAAAGGGGTAGATTTACAAGCTCCTTGAGCCACTTTTGCTTCAATTTTCCCATGTTAAAAGTGACGCAAAAGTGGCGCAAGGGGCTTGTAAATCTGCCCCAAACATTACTCGGATGCCCACTAGGGTGTCCACTTTTACAATTTGTGGATACCTGGTCATTTTGCTATATCATTTAGCTTCAATTTTCAGGTAAAAATAGGATCACTTGGAAGCAAATCTCCTCCTGTTATGAAGCACTGTAGGGAAAACCGGGAATTTCCAGGGAAGGGGCAAGTGCAGAATAAAAAACTGACCAAGGCGGCATATGTGGTAAAGAAACATGATAAAAGAGGAGACCAAAACTGACAAAAAGGTCTGAAAGAGCTGATAAACACAGAGGTGGGACTAATGTAGCAAGAGTAGAGAATGGAGGGGCAACCAAGCTTGAGAGGATACCGGGAGAGGGAGTGCGAGAATCGATTCAGAGGTGCAAATTTATGGAGTAGTAGTGTGGTGGCAGCAAAAACAGGAAATCGCATGGATGGAAGATGGGCGAGAGATGGAGCTGAGAGGCAAAATGATAGGACTTATAGGGGAGATATTTACAAAATAAAGGCGCGAGAGAGCAAGAGATGTAAGGTAGATGGAAGACAAATATGAGGAAATAATTGGCTAACAGATGGAGAGATGCAGGAAAATGAAACTAGTGTAGCATGAGGATGGAGAATAAGAAGAAATGACAGAAGAGGGAAAAAACACGAGTGAAGTTTTAAAACAGGCGAGAGTTGTGATAAGTAAAGTATAATGAAAGGGAGAGGAAAAAGTAGGAAAAAGGGAAGTTGAGACAGATCTGAAGAGAGAGGACTGCAGATGAGTTAGAATGGAAGGTGGGAAGGTGTAAGAAGCTGGTCTTTTGTGCAAGTTCTGAAGTCCAGTCCTAAAAGGACTAAAGTGGTTTTCTTCTACGATGTCCTGGAAGCACCTTTGCAACCAACACTTGATCAGAAAGGAATAAGGATATATCAAAGGGAAAGTGTATGTGATGTATGTATTGCAATTCACACAACAGTACATCCAACAGATGGAAATCATTTAATCCTCTCCATGGTTCTAACCAATTTCAGATAATAAGATAAGTACGTAATAAAGCCAAAGGAACAAAAACAATCAAAGTTGGATCAGAGGTTCCAAAGCTATTAACCATCTAAACCTCTTCTATGAAAGTGAACCTACCTTCAAAATTGTAGTTGTATTTGGTAGACCATGCTCGTGTGGGTGATGAAGAGTTGAATCTCTGGTAGTGAAGAATGCGAGAAGTTGAGATGATGTGTCTGGTCCAATCAGCCACGGAACATCTCTAGTCTAGCCGCACTGGTTCGGCATGTAGAGGTGCCCGGGATGGTTACATCTGACAGCCAAATCTTATCTGTGTCTGTTGCCATTGAACCACTAAGATCTTCAGTTGGTGAAGACTGTCCGAGATAGGCAGTCCAAGCAGGAGAACTAGAATTGTATCATATTAAACGAGGTGCTGGGGTTCAAGTCAGTGTTTCAGCGGGAAATGTATGGCTACTAAGGTGCATGAAGTTGAGTTCGAAGACTTGAGTAAACAATTCTTTCCCAGGTGTGAAACCTCAACTTAAAGAAATGTCAATTTTAATAGTGCTTCCACCAGTGTACAGACTTCTTGTTTCTTAGAGAGGAATGAATTAATATTTAATTGATTAAGTTAATTAAAACCATAACAATATTTCGATAAAACCAGACATGTTGTAAAAAAAAAGAAAATATACATGTTAAAATCATTGGTTACCAGTAGTATGTTTACAGTTGAGAGAGTCATGTCAGCCAATATAATCGTGTCATTGTCACCAATATAATATACATATTGAAAATTGATGGTCAGCAATGATACGTTTACAGGCAGACGAGACAATATTTAAACAAGTGTGTCATGGGTCTTTCCTCTTTTGATAAAGTGCTGTTGTGCTTGTTGGGATACTAGTTCAGATTAATTTCTCGTATAAAAGTAAGAATTTTACCAGATTGCAGTTAAATTGCGGGTCATTTGGATCAAGACACTTTAGTATGGCAGATCTGCAGGTGCGAATGCCCCTAGAGTTCAAAGGTTTTATTAGCAATAAAAGCCGATTTGATTTTAAAATGGGACATATGCAGATTAAATGAACAAAGTCTTGCTTTGGTGCACCACATAGAGTGCAAGACGATGGGCCATTATATCTCCAGGTTGGTTGATCAGCATTAGTCGGTAGTGACCCAAGGCGTATTTCTAGCAGTTTCCTTTTTAGAATTAAATCGGTTTTATCGGCAGAACACATAGCAAGAAAATACAGTGCGCCGTTGCCTACAACCCACTGGGCCAGCGACGTCACGAGCAGAGGAAAGGGAACGAAGCTTATGATCCAGGAACCGATTGAGTAGGCAGTTAACACAGCATGTCACCTACAACCCATCTTGGGCCGGCCGCGTTTGACAAGGTAAAACAAGCAACAATCTAAGTACTTTGGAAAGGGAATAGGAGAGAAACTATTACATCACAAGTATACATATGACATTGCAGTAGGGACACACCGTAGCTCACTTGAAGCGAGTAAGTTTGCCTTTAATGAACAAAAAAGCAAAAACAAACCAAATTTCCCAACAGATAAAACCCGGTGCCCTCCCCCACCCCTCCTCTCTCCTAGTGAGCCAAAAATGAACTCAAACATACATATATATGGTCCCGAGTGAAGGTTGTTAAGTCCCCGCGGGATAACTGAATTCGTCAGAGGCCGCTCCTACGGCCCACTCGTCTAACTCTCAGGGATCAGCTTCAGAAGCCGTAAATATGCAGGGCACGTTGATTCCTGGAACTCCGAGGATAAGATGGAGATGAAGGGAGCCCAGATATTCAGATATGTCCCCGAGTGTATCCATAGACAATCACTCCATACCCAGGAGGGACCACAATTGGAGCAGCCATTGACAGTGGTCTGGTATCTTGTCGGTCTTCCAGCCTGCTAGTAGAACCCGGTGTGCTGCATTCAAAGCCAAGGCGATCTGCTTGCCTCTAACTGAGTGCAAGGGGAAGGTCAGAGGATTGGGGAGCTCTAAGATAGTGTAAGCGGGGAATCTAGGGATAGCAGTATCAAAGGCCTTATCAATTTCATTGAGGATTGTGTCCCAGTACCTCGTAAGCTTTGGGCAATTCCACAGCAAGTGAAGAAGGGTACCTGGACTCTCACAGCCATGCCAGCAGAGGCCGTCGCACTCAGAGCTCCACTTAGCTAATCGAGCCGGAGTATAGTACCAGTAGGATACAATTTTAAATGTGGTCTCTGTGTGGCCCATGGAGTGTGCAAAATGGTATGCCCTGTAAAAAATATCCTCCCATTCTTTGTCGGTAAGGGAGCGACCTATCTCCACCTCCCACCTCTTCTGACCCGCAGACCGAGCCCCTTGTGCTCCTTGTGTGAGGAAAGTATAAAGTTCGGAGATGAGTTTGTGGTCATCATGTTTCAGAACAAGCCACTTTTTAAAGGGAAGCAGCGGTCTGCCGACCAGGGGACACACCAGGGGACCAGATGTCCGGTGCATCATTTGCGTGTGGAGAAAAAGGTCCGAGCCCGCAAGGCCAAAGTCCTCCTGGAGCTCCGCAAAGGGTCATTTACAATTACAATATGGCTCCTCAGGTCGAACAATTGCCCCAGATGTTTACACCCTCCCTCCACCCAGTGCACACCTGTGCCCTTGTCCATACCAGGAGGGAAATTGGGGTTTTAAAAAATTGGAGACATGGGAGAGGTGAAAGTGGTAAGGTTTGCCCGCTTATACACCCTATCCCAGACCAGCATGGTGGGGCGGGTGCCTGGCGAATAGTAGAGTCCCCAGGAGTGCGCCGGCCTGGGCAGCCAGATCTCCCTCCAGATATGCTGACCAGCCACTGTCTGATCCATGAATACCCAGTGCTTCTCTGTCATGGGATGTTTCCATTCTACAAGATAACGCAACAGTGAGGCCTGGAAATAGCGGGTGAAATTGGGCAAAGACAAGCCACCCTCTTTCTTAGGGCACTGTAACAAAGATTTCTGCATTCTGGGTGAAATTGGGCCCCAAATAAAGCGTTCAGTCTCCGATTGGATGCGGGAGTGCTCAGTCGGCGGTGGCTGCATGGGAAGGGTCTGGAAAAGACACAAAGCCCGGGGTAGGACATTCATTTTTATCGCGGTCAATCTACCGAGCCATGACAGGGGTAGACACCGCCACTGGGTGAGGTCTTTCCGGATACGTGAGAGTAGAATAGTATAGTTCACTTCTGCATTCTTATCTAGACTGGCGTGCAGGGCCAGCCCTAAGTTCGTGATGCCCCCTGACACCCAGTCAAAATGGAATTGGGCCTGTAAAGCCTCCACGGTGGCGGGCCCTGCTGTGAGGTTCGGCACTTGTGATTTATGTAGATTTATTTTAAACTCAGAGACCTGACTGAAAGCCTGCAGATCCGCCACGATGGCTGGCATAGAAGTTGAGGGATGTGTCAACGAAAAAATTACATCATCAGCATAGAGGCTGATTAAATGGGGGTCAGCCCCAAATGGGACACCCTGCGCCCGCGGGTTGTCCCAAAGCCGCTGAGCAAAGGGCACCATATATAAGGTGAAGAGCAGAGGGGAGAGAGGACAGCCTTGTCTGGTGCTCCTCTCCACTGCAAAGCCTCCTGAGAGTACACCATTGACCCTGACCTGCGCAGTTAGGACACTATAAATGCTTGCCACCCATTTGCGAAAGTTAAGCCCTATGCCAAAGAGCTCTAGTGTGGTAAACAAGTACGGCCAGTGCACCCGGTCGAAGGCCTTCTCGGCGTCCACTTCAAGCAGAAGAGCCTCATCCCTCGACCTGTGCACTTTATCGATTAAGTGGCAGATCCTTTTGGTATTGTCCCCGCACTGCCTTCTTGGGATAAAACCCGATTGGTCCGGGTCAACCAAGCCGAGCATAAGAGGGTTCAGTCGATGGGCCAGGATGCTCGAGAATAGCTTTACATCTATATTTAGCAGGGAAATCGTCCGGTAGGAACTGCACAACACCGGATCTTTCCCTGGTTTGGGGAGGACAGAAATTGTCACCTGGAGCATAGAAGTCGTGAGGGTGCCTGTGACCGCAAAGGAGTGAAATAGTCGGGTGAGCAATGGTGCCAGCTCCGCGCAGAAAGTCTTATAGAAAAGGACACTAAAGCCATCCGGACCAGGTGCTTTCATGGGCTTTAGTCGGGCAATGGCGGAAATCACCTCCTCAATGTGAATGGGAGCCTCCAGCCCGTCCGCCTCGGGAGCTGGAAGAGGGGTAACCGCTGCCTCTCGTAAATATTCAAGAGGGTCTGCAAGGGTGGGGGACTCATCTGAATAGAGGTTCGCATAGAAGGCCTGGAAGGCAGCCGCAATGCCATCATCGTCCGTCACCTCCGACTCTTGAGCCTCCCTAACAGCCTTCACCCACTGGGCCTGCTGCTGACTGCGGAGGCAGTGCACCAGCATACGGCCGCCCCTGTCAGAGCCTACGTAGAATTTATGTTTCAGCTGTACCACCGCATATTCGGCTCTGTCAAGGTCCAACCTCTTCAGCTGAAGTCGCTCCTTTTCTAACTGGCGCCATATTCGAGGAGCGCCGGTGCGTTTGTGAATGGCCTCGAGTTCCTTAACTCGGCCCTCGAGATCTTGTCGCTTGTCCTGCCGGACTTTGTTATCATAAGCCGATTTGGTGATGGGAGCCCCACTCGCAACTAGTTTAAGCGCCTCCCAAACTGAGGACAAGTACGTGTTGCCATTGTCGTTGCATGCTAAATAGTCAGTCAGTGTACGTCGGCGGTCCTCCACCGCTTGCGGAGACCTTAAGAGTGAGTACCGTAGGCGCCAATGAGGCGGGGACAATTGTGCGCACGGGAGGCGCAATGACAAGGTGATATGAGCATGATATGAAAGGGAGCAAGCTTCTATGGTAGAGGCCTGAGTGCAGGCCCACTCAGCTTGGGTGACAAGGAAGTGGTCCAAGTGGGCATACGTCTTATGGGCAGCAGAATAGAAAGAATAATCCCTTTCGTCGGAGTGTAAGCAGCGCCATGCATTTCTAATTCCGCAATCGTCAAGCCACGCCTTCCCATTCCCCGATATGGTTCCTGCACCGCCAGACCTCGGGCAAGAGCGGTCCTCCCCTGTGTCCATAACCAAGTTCAAGTCCCCCCCACCGCCACTATGGATCGGGTGTGTGCAGGACCTCAGCCAGGGCATTCAGCAAGAATTTCTCTTGGTGTTCATTGGGGGAGTAGAGTGAGGCTATGGTAATATTGGTGTGGCCTATGCGTAAACACAGCGCCAGGAGGTGCCCCTTGATCTCTGCCACCGTGCCCACCACGGAGCCTCTAAAATGTTTAGAAAGCAAAATGGCCACCCCACCCTTCTTATTTTTCCCAGAAGACCAAAACTGTAAAGGAAACTGTCTATGCTGCATGCGGTGTGGAGGAGGTGAGTTTCTTGGAGTAGGCACACTGCATGTGTTCAAGCATGGAGAGCACCGCTTTCCTCTTAGTGGGGTTGTTAAGACCTCTTACGTTAAAACTAATTACTTGGACTGCCATCAGGAGGAGAAGAACCACCAGACACTATGGCTAAGGCATTGCAACCAATAATGGGGAGCGGAAGCTATAGGAGACTGTATGTGTACGTGTAGTCAGACTAGCCCTGGTAAGAGAGCCCTGGATGAGAAGCTCACCAGAGAGAGGACCCACCCCACCCTAAAGCAAAAAAGACAAACCCCATAAGGAAAGAACAACAACAGATTGAAGTATACCAAGTCCATCACAAAGGCTGGATAGAAGGTAAGGGGGACTGCCAAAAGAGTGAAGGCCAACCCTGGGAAGAAGCAGAAGAAACCCTCTGCCCTCACCGGACCCAAAGAGAGCAGTACAGCCCCAGAAGCACGGTACCCTCAATCGTCAGCAACCAGAGAGTCCCCACTTCACCAGCCAAAGTGCGGAGAAATGCAGACCATTCCTTGATGATTGTGGCTGTGTCAGTGCGGAGGCTATCCAGGTCCCGGCCGCCCCTGGGCCCACGTCTCGGAAGCCTCCGAGTTCGAAGGCAGGTCCTAAATAGACATATTCAGCTCCTTGCATGCCTCGGACAAGGAAGGGACCTGGTGCAGTTTCCCATCAAGGTGAAAGATGAGGCGAAAGGGATGACCCCACGCAAATGAGATATTTTTCGAGCATAAGTGATTAGTAATGGGCCGGAAGTCTCTTCTTTTCTGAAGGGTACTAGCCGCCAAGACCTGAAAAGCTGCGGAGAGTGGTTCCTAAAGCGTAAAGGCTGATAAGCGCGCGCCACCCTGAGAATCTCTTCCTTTACCGTGTAGTTGTGGACGCAAATGAGAATGTCAGCAGGGGGACGGCTCGGGTGGCGCAGCGGACCCACCCGGTGGCATCGGTCTATCTTGACTGAGGACTCTGCTGGGGTGCCCAAGATCATACGGAAGAGCTCTTGTACTTCCCCCACAAGGTCATCCCCCTCTGCCCCCATTGGGACTGCACGAATGCGAATGTTGTTCCTCTGTGACCTATTCTCCAGGTCCTCAGTGTGCGACTGGAGGTCAAGCTGCTGATGCCGCAGGACTTCTTGTTGGAGTGCCGCAATCTCTTCATCCCTGGCAGTCGCAGTGTCCTCCAGGGCGGTAACCTGTTACCCCACAGCATCCACATCCCTCCATCCCCTGCAGACCTCAGCAAGAGGTCTCGAACGGATCTGTCCTTTTTGTTTTTGGCTGTTTCCATTGCGAGGCAGCTCTGACAGTAGGCAGGCGTCGGTGGAGCAGGTAAGCGCGCATACCCTCAGAGAATTTGCCGCTGTGCTCGGGAGCTCTGTAGGCTGCGACGTACCTCTGCCGCCAGGAGGTCCAACACCACCAGTCTTCGTGCACGGAGCTGCGAAGGCCAACCAACCCAGCAAAGCACCCGGGGGAGGCCCGCGCTCAGGATATGGCGAGGGGCTGGTTCCGTAAGGCACCGATGATATCGCTGCGTCCGGTACCCAAAGCCCTCCACCACCAGAGAGACACAGTCCCATTAGGGTGTCATTCACAGCAGTGTCCAATGTTCAGCAAAGGCCCTCCCCAGCGCGGCTAACAGGGAGCGCCAGGAAAAACCAGTAGGGGCTAGAAAGCTCCGTCACCCCCACCCTCGTGGCAAGCCTCACCTGTAGCTAGGCCCGAAGTATCTCCGACTCTCCCCGTGTGTCCAAATGGACTCTCTCACGGCCACAGTGCTTGATCCATATGGGGGCCACCATCCTGCCCCAATTTGGGCTGTCTCACGCTGTTACCCCAGCGCCAGTCGAGAACGCCGCTCCGGTGGTGTCCGCGGACACATAACATGTCCCAGATAGGCGGCAGTCAGGCTATCGCGTCCAAGGCCCCCACGGGACAGTAGAAGGGGTCAGGGGGCCCCAGCTCTTCAGGAGGCACTCACCGAGCGCCGCGGCGTTCTGGGACTCACACTCTCCTGGGGGGCGGTCTGGGTGCTCCCAGCGAGCCCATGGTCTCACGCGAAAAGTCTGGCTGTCAAAGGCAGCGTTGTAGGCCCGGAACTGGGCCCTGGCTCTCACCCACCGTATGGCTCAGGAGCAAGTTGCCGTTGCGGGGGGTCACTCGGGTTCCTCGGATCGGTGGTGAGGATCGGGCACCCTCCAGGGCCTCACCAGCAAGCAGGAGTGAGTCCGCCACCACAGAATGCACTCCGGCTGACCGTGTATAAGGCCGAGCGTCTCCATGCACTCCGCGCCAGGGCTGCGGGACAACACGGGACCGCCTAAATCAGCGCAGTTAGGCCCCAGAGACGCGCCGTTGTTCACCCCCACCGGCACCGTGCTGCAGCGAAGATCTGGGGGTGCCGAAGTCGATGCTGCAGGCCCAACGGGAGCAGAGCTCCGAGACAACAGGTCTGCTCATGCCGCCATCTTGGCCACGCCCCCAGCAGTTTCCTTTTTAAGTGTATGGAGTATGTTATACTCAGGTATGCTGCAGGTTGTAAAATCGAATACGATTGCAGAACCTTCCACGCGTGAGAGCACTTACTGAATATAGTTTTATCTTTCATTAGCGAGTGCCTTTTTTCTACTTTAGTCAGTGTTTTTCGAAATGTTGTGTACGGTAAGTTCAGTTGCGAAAGATCTGTCACTTTCGTTGACTTTATTGATAGCTGCAGGTACTTGTTATAGGATGACCGAGGATCATTCTCCTGAGCTTTCCAGATGGCACTATTAAGCGGGTTCTGACGGTTTGACCAGATTTTATACCATAGTTTTATTGTTGCATATATTCTAGCTAGGTGTTGCTGTAGTAGTCCAAATTCTAGGCGGATTTATGCTGGGGAAGAATTTCGCGGTAGACCAAAAACTGTTTTGTATGTCTTTATTTGCATTCTCTCAAGGATTGCTGCTTCTGTGTCACATTGAACTTCAGCAGCATAGGCTAAGGTCAGTAGGAGTTTCGCTTTTATGACCGCTAATAATGGTTTAAACGATGGACCGCTAAAACTCTTCGCTATGGTACAGAAAGCATATATCAACCCATTTCCTTTCTTGATTAAATTATCATTATGTGTTTTGAAATTGAATCAGTTGTCTATGTGTAGACCAAGGTATTTGTAGTCTGTGACTCCCTCCAGGTTCATGTTACCTAGCTTAAATTGTTGTTGTGTCTGCAAATGGTGACTTATGGTCATGACTTTTTTTTTTGCTATGTTTATATCTAATAAGTTTTCCTTTGTGAAGTTGTTCAGTTCATTGATCCCTCTTTAGAGACCTACTTTTGTTTGACTTAGCTGAACTATATCGTCTGCATAGGATAGATGTGTTAGTCGTAGTGGGCCTAGACTTGGCGGGTGCAAGTTCGCCTGGTCCAACTTTGGGGAGAGATTTGCCATAAACAGATTAAACAGGTGTGGGGCCAAAACGCAGCCTTGTTTCAGGCAAGTTTCAGTTTGTATTTTCCTCGTAAGTCTACTACCGTCTGCTTCTTTAACTTGCATCCACATATTTGTGTACATCTGCATTATGGTTTGGAGGATTGGGGCTGGGAGACCCCACTGCTTTAATTTGTTCCATAGGATTCCTCTGTTGACTCGGTCAAATGCAGCTTTGAAATCTATGAAACATACAGATAGACGTTTCCGCTGTTGTATGGTCTTGTCTGCCATTAAGCCTAGGCGAGCAATGTAAAAAAAAAAAAAAAGCACAAAAAAACACTTGCTTTGCTGCCGGGTCCTGCGTTTCTGCTCCTGCTCTCTTCGCTGGATTCGAGGAACAGGAAGCACAGTCAGGCTGCCCCTGACCAATCACAACGCTGCAATGCAATATTGTGATTGGTAAGCACCCAGGCTCCCCTGACCGATCACAATGCTGCAATGTAGCGTCTTGATTGGTCTGAGAATCCTGGTTCGACGCTCAGCCAAGGAATGGGGGCCTGGGCATGTTCCCCACGCAGGCTGTAAAGCAGCCTGCATTGAGAGAACAGGAAAAGTGCGCATGACTGTTTTGGCTGACCCGAAAGAGCCGGCCAAACAGTCATGTTCACTGAGGAGTGGGCAAACCGAGAGCAGAGCAGCCCCACCCACCCGCCCGCAAAGCAGCCCAGAAACATAAAATGATAATAACTCAAAGTTATCAAAGCTATTATCATTTTATGTTTCCTTTACTTTGCCCTGCTTAAAAGCAGTGGGGCGAAGGCTCCTCCGCCATTGCAGAGGAGCCGCCCCTGGTTATTATTCTGTCTGAATCCCTAAGAGCGGTCACTGAATTTGTGTGCCAAAGGACCCTCATTTCAGTCTATGTCCTGTTACATGTGATTATTATATACGATCGTGACGTGTGTTACGGTCATGCCTATTTCAATTGCTGCTGTAACTATTGTTATACAAGGGTGGCATGTTTATGGTGCGCTCGTGCTTAATCCTATGTGATGCATGTTGTGCTTCTCAACCGTGTGTGCATCCTTGTGGGGTTATGTTTTTTCAAAGCGGGGACCGTGTAGATATGGTTGGGGGATGGTGGTTGGCGGTATCAGTTAGAATGATATACTTACTTGGTAACATTTGTCTGTGTCAATAAAACCTCTGTTTTGGGAAATCACTTGTTATGGTGCAAGGAAGTTCAAGTCAAGTTTGTGGCAATCTCTTTATGCATGTCCCATGGGGTTCTCACCTAAAATAAGTGCAATATATATCTTTCGCACTTAGAAAATGTGCAATAGTTGTCTCATTCTGTCAATGCCCCATAAGGCTGTCCCTGTTTCAATGTGGTGCTGGTCCCTCATGAAGGCACTGATTAGGAGTTAGGAGTAAACATGGGAAGAGATTCAGGGGGCTGGATTTGCCGTTTCCCACTGGTATCTCTAGACATGTTTCTTTTCTCCTATTAAATGTTCGACCCCATATAATGGGGAATAACTACAAAGGCCTGGATTTAAATCTGCGTGGAATTCCTAACTCCGTGGGGTTTAACGCTACAATTTACGTGCAGCAAGCAGGTGGTGAATGTGAGCAGGGTCTTCTTTTCAGGGCAGGGGAGGGGGCTTGAGAGAGAAAGGGAGGGAAGGGGAAGATCGGTTTTGGCAAGGGGATCGATGAGTGCTTCTCCTTGCCATAGAAATGAGCCAGGGTGGAGTGTGCGATGAGGCCTGGCATCTTTGGAAGCCCAAGTCTCGTGCTATTTTACAGGCTGGAATCACCAGCCATTAAAACTGGCTCCGATGTTCTGTATTCAGGAAACCTGGGTCCATGATCAAGCCAACTTTTAATCAGGCCCTAAGTCTATGCCCCTTAGCAACGTCATACTGAGCCAATGGCCCTTAGGCCCTCCCTGAGCCTGTTTCGCGGTGCGCTCGCTATGTATATGCTGTCGGTGCTCCTCACTTTCAGTCTATCACTCCTCGGCTCCTCATTGAGTTTGGCTCCTAGGGCCCTAAAAGTCAACTGTGTGTCTCAGTGCCCCATCAAAATTACCAGATTTTCTTTAATTCCTCCTACTTCATTTCCAAAGTACAGGATTACCCATGCCCACTGTCCCAGGGCCACTTTTCCGGGCTGGTAGGCTGTCCCACTTGTGATAAAGGCACACTCCCTCATTCCCAACTCCAGTCCTTTGGCAGTGAGACTGAAGGATACACAGCAGGAAATCCCACTGGTGCTCATTTATGAGTGCTTTAGCGTGGCTTGGAAAATGTGTGATAATGCTCAAAGCAGTAATGGTGTTATCATACCCAATTATTTTTGTACTATCACAAATCTAGCTGTAAATAGTGACTAACATACAGAAATGTTTTCCCGTATGTTTCTTGTACAGAAATCTCTGCCAGGTGTTATTCACCAATATCCACTCAGTACTAGGATTTACAGGTCTAAAACCCTTAGACGAGAGGATAGAGATTTGTACGGCAGAAAGTATGACTTTAAACTTACCACAAGTATTTATAAAATTCCAAACACAATATTGGGTGACGGACCTATAGAATAGCACCTCACTCTCTCACTGCTGTCTTATAAGAGTTAAATAAGATATAAGAGAAAAATAAGTTATAAGAGAAGAAATAGAAAATGGCGGCTGCGGCAGGGGTCTGTGAACTGTAGGCTGTCTTGCTCCGAAGTAATCAAGGGGTGAGAGTTGGCGCTGTGACCCCCGAGTCAGCGCCGGGGAAGAAAGGAGGCCACCGATAGCAACGTCACCATATCACCACATCTTCAACAAAGCCAGCAACTCCATCGCACCCCACCTGCACAAAATCTTCAACCTCTCCTTCGAGACCGCCACCTTCCCTGAGAACTGGAAGAACGCAGAGATCAACGCCCTACTGAAGAAACCCAAGGCGGATCGAGCGACCTCAAGAACTTCCGACCCATCTCCCTGCTCCCATTCCCAGCAAAGGTCATCGAGAAGATAGTTAACACCCAGCTCACCCGTCACCTCGAAGACAACAACATCCTGGACCCTCCCAATCAGGATTCCGCAGCAACCACAGCATCGAGACCGCCCTCATCGCCGCCACAGACGACATCAAGTTCCTTCTAGACAACGGCGAGACGGCGGCCCTCATCCTCCTGGATCTCTCCGCCGCCTTCGACACCGTCTGCCACCGCACACTACTCACACAAATCCAAGACGCAGGGATCCGGGAGAAGGCCCTGGACTGGACTACCTCCTTCCTCTCCGGCAGAACTCAGAGAGTCCGCCTCCCCCCGTTCCGGTCCGAGGCCTCCGAGATCATCTACGGCGTCCCACAAGGATCTTCCATCAGCCCAACGCTGTTCACTGTCTACATGGCACCACTAGAATGCATCGCTCGACAGCACGACCTCAACATAATCTCCTACGCCGACGACATGCAGCGGATCCTCTCCCTCACCCCTGGACCCTCTCACCGCCAAATCCAACCTCCACCAGGGAATGAAGACAGTCGCCGACTGGATGAAGAAAAGCAGACTCAAGCTGAACTCAAACAAGACGGAGATCCTCATCCTCGGGTCCAACCCCTCAGCATGGGACAACTCATGGTGGCCTACATCACTGGGGACCCCCCCGGCCCCCACCGACCACGCACGCAACCTGGGAGTCATCCTCTACTCAAAACTCACCATGACCAAACAAGTCAACGCAGTCTCCTCCACCTGCTTCAACACCCTCCGCATGCTCCGCAAGATATACAGATGGATCCCGACAAACACGAGGAAAACAGTCACCCAGGCCCTAGTCAGCAGCAGATTCGACTACGGAAACGCCCTCTACGCCGGAGCCTCGTCCAAGCTCATCAACAGACTGCAAAGAATCCAGAACGCCTCTGCACGCCTGATCCTCGACATCCCGCGTCGCGACCACATCACCCCCCACCTGAGGAACCTGCACTGGCTCCCCGTCGACAGGAGAATCTCCTTCAAGCTCCTGATCCACGCACACAAGGCACTCCACAAGACCGGACCAGCCTATCTCAACAGTCGACTCTCCTTCTACGTACCCAACAGGCAACTCCGCTCTGCCGACCACGCCCTGGCCACGGTCCCGTGCATCTGTAGAACCACTTCCGGAGGCAGGTCCTTCTCCCACCGCGTCACCAAGACCTGGAACACCCTCCCCCTCTACCTACGACAAACCGAAGACCTGCTGACTTTCAGTAGACAACTCTTCGACCAGTAGCAGCAGCACACCCTCCCCCCCCCCCCAGCGCCTTGAAACCCTTACGGGTAAATAGTGCGCTTTACAAATTATATGATTGATTGATTGATTGATTGATTGAACGTGCCGAGACGAACGTGAGGGGCAGATGCAGAATGTATCCAGACGGTGATGGCGGCAGACGGAGCCTTTACGCTACCGCACATGAAGTGTGGCTACTGTTCCCACTTGAACAGACAAAGCAGTCCAGAGAGAGGTAGGTGCCGATCGACCGTTGGAGTGGCTGGCACTGGTGAGCCCTACTGTCTTGGAGAAATAAGGCTCCGCTGCGTGAGGTGAACGCGCAGCGAGGTGAATGCAGGCCTGGCTGTGGTTGAAATCAGATCGCTGGTTGTGTGATCCTGGTGCCTACGAATATGAAGAGGTGCAGTGGAGGGCTAGAGGTGAGCGTGAGGGGGTTAGATACCCGAGTGAAACAACAGCAGCCGGAGTCGATAACCCATACCGCAGGAATATAGTTGGCCTTGCGCTGCAGGATTTGTGATAACTAAGCTGGTGCTGCCATGAGCCGATAACCCAGAGAGGGAAAGATTACATCACTGAAGATACCGGGAGGAGTAGGGTGCACACAATTAACAATAATAATAAGGCGCACAACGGGTCCTCCCAACGGGGAAGTGCTACAAGGCCCAGATGCTCAAGTAAGCAGTGGGGTCAGGTGACTCCTAACTGGGACTGAAAGTGCATCCATGCCTCCAAAAAAGGCCATGATTTAGGTATTCCAATTCTTCACTCCCGCAGAGAAGAAACAAGTGCCTGTACAGGGGTCCGACAGAGCCCACATGGCACTGACCAAGGAAGACCTGTTGGCTACCCTGTAAGAATTTAAAATGTAACTGCGCACAGAGTTAAAGGGGGACCTCCAGCCTTCTCTGGAACAACTAAAGGTTTTTCATGCACAAATGCCCAACACTCACTAGTGCTTCTGGGAATGGAAAAGATCTGCTGACTTTGGATCTGTCTCTTCCACCTCTCCTCTCATGGGGCTAGCTGGAGGACGAGGCGGATGGCACTTCCCAGTTACACCAGGACCAATGCCTTGGATTGACCTATGATGATGCCCCATGGGCGAAAACCGAAACTGTTTGTTCTTTCTGCAGAGCGCGAGAACCATTGACCATTGCCCGGTGGAGCTGTCCTATGCAGCTATAGAGGAGTCTGGCTCTAGGTCACCCCCTCGGTCGTCACCTATCCAGCCAGACATCGGACATTGATTTCAACGGTTGTTCACGTTTTTGTCTGTCTTTCTCTTTCACTGCTTTGTTACCCCTGAAGTACTTTCCCCATTCTGGTCTGCCTGACTCTATCTGAATTCCTGTCCCCTGTGTACCTTTACCCCTCCACCTTCCTTTCCCCATAAGACGCGCCTCTTGGCTATACAATGTGCTAATAACCTATGTTATTGTATAATCTCATGTTTTTCTCTTATGCCTATACTTGTAACTGTAACCGATGTAATTTTTGTAACCAGTAACTCACTGATCCTCATGTAAAGCGCTCCGATACCTCCGGGTCTAGCCAGTGCTATATAATACTCTGCAAACAAATAGGAGTTGCTGTTCGTGCAAAAATCTCTAGCACCTGTCACCCTTTGGTGCCACTGCCACAGATTCACTCAACAAATTCAACAAAATGAGGTGCACCGAACAGAGTACATTTCAGTCCATTTATATTTCTTTGTTTTCATCCTTTATTAGAACATCCACATGTGATCATAAAAGCAGCAAACGCTTTTCGTTCTTTTAAGGCACAAGCCTTTAGAACTTCTTCAGGGCTCAAAGGGCAGAATGTAAAAATGTCATTTATTGTGATGGTTAATCCCGTAATCAAAAGCGAAATGCGCTTATCTTTTCATTATGTGGTAGTACTTCAATAGTCCAAGTCATCCCACCTTATGGCAAGAGCGAGTGACTTAAGAAAAGAATAGGATTCTTTCTAGTGAGGACGAACGGAAGGTTGGAGACCGCGTATCACGGCGGACCACTCTGCTACTTGGAGCTTCTCGTGAATTACCAGGAGTACATCCTCAAGTCCCCTTAATCAAGATGTTTTAGTCACTCTCTCTTCCCATAAGGTAGGATGACTTGGACTATTGAAGTACTACCACATCACAAAAAGATTACCGCATTTCGCTTTTGATTTCTGGCACGTGTGGATTGCAAGGGCATATCTCGGTTCCTATAATTGAAGAATTGAGCTATGATGGCCCTCGGCGGGGCCCCCGGGCCTGGAGGAGGGACTAAGGCCCTGTGCGCTCTCTCGATGTTAAAGAACTTAGAGGGTTTGCCTGGTGCCAATACTTTCGTTATCTAGTCCTCCAAGAACAGCACCGCAGAGGGACCCTCCGATTGTTCCGGGAACCCCACGAATCGCAAATTATTTCTCCGGGAGCGCCCTTCCTGGTCTTCGGCGCAGTCATCCACTTTGACGGTCTTCCTCTGCAGTTCCATGACTGTCTCCCACAGTAATTTAACCGCCGTTTGAAGAACATCAACATTTTGCTCGGTTGTGGTAACCCTGTCTGAGACTTTGCGTAGGTCACATCGGAGGAGGTTGACATTAATCACCACTGTGTCGATCCTGGTCACCATCTCATCTCTCGCATTCTGGACCACTGTCAGTATATCATGTAACAAAGTATCTCCTTGTTCTTCTCCACATGTCATCTCTGCATCATTTTCTCCTTGTGCACCTCACAGATCATGCCCCTGTGGGATAGGCTGCGCGTAGTTTGATATTTTATTGGATTGCGCTCTAGTGCCTTTATCCTTGCCCATATGGAACAGTGACGTCTCAGCGGGTCAGCGCAGACCAATGTGTTCACTGAATCGCCTCTTGGCATGTAGTCCACTCAGTTCTCCTCCCGGGAGTCGGGCGCCTCCCAGCCCTCAGGTCTAGACTGCTGTTTTCCCCACACAGACCCATTTTCCAGGCAGGCCTGTAGCACAATATTAGCTATAGCAGCAAAGCAGACAGTGTCATATACAGCACCCCCCCTCGGGACACAACCAGCCGCACTCTGGGGGTCTACGATTGCAGCTCCTCCATGACCACAACAGCCACCGACCCCAAGTGTAGGTCCTTCCGGAACTCACATCTTCTCCACCAGGATCAGGAAGATCAGGCTTCTTTGCCTGCCAGTGCCCTGGTTCTCGTGTCTCAGCCGACAGCAGGCCGCCTAAGAAGTGGATATGTAGCACCACTTAGGAGCAGTGATAATCCTCCTATTTGTTATCAGCTGTTTACATGCTTGCCGCACTCCACAGGGCCACCGTTGGTCCAGTAATTACGGGCGCGTTACTTTATTAGAGCCGGCATGAGCTGCTAGATTATGCCTTCCTTAACGGGCCTTCACTCATACATGGGGAATCCACCGATGTTTTGTGCCCCCGTTTCCTAGTATAGGTGTCGGAGTCAGGGATCCAACCTTCCCCACCTCCCAAATGAGGCCTTTCACACCTCTGCCCTCAAAACCGTCCGTTGGGAACCTGCCCCTTTAATGTCGTGGGCCTACCTGTCTGGACGGGTCCCGGTCCGTGCTGCATCACTGCCGCTGCACATATTACGATCAGCTGGTCTGGGAATCATCCGCACCTCCGCCGCAGACACTCCTCCGCTCTCGGAATCGGCGGGACCTCTTCCGGGCAATTCCCGTTTTGTGGCCTCCGCAGCCCGTCTCAGGCTCCTTCCCAGCTTCCACAATGGCCCCCCGGGCCTGGAGACACACCGCTTCTCAGGACCCGGTTCATGACCCCGGTGACTCTCCCGGTCGGTCCAATGTGCAAGGTGAGGTCGGTGCCTTACGAGCATCGCAGGATATTATTGGATGATGCCGCGTTGGGATGGAGCTCCGAACAGCACGTCTCACTCGGCCATCCTGTCGGCCACGCCCCCTACAACTATAAAGTTATAACTATAGCTTTTGAATTCCTAATGTTCATGTAGTTTAAGTTGGTTTTGTATAAAAATAAAGAATTAGTTTACCAAACAATAGCAATTCTTAAACCTTTGGTTCTTTTTTGGAATTTGTATGTTTTTAAAATTTGTTTCTATGAAGAGGTAGCTTGGAAGGAGAAATTGAAGGACTCCATAGTATGTGATTTGTTTTTCGTTGCCACCTGGAGGTAAAACCATTAATTCCAAACTTCTTACATGCAACCTATGTAACAAAGTTATTTCCCATGAAAATATTAAACAATACTCCTGCGGTATCTCTGGAATGGAAAAATACATGCAGGCAATTTATTCCACCAGGTTGGCGCTTGCAGAAAGAAGGAGATAGAAGAGGCTGAAGCAGGAAGATCGGCAGCGGCCACTTCTTCAGTTAATGCAACACCTTCAACTTCTTCTTCTGGTTCATTAGTACCTCTACAACCACCTGCCGTTTCTGTCCCCCCATTCCACATTCTCATTTATCTGCTCCATTACCACCTCTATCAACACCCGGTGCATCTGTCCCTCCACCAATACCTGCTCCTGGTACTATAGCGCGAATACATCTTTTCAGGCAGAATTGCAATACAATAGAGCAATAAGGCATTACAGGACTACCATACTGTCATTGTTGCGAGAGGGAGAAATGTGACGATCCACTGTCAACTTGTCATGGCTCACCAGTGTCCTCCACAGCATCCTCAGTGTTTTTCCCATTTGCTATCCTCCTGTTTCCTGTTGACTATTGTTTTGGTGGGTTGTGTTAAACATGTTAAACAAAAATCCAGAAAAAAATCTAAAAAAAGAAAACAAGAAAAAAATTATATTTTCAGAACTAACCTAATTTCACAAAAGAACTTCTACCAATATTAACCATATTTTTTCAGGTATCAGAAATAATGAATTGTATTGAATGTAGAGATAAATGGCAAGTGCAAGGTAAGTTAAATTTACCTTATGGTGGCTTCATAGTGGTCGGTAAGGTAAGTCAATAATAGATTATTACAGTGATATCCGATTGTATTTAATAAACTTAACTCAAAGTCAACCCATCGTTGTTTTCTCTTTTATGTGTTTTCAGACAAAACTAGCATTTCTGTGTCATTATTTAAAACATTTCCAATTCAAAATGATCATATGGTAGTTTTCATCTTAATACACTGGGGAAAACAAATCAATTGGATTGTGAAAAAACCCATAGAAGTTGTGCATGTCCAACTGTTATATCTAAGTATGTAATTTGATACATGTGAAAACATAGAAGACAGCAATACTTAGAGCAGAGATTTGCAAATGTTATTTCCCATGCCAGTTCCCCTAATGACATAGCTCCTGAATTATCTAACTACAACTCATAAGTACCATTTCCTGGAACAGCCATACGGATCCATATAGAAATGTACCTGTTTTATGTAGAAATATATAGATGGAGGTGGTAAAGTATAAATTTCAATTTCACAGTTATTTCTTTGAAGAAGAAATACAACTCTATTGTTTTCCAACAGTCAGAAGAGTCTCTATGGGTTCTGGTGGTATCTAGTAGTATTGGGCTGGGTTTATAGCCACCTTTGTGTTATTGACCAATCACATAATGCTTTATTTCTTACATTTATTTCTTATCTAATTTTCTTTAATTTTTTATTCATTTTCATTGTCACATGGAGGTATTTGGCTCGGTTAAGAAAGACATCTTCACATGCACACGTTCTTAAGTTGCCTTCTCTCCCCTTAAACATGATGACATTTGACATGCATTAATTTGCGTGCACACACACGATAACATTCCTTAAACTCTGTTTGATTACAATATTACTTCCTAGGCACTCTATCAGAACACCTTGAAGCTTCTATACAACGTGTAAGTTCTGCATGCAGGATATTTTTATTTGTTTTTGCCCACTCGGCGACAGAGCTATCACAATAGAATAAACAATAGTGGACTGACTGGGGCTTTGGCATGGTAACATAGAGGGTGTTATTTTATAGATGACATCAAGCCTTTGTTTATTCAGAGGAGCATTTTGCTGGCATTGAGAGGTCTCCCCATGCCGGGATTCCAGCTGAGGTGATTTCTGTCACCTCTTGCGAGGGATGCTGTCCAACTCTAAACCTAGACGGGCAGCTTGTTCACACTTACCCACAGGTAATGAGAAGTTACCACCCAACAGGGATTTAGCAGATCCACTCACCATAGACACGTAAGGGTGGAATGCGCTAGGTAGGAGAACACTATATTGCTGTACTTGTATGCAAGGACATAGCTTTCTATAATCAGAAACATGGTTTAATTGTTTATCTTTTCACCATTTTCATAATGCTAATTACATTATTCTGTTTCCATTTATTAATCATTGCAGTGCAAGTATTTTACTCATGAATCATATTGTTTCAATAAATATTGAAACCGCATTCTGTGTATTTCTTGTGTATCTATTTGGGTATGCATAAGTGGCTGAGCGAAAGGGTTCTAGATCTGTTACCACAATTTCCTTGAGGGGGATCAGAGTTGTCATGTTCTGAGGTTGCACATCCATTTGTTACCCTGCAAGGTTAGGGGTACAGATGGATGCACTGTGAGCTAGCAGGATTGTAGGCCAACATATCGTGCAAGGTGCTCAGAACCAGGCTCGCACCAATCCAACGCACAGTTTTACTTGAGAAAGTACACGCCATATGCCATTATTGTCATGTGACCAGAAATGTGTGTTTCAAATGTCTTCCTCTTGCCAGCTACCCCTGTGCCCGCAGTCCACTACCCTCTGCTGCCCATCTACCTGTTGCCCTCTGTACCTCCTCTTCTTGTTTCTTGCTCTGTTTTACCTTTTTCCGCTTGTTTTTCTGCCCTCTGTTTTGTCCTCTTCTGCTCTGTTTTGCCGTCTCTGCTTGTGTTTCTGACCTCTGTTTTGCCTTTTCTGCTTGCTCATTGTTCTTCCCTCTGTTTTACCTTTTTCTGTTAGTTTCTTCCCTCTTCCCACCATTTCTTCAAGACCTGGCTTTTTGACGGAGACCTCGCATCCCGGCATCCAGATATCTCCAGGGTTGATAGTGCTGCGCTCTATAAATGCTGACTGATTTCTAATACTTGATGAACATCATTGCTGCAGACTAGTTTACTTTCTTACCTCAGTTTTGTTTTTAATAGCATTTTTTTTTTTTTTTATTTCAATATCTACTATGGTACTTTAGAGACTTATGAGAAAGTTCTGCCATACACAAAAAAACGTTAAAAAATATATAGATATACACATCAATTAAAATACTTTTTCCAAAGTCTACTGACTTTGCTAAACTGCCTTGATTCTTTTTATACATTACAAAAAGACTGATAAGCTATATTTTGCTGTTAAAGCTCAGAACAAAGACAATGTGTGGTCTAAACAATATAGCTGCCTTTTTATCATAAGTTTCTTTTTTACCATTAATATTGTGTTTTGTAATTTCCATGTACTATGGTATGCTGCGAAAGTACGGCGGTATACCGCAGCCCCATATATCTCTTAAGATTTTGTCCCTTATTACTTGAAAACAACAGAACAAATCCAAATCAAATAACAGAAAGGACCCTTTCCACGCAATAATCTATATTCCTGCCAATTTTCATGTAAATTCGTTCAGCCGTTATGTTGCTACATCTGTTTACAAAATCTATTGAAAATTAATTGGTGGAGTAATGTGATTTGGGACCCCCTTTATTCCTTTCACTCCCATAACTAATCACCATGAAACTTGGCATCATCAGCCACTGTAGAAGGAAGAAAAGGTCTGCAAAGTTTCCTGGTGAATCATCGAATGATGCTAAAGCAGTCTCAAATGAAAGACAAAAATTCCTCCCTCAGGCGATTGGAGGGGTGTTGCGTGGAGTTCCCTCAACAAACGGTTCAGAGTTCCAGAGGTGCCCACCCACTGTAGCGGTGAAGAACTGGCCGCTAAGCAGGTTTGTTGAATCTCCTGAAGAAAGGGCGACTCCTCCAGGAGCCATGGCACCAACCTGCTCTTGATAATACATGCAAAAGGGTAATCTGTCTCCTTATGAGGGACCGGAAAAGGAGGGGGAAAATGCAAAGGGTAAAAACCATCTTTGGTAATCTTACAGCTCTTATTTGTAACTGAAGATTAATGTAGAGATATATAGCAAGGCACCAATCTACCCCAGACATCAGTGAGGTGGAGGAGCCAAGCAGGAAAGGTCCAGAAGAAATCAAACACAGTTTCTAGCAACAAAGGATCAAAAGTCAGAGACAAAGAAAATACCAAATGAGGGATCCACATGACAAAAAATAAGTGGATTAATGTGATACAATGCATCCATCACTTGTAGATGCCTTGTCAGATACATTTTAAACATGAACTGACATCACAGAAAAAAAATATCCTTCCATCTTGGATTGAGTATCTTAAAAAGGTTTCATTGCATATCTCACCATCTTGGAAAGGGAAGATTTTAAGGCGTGTCCATGCCCCCTTCGTGAGGGGTCGATTATGCATACAAAGAAGCCGAAGTCTGGCATCCTTCATTCTACATTGTACTCTGCTGCTTGTATCATAAAACCTGCGGAACATCCCTGGAAGGAGTGTGCAACTTCCGTGCCTGTAACTGGTGGTAAGCTCTTAAAACCCCCATTATTCTCTATAAGGGTGTTGTTTCAGAGATACAAATTAATGAAACTACGAAGGGTGAAAGACAGCTTCTGAGGACTTATCGAACATGTGTGCATTAGCACATGATGATTACATCTGCCAACAGCAGTGATGCCAGGGCACCTGGGAATACCATTCAGCTCACAAAGAAGGGAAACTGAAAAATGAAGTAGTTCTCGCTAATTACCCCTCCCAGAACTTCAGTACCCAATAATGTAGCTCTCCATAACTACCATTGCGTCAAGGACTGGCCTCCAAGGCAGTGGATATGAAATTCCTAATGATGCAGGAGTAAAAACTCTTGACCGTGGAAAGTGGTGCATTGACTCAGTTTCCTGAATAAAGAGAGAAGCGCCACTGCCAGAGTATACAGACACTCTGTCTCCCTGTATAAATGTATATATGTACATAATACATTTAAAAGAGAAAGGCACATATATAATACTATACAATTTTATACATAAGACACAAAGTAATTTTTTATATATATTCACTTTAGCACTCGTACCCTAATTCACATGCAAATGCCACTAAGAATAAAACCTGATGTGATTTTTCACACCCGAAAGATTATTGCATCGAGATCCAGGAGAAGCGAAGGACAGTATGAGGACAGAGAAAGAGAACAGATGTAACTCTTGCCAATTAGGCATTTTCAAAGGGAGAGAGAAAGAAAAAGAAAGGAGTAACTTGGAATATTACACCGACACGAACCACCAGAAATGAAACATTGTGAGTTTCCACCTAAACAAGTGTAGTCCCCATGCTAAGGGAATAGAATAAAACATATCAAATAGTTAATCCGTTTGATGCTCGCGATCTCAGGAAACTGATGATTTGTGACACAATTTTGTCGATGGAATAGGCAGCCGGTTTCTGAAATAAGAGCCAATAGAACTATTCAGTAAACCGCCATGCTCATGTACACGAATGAGCAAATGTCTATATCAATGGGAGTGAGTGCCTACCTCAACCAACACCTCTTGTATAGATCCTCTGTAAGTATTGCAGCCAGTTGTTGTTCAAAATAAAACCAATGGATCGATATATACAAATCCCAAGATAATTCGGTATGGTAACCGCGGAGAAAGTAGCCAATATGTAAAAGCCAACATAAGCTAACACGTGTGGATGGGTATTATCCTTGGCTATCTAGGTTACCCTGTTCTGGGCACCGATACTTAGGAGCCCAGCTTTCCCTCTCTTCAGGATTATGTTAGACAAAAAGTCCATAACTATGCGGGCCCAAAATTATACAGATCACCTTCTCTTTATTGGGGCACTCTGATTTAAGAAAGTGTAGCTTGGGTAGCAAAGCAAGTATTATTGGTGTACAATTCAAAGACACATGCTCCTCTGCTTTTCTCTAACATTTAATAGGATCAGAAACAAAATATGTTGGGTTCTTTAAAGACCAGGACCTCTAACTTTTGTTGTTGGCAGCCCAATCAGTATGGCAGTTTTTAAAGAGATTTATGCCTTTTAAGGAACCCCAAAATTGTTTTCTAAATATTCTGGGATTTACATTTTCTGGTGAAGATTCAAGCATGTGGATAACCACAGAGGCTGACTAGGTTACAAAAGCTAACGTCCATAAGCATGCCCCATTTCTGTGGAATGTGCATAGCTCCACTATCTTTTGTTCTGAAACCCTGTGAGGTCCAGTTGAAAGCATTCTATAAAGATAGTTTTTATACTCATTGCTTCTTCACACTCAGCATCTTGTAACAATGTATATATTTTTTAGCAGTTTTGTATACCATGGACAAGATCCACTGGTTTACAGAGCGCTCTAAATAAGAACATTTGTACTTCAGAACAGTTTTGTTTTGCTTCTCTACACAGGAGCATTTACATTTGTTTTCATATTTCATTTGACCTGTTTCAGTTTCCTAAAAGCAATTTTCATTTGAGCATGACTGTGACATGAGAACAGTTTAATACATCTTCATTCCAATTTTTACATTTTTGTAAAATAATTTCCTCAGCCTCTGACAGAGGTATGAAGGCCTATCCACAGTATACCAGCCCTGAGTCTCAAAAAACTTCATGTGAGAGCACCCGGCGGTTCCTTGAGTGGTCTAGCCTTTAGACTGGGACCAGAGACGTCTGACAACTGTGAGCAGCTCCGACTTGATTTATGACACTTCATGGTGGCTATGATCCTGGCCATATTTATTGCTCTATGATACCATCAGAGAGTAGCCTCCAAACCACTTGCCCAAATTAGAGAGAGTGATTGGATGGCTTTTTTTGCTGTTCCTCTCCGCCAGTTAAAACGTGGTGGCGAGGGACAGTAAAAAAAAAATATATATTTATATATATATATTATCTACTGGCGGTCGCCAGTAGATAGTTATAGTTAGGACCGTGTTTCCATAGGAAATCTGAAAATTCTATTTGGAATAACTTTGGCTCCGGTTGACGAATCCTCGCGAATTTTTCAAAACTAATGGGGCGCTACGCTCCGCTCCTACCCTGAAAGTCTCGGGGGGATTCGTCAAGCGGGGGCTGAGAAAAAAGGGGAGTCCCAAAACGCGTTTTCCCCATGCATTTTCCCATAGGACCTTTAGTCCGAGCTACAGCCCGAACGGCTGAACAGAATTATGTGAAATTTGGCAGAGAGGTAGCCCTCAGGTCAGGGATGTGCCTTTTGAAGGTCTCGTGTAAATTTGTTCAGTATTTCCTGAGAAAATAGCATTTAAATCAATATATATATCTGTGGGCGCGCTCCGAGCGCGTACGGTAAGCTTACCGTACGCGTACGGTGCCGTGCGCGAGCGCGATTCTGATTGGTTGTTAGATCAAAGTAAACATTCGAATCGGTCGAAACCAGGAAGTATCGGCCGCCATTTTCTGTCTCTCGCACTGAAAAAAAAAGGTTGATAACATGAAAAGGGGGCAACGAAGAGAGTTGCAGACCCCCTAGCGTTCGTCAGGGGGTTCACGAAGGACCAAAAAGTATGAAAACTAAATGTAATAATTTTAAAAAAAAATCGCGAGTGCGCGTACGGTAAGCTTACCGTACGCGTACGGTAAAAAAAAATAATAAAAAAAAAAGAATTAACAATCACATTTAATATATAAATCTAAGGACCCCCAAGAGAGAAAAAAACAATTGATATTTTGTAAAAAATGGCGGGGCGTGCACGGTACGAAATGCGCAACGTGGGCGCTCAGTGTGCGAAGCGCACCGAGTGCCCACAGCGCGCGCACGGTGCGCGAAGCGCACCGTGCGCGCAAAAATTAAAAATAAATACATAACTTAGCATTTAAAAAACCGTACAAATTTACTGAAAAACCATAGGTTTCACACACGTTATAGTTAGGAATTAGCATTTAAAAAACCTTGCAAATTCACTTAAAAAACCATAGGTTTCACACAAGTTATAGTTAGCTGTACATTTCACTCGTAAAAAACCAATGAAATTCCACGTTATAGTTAGATCAGGTAACTATAACTTGCGCAACCGCAATGCACAATGTGTCATTTCAGATGTCATCATTGATGTCATGAGTGATGTCACTGACCATGTCATAAGTGATGTAATATGTGACGTCATCAGCAGTGCATTGCGGTTGCGCAAGTTATAGTTACCTGATCTAACTATAACGTGGAATTTCATTGTTTTTTTACGAGTGAAATGTACAGCTAACTATAACTTGTGTGAAACCTATGGTTTTTTTAAGTGAATATATATATATATATACATATATATATATTATTATTTTTTAATTTTTCAAAAAAACCTCTTGAAAAATTGTAAATGTTTGACGAGTAGTTGTCCGGTTTGATGGAGCTGTCTGTCAAACTTTTACAACATTATCAGGAACCACCACCAATGCTAAAGGTAGTCCTGGAACAAAGTAACACACACTGTATCAGGAATGTACATAGATGACTATGCAAGAGTAAAAAAAATATTATACAAAAGCAAAGAGAGGGAGACCAAGAGAGAAATAAGGTTGGCTCAGAGAGAGAGAGAGAGAAGTAAGGTTGGCCCAGCGAGGCTTAAGAATCATGGACATCTATTTGACTAGGGTGGACAGTAGTGAAGGAAAGGAAGGGAGGGCCACTGCCAAGCATGTGGCCTGCTCTGGAGGAGTCCTGTTCTTTAAAACCCGAGCCCGCATTTTCTGTCTCCTACGTTGTCATTAAGATTTTAGTGAATAGAATTTGATAATGTCAGACCAGCCCACAAGGATAGAGGTGCCTGCTATAACGCAATCCTTTATGGCAATAATGACACCCAATGTAGCTCCTACACGAACCAGGGTGCTTTGCAAGAACACGCCCACTAAGGCGGGACCAAACAAACTATATCACCTGTGAAAACCATGCTTGCTTTCATTCTCCCCACCAAACGCCGTGCCATGATGAAGGGAAAACTCTCGAAACGCGTAGGCAGAAGGCGCCTTACCATGCTGTGGGATTCTCCCTGACTCCGCTGCTGTCTCCCGAATAAACCAAGGAAAAATCGAGCGTTGTGTGGGTGTCTTCATTTGCATGGCAATTATGATTGGAATATGTGGTGGCCAGCCAGGGTCACGAAGACAACCCCACTGCTCCTTGCAGGTCCGTGTGTCTCAGGCTGGGACACTTTATGCAGAACAACATGCCTGTTCGAGGAGCACCACTAAAGCAACGGAAACAGAAGGGGATCGCCAGCAACCCACTGGGTGAAAACTACAGAGGGACTATGGGAAAACAGCACCAATTTTGGATTTTAGAAATTGCCCTGGACTACACGAACCAGGGTGCTTTGCAAGAACACGCCCACTAAGGCGGGACCAAACAAACTATATCACCTAAGAAAACCATGCTTGCTTTCATTCTCCCCACCAAACGCCGTGCCATGATGAAGGGAAAACTCTCGAAACGCGTAGGCAGAAGGCGCCTTACCATGCTGTGGGATTCTCCCTGACTCCGCTGCTGTCTCCCGAATAAACCAAGGAAAAATCGAGCGTTGTGTGGGTGTCTTCATTTGCATGGCAATTACGATTGGAATATGTGGTGGCCAGCCAGGGTCACGAAGACAACCCCACTGCTCCTTGCAGGTCTGTGTGTCTCAGGCTGGGGCACTTTATGCGGAACAACGTGCCTGTTCGAGGAGCACCACTAAAGCAACGGAAACAGAAGGGGATCGCCAGCAACCCACTGGGTGAAAACTACAGAGGGACTATGGGAAAACAGCACCAATTTTGGATTTTAGAAATTGCCCTGGACTACACGAACCAGGGTGCTTTGCAAGAACACGCCCACTAAGGCGGGACCAAACAAACTATATCACCTGTGAAAACCATGCGTGCTTTCATTCTCCCCACCAAACGCCGTGCCATGATGAAGGGAAAACTCTCGAAACGCGTAGGCAGAAGGCGCCTTACCATGCTGTGGGATTCTCCCTGACTCCGCTGCTGTCTCCCGAATAAACCAAGGAAAAATCGAGCGTTGTGTGGGTGTCTTCATTTGCATGGCAATTACGATTGGAATATATATATATACATATATATATATTATTATTTTTTAATTTTTCAAAAAAACCTCTTGAAAAATTGTAAATGTTTGACGAGTAGTTGTCCGGTTTGATGGAGCTGTCTGTCAAACTTTTACAACATTATCAGGAACCACCACCAATGCTAAAGGTAGTCCTGGAACAAAGTAACACACACTGTATCAGGAATGTACATAGATGACTATGCAAGAGTAAAAAAAATATTATACAAAAGCAAAGAGAGGGAGACCAAGAGAGAAATAAGGTTGGCTCAGAGAGAGAGAGAGAGAAGTAAGGTTGGCCCAGCGAGGCTTAAGAATCATGGACATCTATTTGACTAGGGTGGACAGTAGTGAAGGAAAGGAAGGGAGGGCCACTGCCAAGCATGTGGCCTGCTCTGGAAGAGTCCTGTTCTTTAAAACCCAAGCCCGCATTTTCTGTCTCCTACGTTGTCATTAAGATTTTAGTGAATAGAATTTGATAATGTCAGACCAGCCCACAAGGATAGAGGTGCCTTCTATAACGCAATCCTTTATGGCAATAATGACACCCAATGTAGCTCCTTTGATGTGTATGGATTTGTTACAGTGCTGGGAAAGATTCATTGTTTTACAGAGAGAATGCACAAGAGGACGCTCTATCATCAGGGGTACCCTTATTTGTGGCATCCAATCAGAGCTTGGTACTGCCAGTGGCGTGATTTGCTATTTGATATGTTATATTTGTATTTCGCCAAAGTCCGACACGATTTGAACAAAATGTACTGTTCCGAGTTTCATTTTCTGTCAAATCAATTTTAAATTATGACTTGAGAATGCCAGCTTGCACAATGCATGTTGTTCGTTCTTTAGTTTACATTCCATGAGGCTGAGAAGTCCCAATGCATTCTGGACAAGTGTCCTTTATCAGGCGTCAAATTCATTCGAATTTCTGTAAAAAAAGGTAAACCAATGTCATAATTAACCAGAGGAGACCAAAAAGGAAGATAAAACAAAATGGTGACCACTCATTCAGTGATAGGGATATGCATGCAATTCACCAACATGTAGTCTTGAGCGAATTACCAGGAAAATAACATACCTCAAAGTATTTATAATGCAGAACACCATGTGATAAGCATGATTAGATGCATAAGGGATGGTGGGAGTCTCAGGAAAAAGAGACAACGTTTATTTGTGTATGTGACATACATTACAGGAAATGTTGGACTTTGCAAATTACAATAACTCATGTAATGGTGTACCTAAATGTAACACAGCGAGCACAGAGAATGGAAAAAGAAGCAATCTCTCCCAATGTAAATGGTCTGAAAACCAGATACTTCTAAATAAATATCACAGACTGTGTGAAGGAAATGGAGGGATAAACCAGAGCGAACCTCGAAGACTTACTCAATAAAATATTTCTTGATCGAATGAAGCGCTACGACCGGGAAGCAGAGTCTGCTCTTCTCAGCTTGAGGTAAAAATAAAAAGAAGATGATGGCCATACCAACAAGAGGACTGTAGGGCAGACAGTACTCTCGGCGCGGTCACAAACAGTTTTTTTTTTTTTGCATATTTACATAGCGCAAACTCGACCCGAAGGTATTGGAGCGCTTTACATAGCACCGTATTTACATGGTTGGCATAATGAAAAGGAGAAACAGGAAGGGAAGGTGTGTAAACAGAAAGGTACAGATTGTAAACTATGTGAAAAAAGAAGGGGTGTATTACTGAGAAAGCAAATAAAAATTGTCAGATATAAAAGATATTTGAACGAAGTAATTTACCCTATAGGAAGCTATAAAAAAAACAGAACACATGTTCTGAACAAGGCGAATGTTCTAGAAATGCTTGATGGCTAGTGTGAAAGACTACTGGGGAAAAACGATGGAGTGTTAAACAGTGACGTGTGAATAGTAACTGAAAATAATGAAAAAGTGAAAGAAAAGTACAAAAGGCATGAACTGCCAATAACGACATTGTGTATAAGTTACAAAACTGGGTAATGGCTTAACAGTGTAAATGTGGTCGCCATATTAGAATGGCGAGATGGCACATAAAAACTCATAGCTTAGAGAAAAAGCATTTGCAATGCAATAGGTCTCGCATTTGCGAGAGTTTGAGCTATTGGCGTTGTAAATGATGATGTTTTTTTACTTATGTTTTTTTATTTGGAGTGGAGAGGATGTATGTTGGTTGCACTGGAATTATGTGGTTTAAAATGGAATTGTTAATTGTGAAATTGAGTGGGGTGGAATTGTGTGGTGTGTAGTGTAGTTGTGTAGTGGAATTATGTGGTTTGGTGAATAGATAGGGGTAAGAGTTGTATAAAATTGATAGAATGTACGATTGAGAGGAATAGGTAGTTTGTGTATGAAGTGGTGAATGAAGTCTAGATAGAGTAGTAGAAAGAGTATGTGAGAAAGAGAATGAAGGGGCGAGAAGGTTATAGACTGATAAAGAGTCTGCGTTTGTGTACACACAAGACAGCAAAAGAAATAGAGGCGAGTGTGTGTTTGCGGTTTGGATTTTTTGAAGTTATGATAAAGAAACTGTGCTGAAAGACCTGAAGTGAACCAATATGAGAAATGTTGGTTCAGTACGTGCTTGTGCACTGTTAATTATGTGGATAGTAATTATGTGGTATTAAGTGTAGTGCACTTATGTGTAGTGGTGTTGTGTGTCATGGAGTGGAGTGGCATGTATTGAGTAGAAGTATGTGGCGTGGTGTTGAATTATATGGCATGATGTGGAATTTTGTGGTATGGATTGGATGTATGTGGTGTATTGTTGAATTATGTATTGTGGAGTGGAATTTTGTGCAGTGGAATGGAATTGTGAGGAGTTGAATTGTGTTGTATGGAATTGAGTGGAATTATGTTGAGCGGAATTATGTCATAAACACTAAATGGTATCAGTTTCTCAGAAAGACAGAAAAAGAGTACTCTACAACTCTTTTTGGTTGTGAGTAGATATGATAGTCTCCAGAGAGAGATTGAGTGTGCGTGAGTAGGGAGTTTTTCTCCTGCGTGTTCTTGTGCCCTCACACACCCTTGCAAGTGTAAAGCATCATCATCGGGCTATGCTCCTCGTGGGGGTGGCGCTGCAGTCCCCCACGGACCCCACAAGAGGGCTCTTTAATGGAGATCTTTTCAGGAAGTGCCGCACTTGTGCATGTGGGTATGTGGGCCAAGTGAGTTAGTGAAAGTGTAGCTAAAATAACCTATCGGTACCCAGGCGGGATTATTGAGGAGTCCTCTAGGTTAAGCTAAAAAGTGGACGGAGTTGGAGATTTTCCTTAAACAAATAAAGGGAGGGACAGGTATGTTCCCGCTGTTCTCAACCCGTAAAGAAGTGTGTGGTGTTCAAAAGTGAAGGGTGGTCAACATGTTTTGCGCAACCACTGGGTCCCTAATGGCTCCCTGTGCGCTTCATCAGGACTGTGAATCAGAGATAGTAAGTATGGGAATCAAGGAAAGACACCCTATAATCCCACCATACCCATTGTAAGGTCAGAAAAACGTCTTGGCGTTCGAGACACGTGTTGTTCGTGTTCTCAGAACCCAAACCTGGTGAAGACAAGAAGAAAAAATAAGAAAAGAGAGAGAGATTTACACCTGTTCTCAATATATTCTTTGTGATACAGCATCTGTAATTCGAATTGCAAATGATGTGGTAAAGTACCACTAAAGTGAATCACCCTTATTATGCGTGACATTTCACTTTAATCACTATGCGATATCTTTGTGTGTAACAAAGAACTGTGCCTTCTATAGGTCAGCGTGAGGTAACATTCCAACAGGCAAGAGTGTAACTATAGGATCTAGAAACTGGAAGTAACATCTTGTGTCATATTAGCATCTTAAAAGATAGAGATAGGTGTAGGAGAGTAGGATCTGCTTCACATGGGAACCCCCACTTTTTGCTGGTGTTTCACTGTTTTTCAACCTTAGTCTGGCTGTGGCCCTGCTAATCAGGACCCCAGCCTAGCTGCTTCCGCTCTAAAATGGTTTGCATGTACATTAGGTACATATCTAATTGGATTCTGGAGTGCCTTATAAGCCCCTAGTATAATGTATACTATGTACCTAGGGCATAGGTACCTCAGAGGCCTACCAGGGGCTGAAGCATGTATTATGCCACCCCTGGGAAGCACTCCAAAATGGCACCACAGGTCTGCTACTGCAGCCTGGGTAAGGGTGTGCTTGCACCCATTACAGTGGTATAGGCTACCTATATCACTCTCATTGCACACACATATAAAACCTATAAGTCACTCCTATGGCAGGCCTTAACAATCCTGAAGGCAGAGTGCTTGGTTTTTATGTGAGAGGGTGCCCCTGCATGAGCAGAGCCTCTCTGCGGCGTTCGGAGTACCTCCTCTGATGCTGTTTGTGGTTCAGCCTGACCATATACTCTTAAGTGCATTATAACCTCGTGGTAAATGCTAACTTTGGGATGCCTGCATGGAAACATGTCGTGTTTGGTGTTAAATGCTTTGGAATACTACCCCCCCACCAGTTCTGGTGGCGGGGGTAGCATTCCACCCTTCTAGAGGGAGAGACATGTTCACACTGGTCTAACCCGGTAGGACTTTCTAGAGCCCTGGCATCACAAAATGGATGCCCCTGCCACAGACACGGGTCTTGCCTCCTGCTGCTGACTGAAACTCTGGCAGGAGAGGCCTGGACAATAGGTTTCCTGTCCCAGGGAGGTGTAACCACCTCCCCAGACAGGCAGATGTCCCCACGAAGGCAACTCCTCTTCTGCTTGGGCTGTCCTGGTTGCTCCAGACGTGCCTCGACTTACCCTCGCTGGGTGAGTCCCTCAGACCTTGCTGGTCTGCACTGACGTCCTTCTTCTCTTTCCACAAGACTTGCCGTTGCCAAGGCTTGTTGGGTCCATTCTGGTCGCCAACACCGCAGCACTTGACAGACTTTGTGGGACAACTCGAATCCGGCTCGTGGACTTCGTTGACGCCTCCTGGACCTCGTGGCTGAAGAGTCAAGACACCCATCAACTCACCTGAAGCACCTGACATCTGTTGGCATTGGTCCATCCTGCCCTTGGTCACTGGCAAGTGACCCAGACTCTGTCCCCTCTGCTTTCAGGTTCCTTCCATCCTAGATCCAGGCTTGAATCTCTTCGGACACTTCTCTTCTTCACGGCAGCAGCAATTCTTCGCCAGCTGCCATTGAAATCGACGACGCGAACCGACACCAAAAGACACCTATGTACCCGGCTTACCTGGGTTCAGTAACACGAGTACTCCGGTGCTCCCGTGGGTGCTAGCCCTAGAACTTTCTAAGTCCAAAAGGGTTTGGTCCTGACTCGATTCTAAGTGTCCCTAATCTTTTACATTTCCAACCGCGACATTGCCCATAGAAGCTAACGGGAACCCGCGGTTGTTTACACACTGCACACGGCCCCCATGGGTCCCCTGTGTCACTACCTTGGGTGGTTCCTTGGGGTCCCAGCGATTCTACAGCCTCTAGGCCTTGAGTCTAGTTCAGTCGTGGTTCTTATACCACTTTTTTGGTATATGGTTTGGGACACCCCTATGGCCCAAAAGTGTATTTGTGCTATTACTGTTGATTGCTAACTTGTAAATTAAGTACTTCGAACTCCAGCCTCATAAATAGACTAGAGGGGTGTGTTTTATCTTAAATACATATATTTTAAATATATACCTGGTGTGGTTGTCCTTTCATTTGATCATTCAAGAGATTATAGACTGGTAAAACAAGCTGCTTTACATTCCTTTAAGACTTAACCTGAAGGCTGCTCTCCATAGCTACCACTAGGATAGCTTTCAATAAAGGTTGTCTTTAACCTATTCACCATAAGGGGTTGTTTGGACTGATACAAGGTGCCCACTAGAACTAGTGGACAGCATATATCAATCAATCAATCAAGGAATTTGTAAAGCGCACTACTTACCCGTGAGGGTCTCAAGGCGCTAAGGGAGGGGGGAACCGCTACTGCTCGAAGAGCCAGGTTTTGAGATGTCTTCTGAAGGTGAGCAGGTCCTGGGTCTGCCGTAGGTGGGTGGGGAGGGTGTTCCAGGTCTTGGCGGCGAGGAAGGAGAGTGATCTGCTGCCGGTGGTCTTTCGTTGGATGCGGGGGACAGCCGCGAGGGCGAGGTTTGATGAGCGGAGCTGGAGGGTTGGGGTGTAGAAGTTGAGTCTGTCGTTCAGGTAGGCTGGTCCGGTGTTGTGGAGTGCTTTGTCTGCGTGGGTGAGGAGTTTGAAGGTGATCCTCTTGTCGACGGGGAGCCAGTGCAGGTCTTTCAGGTGGGGGGTTGTTAGAATCTGGGTTCTCTGGTTGGCACAGGTAGGTACTTGTGACAAGCAGGGAACCTTTCCTCTAGTCAGGGTAAGGGGTTACACTCCTAAAATAACCTCTGCTCACCCTCTAGGTAGCTTGGCGTGAGCAGACAAGGCTTATCTCAGAGCGTTATAGGTGAAGCATTTGTGAACACATACAGTAACCAAGTGACAACACTACAAATGGACACAACACAGGTATTTATATTAAAAATAAGGATTCTTTATATAGGATTATCACAAGACCTTTAAACGATTAAAAATACACAATACGGTTGCTTAGTTGGTAGAAGATTGCTTAGTTTCTCTTAAGTTCTTAAATGTGACACTTTAAGTCAATGTACCTTAGATGCGACACGCAGGGCAACAAAAGTGTTGCAGCGATGCAGATGCGTTGAAGTTCTTGGTGCACAAGAAATAAAGACGGGATCTTCCAGATGCGTTACGCTTCTCCGATGTTGCAAGAAGGCTCGACTCGATGCGTCAGCTACAGCGGCGTCACCTTTGGCGAGATGCGACGACAGCGGCTCTGGCAGCGGCACTCTTCTCCGACGTTGCGAGATGCTTCCGCTCGATGCGATGCTGCAGCGGCGACACCCCTTCTGCGAAATGCGACGACAGCGGCTCCGACGGCGGCACGCTTCTCCGTGGATGCGAGGCGCTTTTCTGGATGCGGTGCAATGCGACAACTACGATGGCTGCGATGGCGACACGCTTCCTCCTCGATGCGAGACTCTCCTCTCGATGTGGTGCAATGCAACAGCTACGATGGCTGCGATGGCGACACGCTTCTTCGGCGTTGCGAGACACTTCCGGAATGATGCGAGACGCTTCCGCTCAATGCGATGCTGCAGCGGCGACACCTTTTGCGAGATGCGACGGCAACAGCTCCGACGGCGGCACGCTTATCTTCCTTGAGTCGCGCTTCCAGCTCCTTGCGACACGCAGTCCCTCAGAAGACCCAACACAGCAGCAGGCACTTCCAAAAGATTCTGGGGAGCTGGGGGTGAAGTCCACTGGTCCTGGGACTTCGTTCAGGGGGCAAGCTCAGTTCAAGCCCTTGGAGATCTTTAAGCACAAGTTGAAATAAAAGTCTTTGTAGTCTTTTCTCCTCTCCTTCCAGCAGCAAGGCAACCACTGCAGGCCAATCCCCAGGTCAGGGACAGTACTCCTCCTTACAGCTTTCCCAGTTCCTTCTCCTCAGGCAGAGGTTCTTCTTGTTTCAGCAGGATCTGATCTAATTTCTTGGGAACAGGGTCCCAATACTTATACCACTAATTCCTTTGTTCCTCTGGGGTAGAGGGGCCTTTGCCCAGTCCAAACCAGTTCTTGAGCACTCTGTTGACATGACTCTGCCTTTCTATTCAGGGTGCAGGGCAGAGACATCAGCCGCTCCACAGGAGGTGGAGCCAGCATTGTGGTAGCAGAGCACAACCCTAATCAGAGCCCAGGTGTACTCCTCCCACCCATCTGACTGCCAATCTTCCTATTCACCACCAGGCTACCTAGCCCTGCCCCTCTGGGTTTCCCCAGCCCTGTCACTCACACAACCAGACAGGCAGATACACATCATAGCAGAGGTGGGCTGAAATGGTCAGGCAAGCAAATACCAACTTTCTAAAAGTGGTATTTGCAAACACAGAATATTAAAATAAACTTTACTAAAAGATGTATTTCATTATTCTGAGTTCAGGCATACTAAACTCGAATTTCTACCCTGTTCCCTGGGTCTGTTAGGATCATAGAATGTAACAATTCTAACAGCCCATTCTGGCCTATGGAGAACAGGTAGCCTTACAATAGTGAAAAACGAAAATGGCTGTAATTCACTATTAGGACATGCCACACACATCAGGGCTTGTCCTAACTTATACTTACAATGCACCCTGCCCTTGGGCCTACCATAGGGGTGACTAATATGAAGTTAACGGAAGGTTTAGGGACTGGGAAGTGGGTGCACTTGCCCAGTCAGCATGACAGTACCACTGCACGCAGGTTCTGCAATGGCAGACCTTAGATACATTTTACCAGGCCACTTCTGTGGGTGGCACAACCAGTGCTGCAAGCCCACCAGCAGCATTTGTATTTACAAGCCCTGGGCACTCCTGGTGCACTTTACTGGGGTCTGACAGTAAACCAAATAAATTAATCATGGAATCCAACCAACATATACATTTTAAATAGGAAGCACTTGCACTGTGGCACTGGTTGGCAGTGGCACAGTGCTCTGAGCGGCCAACACCATAAAAACACATGAGGCACAGCGACAAAATGTGGAAGGGAGACTCACGCCAAGGTGCCAGGTCTAACACGTGTCCCCTCCAGCTGAAAAGTGGTGAGACTGAGAACTACCCTAGCCCAGGGAGTTCCTCATCACTAAGGCGGAAAAATCTGGACAGACCGTCAGCATTGGCGTGATCTGTACCAGGGCGATGTTCCACAGTGAAATCCATACCCTGTAGGGAAATGGACCACCTCAACAGCTTTGGATTCTCACCCCTTGTGAGAAGTTGGCCTGGCATATGCTGTTCCTAGTTATAGGGACACCTTGCACCAGTCCAATTCGACTCTTATTGATGATAGGTTTAAGACAACCTTTAAAGAAAGCTATCCTAGTGGTAGCTGTGGAGAGCAGCCTTCAGGCTAAGTCTTGAAGGAGTGTTAAGCTTATTGTTTCACCATAATAACCTCTTGAATAACCAAATGAAAGAGTAGCCCACACAGGTATATATATAAAATATATGTATTTATTCTAGACAGAATCCCACAGTCACTTTATGTGGCTAGTGGCAAAGTTACAATTCAAACAAGCATTTCTAAACACAATAAATAGCACAGAAATCAATGGGCCCCAGGGGGGGACCAAACCATATACTAAAATAGTGGTATAAGAACCACGACAATTCTACAGGTAATGCCTAGGGCATTCAGGATCGCTTGCCCCTTCAGAATCCACCCACAGTTAAGAGGAAGGGGACCCACGGGAGACGCGTGCAGTGCAAAGAGCTGCTATCGGGATCGCAATGTTAGCCTATGGAGAATGTTGCGGTTGAATATTTAAAGTTTAAGGACACTTCTAGCAACAGTACAAAGTTAAGGCTTAAGACTTAAGGCTTTGGAGAGCCCACCACCACGGGAGTACCGAAGTACCACTGTTACCTGCCCCAGGGAAGCCGGGTGCATAGGTCGATTCTGGTGTCGGGTCGCGGGCTGAATTTCTATGGAAAAGTAGTCCAAACTGCTGCTAGCTGAAAGCGTCGTTGAAGTCGTGAAGATTAAAGTTGAAGAGAAGATAAAGATGAACCTGAAAGCAGAGGGGACAGAGTCTGGGTCACAGCACAGTGACCAGGGAGCTCACAGGAAGGAGCTCGTGGATGTCGGGTGCTTCAGGTGTAGAAGGTACAGCTGGGCTCTGCAGTCACGGGCTCCGGGAGGCTTCAAGGAAGGCCAGCTTCTGGAGGGCAACTGTCCCACGTCGGCTGAGGGTTGCTGCGGTGTTAGTGTCCCGATTGGATCCACTAAGCATTGGCAACCGCAACCCACGCAAGAGGTACAAAGCAGATGCTGGTGCAGACCCACGAGGTCTGAGGGTGCTCACCTTTGCAGGGAGCGCAGAGCAGGCCTGGAGCAACCAGGGGAATTCTTGGAAAGATAGGTTTTCCTCCGTCAGGGCCCACAAGTCGAGAGACAAGGGACCGCAGAGGACAGCAAAATGGAGTGCGTAAAAGGGCTCCCACGGGCCACCGGAGCGGACTAGGGAGCTGAGCTTTGGCACGGATGCTGCTTGAAGGTTGGCTCAAAAATGGGCCAAAGCACAACTTCCCCACTGGTCGGGGTTGTGTGCTATGCAAGAGGTGGCCGGGGTCTCAGGGTATGCAGGGATCTCAGCACTCACGTGGTCCACGGTGCTCAGGCTTGCTGGGCACGCTCACAGGACTCTGGGATGCACTGGAGACCCACCTCAAGGTTGATGGAAGGCGTCGAAGTTCGTGAGAGCAGCGAAGTTCCAACCGGGTATCTTGCAGTCTTTTAGGTGCCTGCCAAGCAGGGGGATAACTCCTTTATCCCAAGGGAGATTTCTTCAGTCAGCTGGGCAGCAGCTCGTCGAAGGTCAGTTCTGTGACGTTCTGGATGAATCTAAGGCTCTAGGGCAAAGTTATTCCCATATATCCCCAAGATTAGGGGATGGTCCCAAATAGAGCCTACCAATCAGAGTAGAGGCGGGAAAGGGTGGCTACACCCACTCCCCTTTGTGTGTTTCCCGCCTGGGCGAGGGGCAGGATGCCCCTGAACCGGTTCCAGGCGGTGTATGCAGAATTGGGGCTCTGCAGCTGCCTACGTGCAACTCTGAATGGACATTTGGTGCACCCACCCTGTTCCAATCCACATATCCTGTCTGGGGAGGTGCTGGCACCTCCCTGCCACAGGAGCCCTATTGTCCAGATGGCGAGGCTGGGGTTTTCCCCAGCAACAGCCAGCCAGAGTCGTGTAGGTGGTGGACAGTAGCCATTTTGTGGTACATGTGCACTTTTAAATTGGTGTCTAAACTCTACCGCTTTTACCATATCACCCTCCTAGCAAGGGGGAATCGTACCCTCATGCCCATGGCTGGACTGGGGGTATGATTCCTTCATGTTTGACACCAAACACGATATGGTTCTGTGTAGCCATTCTCAAGTTATCGCGATGACGCGATTCACTTATAATGCGGTTAAGAGTATATGGTATGGCTACACTACAAACAACCCAGTAACGGTTTTACAAAGGTTGCAGAGAGGTCCTACTCACGTAGGGGTCCCCCCTCACACATACCTCAGCACCCAGCCCTGTAGGATTACCAGGGCCTGCCATGGGGGTGACCTATGAGAGTATATGTGTTGTAATGGTGTGGGATATAGGGTACCTACATCCCTGTAAGGGGTGCTAGCACCACCTTACCCAGACTACAGTAGTGGTCTGGTGGTGTCAGTTTGGGTGGCTGTCCCAGGGTGGCACAATAAGTGATGCAGCCCTGATAGGCCTACTGGGGGACCCATGCCCTGGGTACCTAGGGTACCATCTACAAGGGACTGGTAGGGCATGCCCAGCATACAATTAGGTTTGTACCTAGAGTACTCACATCAGTTTTAGGGAGAAAGCAGATAGGCTGGGCCCTGGATAGCAGGGTCCCAGCCTGACTAGTCAAAAACCACTTAAATACCAGGCAAAAAGTTGGGGGCAACCATTAGTCAGATTCCACTCTCCTACACCCCTCATATGCATCAAACATCTGAGGGGCCTGTGGTCCATCTGAACCCGGAATTGAGACCCAAATAGGTAGGGTCTTAGCTTCTTCAGCGCCCAGACCACAGCAAATGCCTCACGCTCAATAGCACTCCATCTCTGTTCCCATGGTAGTAACCTCCTGCCAATAAAGGCTACAGGTTGATCTAGGCCCTCTCCATTAATCTGTGAAAGAACAGCCCCCACACCATGCTCTGAAGTGTCTGTCTGAACGATAAACTCTTTGGAGAAGTTGGGAGCCAAAAAAACGGGCTCCGTGCACATAGCAGCTTTCAGGGCCTCAAAAGATTTCTGACAGGTGTCAGTCCAGATCACCTTCCTGGGCTGCTTCCTTGAAGTCAGCGCTGTCAAGGGGGCAACAATGTTGCCATACCCCTTGACAAACCTCCTGTAGTACCCGGTGAGACCTAGGAAGGCTCTCACCTCTGTCTGGGTTTTGGGCGACTCCCAATTCAGGATGCTTTCTATCTTGGGTTGAAGGGGTGCCACCTGGCCACTCCCAACTTGGTGCCCCAAGTACACCACTGAACCCTGCCCGATCTGGCACTTACACGCCTTGATTGTGAGGCCTGCCCTCCGCAGCGCCATCAACACTTCCCAGAGGTGGCGCAGGTGTTCCTCCCACGTGGAGCTGAACACTGCGATGTCATCCAGGTAGGCTGCACTGAACGAATCCAGCCCAACCAACACCTGGTTGACCAACCTCTGGAAGGTGGCAGGGGCATTTTTCATCCCAAAGGGCATAACCCGGAACTGGTAATGCCCATCAGGGGTGGAAAATGCTGACCTCTCTTTGGCCCCATCGGTCAAGGCGATCTGCCAATACCCAGACGTTAGATCAAACATGCTGAGGTAGTTGGCAGCCCCTAGCCGATCTATGAGCTCATCAGCTCTGGGGATGGGGTGTGCGTCAGTCCTGGTGACTGAATTGAGTCCTCTGTAGTCCACACAGAACCGGAGTTCGGGTGTGGCTCCCGGCGCTGCAGCCTTTGGGACCAAGACAACTGGGCTGGCCCAAGGACTGCTTGAGGATTCAATTACCCCAAGGGCGAACATCTTGGAGACCTCCTCCTTGATGCAGGCCCTTACCCTGTCAGTCACCCTGTAGGCCTTGTGCCTCACAGGTGTACTATCCCCAGTGTCCACATCATGGACGCACCAATCAGTGACACCGGGAACCAGGGAAAACAGGTCAGAAAATTGTCCCAGCAGCTGGCGACAATCATTCTGTTGCTCAGGGGTCAGGGCGGAAGAGAGGATGACACCATCCACTGACCCATCTTGCTCCTTGACTGACAGGAGGTCAGGAAGAGGCTCGGTCTCCTCCTCCATCCCAGCATCTGTCGCTAAGAGCATGCCCACTTGGGACCTCTCCAAGTGGGGCTTGAGGCTGTTGACATGTAGGACCCTTAAGGGGTTCCTAGGAGACTTCAGGTCCACCAAGTAGGCAACAGGACTCTTGCGCTCCACAACCTCAAAGGGACCGGTCCACTTATCCAGGAGCGCACACGGCTCCACGGGGGCCAAGACCCACACCTTCTGTCCAGGCTGAAGCTCTACCAGAGTGGCATTCCGGTCGTACCACCGCTTCATCTCCTCCTGGCTGGCTTCCAGGTTTGCCTCAGCAAGTTCCCTGAAACGCCTAGTCTGGTTTCTGAAGGCCAGCATGTAACTATATACATTCTGGGGAGGTTTCCTGGGAGATTGCTCCCAGCCTTCCTTTACCAGACTTAGAGGTCCTTTCACTGGGTGTCCGTACAGCAGCTCAAAGGGACTGAACCCTAGAGACTTCTGTGGCACCTCTCTGTAAGCAAAGAGAAGGCATGGCAAGAGGACGTCCCACTTACGCCTCATGGGTTCTTCAAGACCCATTATCATGCCTTTTAGGGTTCGGTTGAATCTCTCAACCAACCCGTTTCCTTGGGGGTGGTAAGGTGTGGTGAACTTGTAGGTTACACCACACTCTTGCCAAAGGGACTTCATATATTTAGATATGAAGTTGGTACCTCGGTCAGACACCACCTCTAGAGGGAATCCCACTCGGGAGAAAATTCCCATCAGCGCACGTCCCACCACGGGGGCCGTCACTGTCCTCAGAGGGATGGCTTCCGGGTACCGGGTGGCATGGTCCACCAGGACCAGGATGAACCTATTGCCCATCGCTGTCCTGGGGTCCAGTGGCCCTACAATGTCAATCCCCACTCGCTGCAATGGGGTACCGACCACAGGGAATGGTTGGAGTGGAGCCTTCTGCTGCCTTCCACTCTTCCCACTTGCCTGGCAAGTTTGGCATGTTCTGCAGTGAGTGTCTGAACTCCTGCGCATTTGGGGCCAAAAGAAGTGGGTGACAAGCCTTTCAAAGGTCTTGTCGTGCCCCAAATGTCCTGCTAATGGCACATCGTGAGCCAGCCCCAGTAGGAAGGCTCTGAAGCGCTGGGGTACCACCAGCACACGGGCTGACCCAGGCTCAGCAACCTTAGGCTCAGAATACAGGAGGTCGTTCTCCCAGTAAATGAAGTGTGTTCCAGACTGATCACCGTTGGCCTGGTCTGCAGCCTGCTGCCGCATACCCACAAGAGAAGGGCATTCTTTCTGCTCCCTGCAGAATTCCTCCCTGGAGGGTCCTCCTTCTTGCTGCCAATGGGTCAGCTCAGGCAGGTCCCCCAGTTCAGCTATCTGTTCCCCTGTAGGTTCCAGGGCACCCCCCTCAAGGTCTGCTCCCTCCTGGACCGTGGGAACTTCAGGGGCCGGTTTCCCCGCCCCCTGCTCCTTCTCTTTAAGGCCGGTCCCTGGGCCTCCCTCTCAGGCTCCAGGACCTCTTGTGTACCTCTACTGGCTGCCATGGACCGCCCAATCCGGCATACCCAACATCTCCAGGTGAGCACTCCACTCCACCTTAGCCCAAGGTGAGCTCTCCAAGTCGTTCCCTAACAGACAGTCTACAGGCATGGCGGGCCTCACAGCTACCTGAAGAGTACCAGAGACCCCCCCTCCCCACTGAAAGGGAACCTGAGCCACTGGGCAGTGACTCTCGGTGTTGTCGGCGTCAACAACCGGATAGAATGCTCCTGGGACAACCTGCTCTTGGGACACCAGGTGGCGCTTGACAGCCGTCACACTGGCTCCTGTGTCTCTGAGAGCTTCAACCCTATGGCCATTTATGGTCACCCACTGCCTGTATTTCTTAGTGTTCTCAGGCAGCTGGGTTTGAGGGACCACTTTACAGTCTCCTAATGAGACAAGGGACATCTCCGAGGTACCCCACCCGCCTTGGACACTCATCTCCTCCCCCAGGGCTACACTAGTCACCTGCCGGGATGGAGCACCAGTGGGTGCTGGTTTACCAAATAAGGGACACTTCACATCAGAGGCAAAATGCCCCATGTTACCACACTTGTAACATCTGATGGGCCCCTTCTGAACAGGTGTACCTGTCGGGGCCCCGGTCGGCTTCTGAGGTGGGGGAGGCTGAGAACCTTTCCCTTGGTTCCCTTGGGGATTACTTTGGGGCCTCTTCTGGAACTCCCTCTGTTGACCCTTGTCCCCCCCACTCTTCTGCTGGGGACACTGCCCACCTTTGGCGGAATCTCCCACTTGACCCTTATGGACCCTGGTACTGACCCAGCGGTCCGCCTCCTCAGCAAGCTTCCTAGGGTTAGTCAGCCTACTATCAATCAGGTATTGGCGTAGCTCAGGAAAACAATTACTGGACAAGTGCTCCCATGCCATTAAATCAAGAAGCCCTTGAAAATCATTGACTTTGCTACCCTTCACCCAACCATCCAGTGCTCTGCAAAAAAAAGTCACATACTCAGCGTACGTACTGTTTGGAATCTTAGTGCAACCCCTGAACCTTTGCCTATACAACTCAGGGGTCAACCCATACCTAGACATCAAAGCAGCCTTCATATGGGGGTAGGAATTATAGTCATCTGAAGGCAAATCCAGCAGTGTATCCCGCCCCTCACTAAGGAACCGTCCCCACAACCCCGCTCCCCAATCTTTCTCAGGGACCCGGTGGGAAGACATGGCTACCTCATAAGCCTTAAACCACTGCCCTATGTCATCATTTTTTAAAAATTCCTTCACTACATCTTTGGGTATGTACACTCTAGACTCTACCTGCACCGGGGGTGTGCTGCCACCAGAGGGAGTGCTTCCCAAGCCCTGAGATTTCAAATCCAGCTCCCTCATTATTCTGTCATGCTCCATTTGGATTTTTTTCTCTTCCATTTGCATTTTTCTCTCTTCCATTTCCATTCTTTTTTGTTCCATTGCCAACTGTCCATTTAGTTTGGCCATCTCTATTTCATGAGCTCTGGTGTCTTTCCTGTCTGCCAACTCCTCTGGAGATAAACTTTTCTTAGAGACACTGCTACCTGCAGGGGAAGGGGATCTCCTTCCTCTTGAACCCACAGGCTCATCCAGTTGCTCATCTGCACTCTCATCATCAGTAGCATTCCTTGCTTCTACCCAGGCCCTCAGCGCCTTGTAGAACTCTGGCCTGGTTGTACATCCAGTAATGCAAACTTTAAATCTCTTGCAGAAGGACTTCAGCTGCTTGGCAGTGTAACTATCCAATTTCTCTTCTTCCCATTTTAATTCAGTATTCACAGAGACTATGGATGCTGCTTTCTCCACCATGGTTAAGCTTGGCAGTGCTCAAAAATAGACAGTCCCAAAAAGAAGTCTACCAACAAGTATTGGTTGTGCTTAAGGTCTGCACTCACTAAGTAGTGTTCACCAATTACTGTACATGAGTCACAAATGCAAATACAGAATCCTCACCGCTGACCACCAATGTTGGAATCCGGGTTCTCTGGTTGGCACAGGTAGGTACTTGTGACAAGCAGGGAACCTTTCCTCTAGTCAGGGTAAGGGGTTACACTCCTAAAATAACCCCTGCTCACCCTCTAGGTAGCTTGGCGTGAGCAGACAAGGCTTATCTCAGAGCGTTATAGGTTAAGCATTTGTGAACACATACAATAACCAAGTGACAACACTACAAATGGACACCACACAGATATTTATATTAAAAATAAGGATTCTTTATATAGGATTATCACAAGACCTTTAAACGATTAAAAATACACAATACGGTTGCTTAGTTGGTAGAAGATTGCTTAGTTTCTCTTAAGTTCTTAAATGCGACAATTTAAGTCAATGTACCTTAGATGCGACACGCAGGGCAACGAAAGTGTTGCAGCGATGCAGATGCGTTGAAGTTCTTGGTGCAAAAGAAATAAAGATGGGATCTTCCAGATGCGTTACGCTTCTCCGACGTTGCGAGACGCTTCCACTCGATGCGATGCTGCAGCGGCGACACCCCTTCTGCGAGATGCGACGACAGCGGCTCCGACGGCGGCACGCTTCTCCGTGGATGCGAGGCGCTTTTCTGGATGCGGTGCAATGCGACAACTACGATGGCTGCGATGGCGACACGCTTCCTCCTCGATGCGAGACTCTCCTCTCGATGCGGTGCAATGCGACAGCTACGATGGCTGTGATGGCGACACACTTCTTCGGTGTTGCGAGACACCTCCGGAATGATGCGAGACGCTTCCGCTCGATGCGATGCTGCAGCGGCGACACCTTTTGCGAGATGCGACGGCAACAGCTCCGACGGCGGCACGCTTCTCTTCCTTGAGTCACGCTTCCAGCTCCTTGCGACAAGCAGTCCCTCAGAAGGCCCAACACAGCAGCAGGCACTTCCAAAAGATTCTGGGGAGCTGGGGGTGAAGTCCACTGGTCCTGGGACTTCGTTCAGGGGGCAAGCTCAGTTCAAACCCTTGGAGATCTTTAAGCGCAAGTTGAAATAAAAGTCTTTGTAGTCTTTTCTCCTCTCCTTCCAGCAGCAAGGCAACCACTGCAGGCCAATCCCCCAGGTCAGGGACAGTACTCCTCCTTACAGCTTTCCCAGTTCCTTCTCCTCAGGCAGAGGTTCTTCTTGTTTCAGCAGGATCTGATCTAATTTCTTGGGAGCAGGGTCCCAATACTTATACCCCTAATTCCTTTGTTCCTCTGGGGTAGAGGGGCCTTTGCCCAGTCCAAACCAGTTCTTGAGCACTCTGTTGACATGACTCTGCCTTTCTATTCAGGGTGCAGGGCAGAGACATCAGCCGCTCCGCAGTAGGTGGAGCCAGCATTGTGGTAGCAGAGCACAACCCTATTCAGAGTCCAGGTGTACTCCTCCCACCCATCTGACTGCCAATCTTCCTATTCACCACCAGGCTACCTAGCACTGCCCCTCTGGGTTTCCCCAGCCCTGTCACTCACACAACCAGACAGGCAGATACACATCATAGCAGAGGCGGGCTGAAATGGTCAGGCAAGCAAATACCAACTTTCTAAAAGTGGTATTTGCAAACACAGAATATTAAAATAAACTTTACTAAAAGATGTATTTTATTATTCTGAGTTCAGGCATACTAAACTCGAATTTCTACCCTGTTCCCTGGGTCTGTTAGGATCATAGAATGTAACAATTCTAACAGCCCATTCTGGCCTATGGAGAACAGGTAGCCTTACAATAGTGAAAAACGAAAATGGCTGTAATTCACTATTAGGACATGCCACACACATCAGGGCTTGTCCTACCTTATACTTACAATGCACCCTGCCCTTGGGCCTACCATAGGGGTGACTAATATGAAGTTAACGGAAGGTTTAGGGACTGGGGAGTGGGTGCACTTGCCCAGTCAGCATGACAGTACCACTGCACGCAGGTTCTGCAATGGCAGACCTTAGATACATTTTACCAGGCCGCTTCTGTGGGTGGCACAACCAGTGCTGCAAGCCCACCAGCAGCATTTGTATTTACAAGCCCTGGGCACTCCTGGTGCACTTTACTGGGGTCTGACAGTAAACCAAATAAACCAATCATGAAATCCAACCAACATATACATTTTAAATAGGGAGCACTTGCACTGTGGCACTGGTTGGCAGTGGCACAGTGCTCTGAGTGGCCAACACCATAAAAACACATGAGGCACAGCGACAAAAAGTGGAAGGGAGACTCACGCCAAGGTGCCAGGTCTAACAGGGGTGATGTGGCTGCGTCGGGGTACGTCGAGGATCAGACGTGCGGAGGCGTTTTGGATGCTTTGTAGTCGATGCAGGTGTTTGGCTTGGATTCCTGTGTAGAGTGCGTTGCCGTAGTCCAGCCTGCTGCTGACGAGGGCCTGTGTAACAGTTCTTCTTGTTTCGGACGGGATCCACTTGTAGATCCTGCGGAGCATGCGGAGGGTGTTGTAGCAGGAGGAGGAGACGGCGTTGATCTGCTTCGGCATGGAGAGGGAGGAGTCGAGGACGAATCCGAGGTTGCTTGATTGGTCGGTAGGTGTGGGTGCCGTTCCCAGCGTTGTAGGCCACCACGAGTCGTCCCAGGCCGAGGGGGTGGATCCGAGGATGAGGACCTCCTTCTTGTCCGAGTGCAGTTTCAGATGGCTGCACTGCATCCATTCGGCGACGGCCTTCATTCCCTCGTGGAGGTTCGTTTTGGCGGTGTGCGGGTCCTTGGTGAGGGAGAGGATGAGCTGGGTGTCGTCGGCGTAGGAGATGATGTTGAGGTTGTGCTGACGGGCTACTTGTGCGAGGGGGGCCATGTAGATGTTGAACAGTGTCGGGCTGAGTGATGATCCCTGGGGTACGCCGCAGATGATGTCGGTGGCTTCGGATAGGAAGGGAGGGAGTCGGACTCTCTGGGTTCTGCCGGAGAGGAAGGATGTGGTCCAGCTGAGGGCTTTCTCATGGATCCCGGCTTCTTGAAGGCATGTTTTTAGGGTGCGATGGCAGACCGCGTCGAAGGTGGCCGAAAGGTCCAGGAGGATGAGGGCTGAGGTTTCGCCGTTGTCGAGTTGTCGCCTGATGTCATCTGTGGCGGCGATGAGGGCTGTTTCAGTGCTGTGGTTTCGTCTGAACCCGGACTGGGACGGGTCCAGGATGTTGTTGTCTTCAAGGTGGCGGGTTAGTTACGCGTTTATGATTTTCTCGATGACCTTCGTCGGGAACGGGAGGAGGGAGATGGGTCAGAAGTTCTTGAGGTCGTTGGGGTCCGCCTTGGGCTTCTTGAGGAGGGCGTTGATTTCGGCATGCTTCCAGCTGTCCGGGAATGTGGCTGTATCAAAGGAGGCGTTGATGACCTTCCTTAGTTGGGGTGCGATGGTTGCGTCGGCTTTGTTGAACACGTGGTGAGGGCAAGGGTCTGACGGTGATCCAGAGTGGATGGCGTTCATGACCTTGGGTGTTTCTTCGTCGCTGATGTTGGTCCAGGAGGTCAGGTGGTTGGTCCAGGTGGTGTTCACGGGGGAGGAGTCTGGCGCGGTCGGGTTGACCGGGATGTTGAAGCTGTTGTGGAAGTCTGCTATCTTCTGGTGGAAGAAAGTTGCCAGAGCGTTGCACAGTTCTTGTGAAGGTGGGACGTCGTTGGCGTTGGAGAGTTCCTTCACGATGCTGAAGAGCTCTTTGCTGTTTTGTGCGTTGTTGTCCAGTCTATTTTTGAAGGAGGATCTTTTGGCCAACTTCTGACAATAGGGCCAACCACTAGATCCTAAACAGTGCAGATCTTGAAAAAGGCGGTCTCATGCTGGTCAAATCTCGCTAGACTGCTCAACATGCGTTCAATCATACTACTCTCTCATAATCTCAGAGACATACCGTTAGTAATGACACATGAGAGAGGGTTGTGGCTAGTGCCGACTAATGGTACTGTGAGCTGTGCTCCTTACTGAGGGGTTGTAGGTGCTATATAAACAGAGGCGGACAGGCTCTAGGTACTGAGAATGGTAAAGAAGTGCTCGAGTGCGTCCAATCACGCTGTTTAACATGCTCCCACAGGTTGTTTAAATCACAGCTAATGTAAATTCTGAGAATGAAAGAGATATTAACCATACCCTCCCCGAGATGAAGTAGGGCTGCATTGGCCAGTAATCAGGCAGAGAGTGGAAAACTGTTTAAGAAAGAATAAAAAATGCCAGCATATAAGTCTTGATCGACATGCAGGGCGCGGTAAAATTACCTTTTGTCCGGTGTTTGGCAGCAGTGGGGACTTACTGTATCACCCTCATTCAGGAGCCTGTAAACCTGTCAGCCGATCCGGTTCGCAGGTACCTGTGTGTCAGGAAAGTCCGGTAAATATAGCGGGATTACTTCCTGGTTGTTGAATGGGCGTGGGCGTCCCCATAGCGTCAGTGGAGCGCGTAGTGTTGTGTGTAACATACGGTGGCGGCCATCTTAAAAGGTCTACAGATACAGATGATACAGTGCCATAATCATAAGTGTTTACTTAAATGAGGTTGGATGCATGAAGAGAAGTATAACAAAATGTTATGCCGGTATTTGGATATATAATCTCACACGTGAAGGGTCTACTTCTTCCTAGTCATGTCATATTATTTTCGCGGTATGCTGCCATCGCAGTCTCACTTGCTAAAAAGCGTAAAGAGGTAGTCGTCACTATTAATGTGTGTACAAAAGCTCTACAGATGACCACCACTGCTTCTGATATTCTTCTCCCATAAGAACTGGCTCCTAAGGGGAGAGGGACTGAGAGTTTCTAGCATGGGTAATACTAATTTTGGTCATTTGCTCATCCGGTGTTGATGATGTTGTTTAACAAGGTGCCCATGTAGCTTATTGATGTATGCCCAGAGTACAAGATCAGTGCTATGTTGCAGACTTCTGGGTGTCCCTATGTGGGGCTTATTTATCAATACAGCGAGAAGGGTTCAGTAGGTTATAAATGTGTGGTCATTGCCTACGCTCTAGACAAGGGGGGTTGTGGTGATGGTTGTGACAGATGACTTCAAGATACCAACTCTGCCCAAGGGATGTCATTGTTTAAACCACCCACATTACTCTGTAACCTAAAAACCCAACGTTGTTCCTGTCTAAACAGCGCGGGTGTTGTCCAGTTTGGGTTAGAGTCGATCACAGTCCATTTTAGACTTTCTGGAGGGTGACTTTTTTCCAGAAAAGAATTCTGTAGTCTCGTGGTGGTTCTCCTGCATCGGATTGTGCTCTTATGTTTTCCGATGCGGACCTTCACTGGTCTCATGGTCATGCCTACGTACTTGAAGGCACATGGGCACGTGATATATGCAATTTCTTGTGTTGCAGTTAGTATGGCATCTTTGCTGCCACGTCTCGTCATACCCAAGTCTATCTCTTTGGATGGTCTTGTCTGGGGACAAACCGCACCGGACCCACACGGGTAATGTCCTACCACTGGAGGTAAGGCCCATAGAGTGGGTTGTTTTTGGATGGTGCTCTTGGGACGTGTATGCACCAGGATGTCTTTTAAATTTTGTGTGCGTTTGAATGCAAATAAAGGTGCTGGTCCTGGCCTAAAACCTCCTGTCGCTAGTATCTTCCAATGTTTTTTTACAGTCTTTTGGATTTTATTGGAGTTAGGTGTGTATATAGTCACACAAGTTAGGGTTTCTATCTTTGCCTTCTCTCTGGTTTCTAGAAGAGCCTCCCTGTGGTTGTTCTTAGCTCTTTTATGGGCTTGTCTGATGATTCTTTTTGGGTACTGTCTAGATATCAGATTGTCAGATAGTATTTTTGCCTGGGTCTCAAACTCATTGAGGGTATTGCAATTTCTATGAAGGCGTAGAAACTGGCCCACTGGTAGATTGTTCCTCAGTGCCTTTGGATGGTGACTTTGATAGTTGAGGAGGCTGTTCCTGTCAGTTGTGGAGTGTAAATATGAGGCATGTTGTGGAGTTGAATTTTGTTGATGGTAATTATGTTTTGGAGCTGAGTGGATAAATGTGGAGATAATTATGTGAAGTGAAGTGTAATTATGTAGGTTGGAGTGTAATTAAGTGTAGTTGAATTATCTGGAGTTGAATTGTGTTGTGTGGAGTGTAACCAAATTATGTTGCCTGGAGTGGTATAATGTGAAGTGGAATTATGTGGCATAGATCAGAGTGAACATTTGTGGAGTTGAATTTTTTGGGTTGTGATTATGTGGCATGAGGTGAAGTGATGTGAAGTTGAATTGTGTGGTTTGGAATTATGAGGTGTTGAAATGTGTTGGGTAGGGGAATTATACTGTGTGCATTTGTATGGAATTGTGTGGCACTTACGTGTGTGGCGCTGCAGGGAGAGAGTTCCGCAAACAAACTCTAGTAAGTCAAATTACAGGTACTCTACCACATTATACAATAAAACACCATACAATACTTCATCACACCATACCAGACTATGCAACACACCATGTCACACATTACAAACCTCATCATATTAAGCCACCCATACAACATACAGCCATATAGGGAATGCAGCTGTCCCAACCCTCTTGGCACCTCCAAGGCTTTCTTCTCTGGGAGCTGCAGGGCAGGCAAGGTTTAATTATTTTTGAAGTGTGTGTGTGTGTGTGTGTGTGTGTGTGTATATATATATATATATATATATGTATATACACACACACATATATTACCTACTGGCGGTCGCCAGTAGGTAGTTATAGTTAGGACCTATTATCCATAGGAAATCCACAACATTCTATTTGGAATAACTTTGGCACCGGTTGACGAATCTTCGCAAAATTTTCAAAACTCGTGGCCCGCTCTGGTCCGCTCCTATCCTGAAAGTCTCGGGGTGATTCGTCAAGTGGGGGATGAGAAAAAAGGGGGGTCCCAAAACGTGTTTTCCCCATGCAATTTTCCATAGGGACAGTTAGTCGCAGCTACAGCCCGAACTGCTGAACGGAATTACACCAAATTTGGCAGAAAGGTAGACCTTGGTTCAGAGTCATGCCTTTTGCTTAAATGGTTTAAATCCGTTCAGTAGTTCCTGAGAAAATCAAATTCAAAATCACATATATATCTATGGCCGCGCTGGATCCACGCACCCTGCCGTGCACGAGCTGTATTCTAATTGGCCGTCAACACTCCAAATCAGGAGGTGTTGGCAGCCATCTTGTGCCTCGGTAGAACCGAGGCACAAGAAACCTAATAAAAAAACGCACAAAACACGAAAAGGGGGCAGGGTAGAAACACCCTGACCCCCAGGCCTGCTCAGGGGGTCCCACAACGACCCCCAAGGCCCCCCAATTTTTTTTTTTTTAAATCGGCAAAATCCACGCTGGGTGTGAGGATCCTGCCGATCAAAAAAAAAAAACGAAGCGCGGGCTTCCGCGCTTCGAAGCTAATTAGCCAAATCTCGGGGGCATGTTAAAAATAAAGTGTGGGGGGCCCAATCCCCCCCACTCTGCCCTACCCCCAGGGAAAGTATGAATAATTGCGGGGGGCACACGGCCCTCCCTCAGCCCCAGGGACCGCCACCCCCGGAGCTTAATAGTTTAATGTGGGAGGTCTCTAAGGCCCCCCTGAGCCCCAGGGACTGCCCCCCACCAGGGCTCGACTTTATTAACATTGCAGGGGGGGGGCACACAGCCCCCCTGCAGCCCCGGGGACCGCCACCCCCGGGGCTTTTTTAAATAAATAAATACCCTGTGTGTGGGGGGCTCAAGCCTCCCCACACGCCCCGGGGACCGCCACCTCTCCGGGGCACTAAAGATTCAATTTGGGGGGTCTGTGATGAACCCCCCAGCCCCGGGGACCACCACCCCCAGGGACTTTGTAAAATATGGGAGGGGGGCCGCGCGGCCCCCCTCCTTGAGTCTTGTTGTGGGCCTGGGGACCACCACCCCCCAGGGCTGGCTCCTGCAGTGTCCCGGGGTGCCCACCCCCGGGACACTGTAGTTTGCTATGGCAGGGCGGGAGCATCGCAGCACCCGCCCTGTCATAGCAAACTGCTTTGCTATTTGGAAGAGAGAGCAGGAAACATGCTCTCTCTTCCAAATAGCAAAGCAAATTGTTTTTCCACAGGGGGAGCTGCATCTTAGCAGCTCCCCGTGTGGTAAAGCAATGCCGGCTCCCGCAGGAGGTGGGGAGCCGACTGGACCGTGGGGGGATTGGGGACCCCTCCACGGTCCCCAACGGAGAGGGCCAGCCTCAGGGTATGGGGTCCCCGATGCTACAAGTGGCCCGGGAGGGGGGCCACGTGTCCCTCTCCCAAAATGTAAATAAAATAAATAAAAAAAGGCCGGCCCCAGAGGATGGGGTCCCCGGGCCATAAATGGCCTACGGAGGGGGGCAAGGCAGCCCCCCTCCTATATGCAAAACATTTTTTTTAAAAGTGCCATGCCCCAGGGGATGGGGTCCCCGGGGCCGATTATGGCCTTGGGATGGGGGCCACGTGACCGCCTTCCTGAATTTTTTATTTAAAAAAATTAGGGGGCAGGCCCTGGGGGATGGGGTCCCCAGGGCCAAAATATTAGGAAAAGAAGGGGGGCCACACAGCCCCCCTTCTTAAACAAAAAAAAAAGAAAAAGACCGGCATTGCGCCGGAGGCCATGCCCCCTTCTTGTAGCAATCTCCAAGCGCGCCCCCTGGCGCGTTTGCAGAGGGGGAACAAATTCCCCTTGAATACCTCCACTATGTGCCAGGGGGCTGCATTACAGGGAGGTGGTCTGAGGCCACGCCCCTTTTTACACCTCTCTGCAACGCAGCTCTGTGGCGCTTACTGGAGGTAGCTGGTGGGCTAGTTGCACCCCAGGGACCCTCAGAATTCAAGGGGAGTTAATCCCCCAACTTAAAACGCGCCACAGGGCGTGTTTGCACAGTGGTGAAGGGAGGGGGCGGGGCTTGAGTTCACATGTGTGCAAACAGATCCTGTGGCGCGGTTTAAGTTGGGGAATTAATTCCTTGTCAATCCTGAGGGTCCCTGGGGGCCAACTAGCCCACCAGGTACCGCCAGTAAGCGCCACGGAGCTGCGTTGCACAGTGTTGTAAAAAGGGGCGTGGCCTCTGAACACCTCCCTGCAACGCAGACCCCTGGCGCATACTGGAGGTACCTGGTGGGCTTGTTGGCCCCCAGGGACCCACAGGATTGAGGAGGAATTAATTCTCTAACTTAAAACACGCCACAGGGCGTGTTTGCAGACATGTCACCTCAGGCCACGCCCCCTTCCTTCACCACTGTGCAAACACGCCCTGTGCCGTGTTTTAAGTTGGGGAATTAATTATCTTTCAATACTGAGGGTCCCTAGGGCCAAATAGCCCAACAGGTATCTCCAGTATGCGCCAGGGAGCTGCGTTGCAGACAGGTGTTCAGAGGCCACGCCTCTTTTTACACCTCTCTGCAACGCAGCTCTGTGGCGCTTACTGGATGTACCTAGTGGGCTAGGTGGACTCTAGGGACCCTCAGGATTGAAGGGGAATAATTTCCCCGACTTAAAACGCGCCACTGGGCGTGTTTGCACAGTGGTGAAGGGAGGGGAAGGTGTAGGGAAGTGGCTCTATATATACTGGACCGAAGTAAAATCAGCCGAACTACGAATTCCGATTTACTCACCTGTTATCAGAAGAGACCTCAGTGCTGCCTCATTGAGCCCAGTACTGATCCTGAAAAGTAATTCTAACCGTACTTACCAGTAACTTGAATTTCCTTCCATAGGCTAACAGTGACTGGTTTCACTTGGAAATTCTTCTAAGTGTGGAGTTTTGGAACTTTAAAATATTCACCTAAAATCATCTGAACAACGAATTCCGATTTACTCACTTGTTATCAGGAGAGACCTCTGTGCTGCATCTTTGAGCCCAGTACTGATCCTGAAAAGTAATTCTAACCGTACATACCAGTAACTTGAATTTCCTTCCACAGGCTAACATTGACTGGTTTCACTTGGAAATTCTTGTGTGTGTGGAGTTTTGGAACTTTAAAATATTCACCTAAAATCATCCGAACAACGAATTCTGATTTACTCACCTGTTATCAGGAGAGAACCCAGTGCTGCTTCTTTTAGCCCAGCACTGACCCTGAAAAGTAATTCTAACCGTACTTATCAGTAACTTGTATTTCCTTCCATAGGAATCCATTGTCTGGTTTTCACCAGAAAAGTTTCTAAGTGTCGATTTTCACAAACCGCCTGTATGACTTAAACGTATTCTTTCAACTGTTTACAGGAGATGCACCATTGCTGGATCCAGGATCCACCACTGAGTAAGAAAAAGTAACGCTAACACTACTTACCTGCTAAGTGAATTTCCTCCCACAGGATAACATTGGTGATTCTATGTTAAAAAGTTTCTAAGAGTCAACTTTTAAAATACAATAATATTCCTTAAAAATCACTAGTGTAACCAAAACGCTTTTACTCAACTGTTTACAGGAGATGTACCAGGACTGAATCTAGGATCCAGTCCTGTGGTTAGAAAAGTAATCCATAAAGTGACTGATTGTATTTAACTAGAAATTCCCATTGAGCTCAATGTTGCATTGGGTTTGAAATTGTGTTGCCCATTGCAACAACTGTAACTACTGTACTTAAAAGTCTATTGCCTATTTGCAAAGTATTTAAATGAGGCGTTATAGTTAGCTGGACATTTCACTCGTACAAAACCATTGAAATTCCCCCGTTATAGTTAGTTCAGCTAACTATAACTCGCGCACCCGCAATGCACTGCTGATGACGTCACATATTATATCACTCATGACATGGTCAGTGACATCACTCATGACATCTCAAATGACATCACTGATGACATCACTGATAACATCATCCAGTGAATGTGTGTCTTTCTGAAAATTACATATTTTTTATATATGTATATCTCAAGGTCGATGGAAGAATAGATGGGTATATAAGTGTCTAAATGGATGATTTTTTTGTGTAAAATTGATTGTATAACAGACTGATTAAGTGTATCTTAGTGAATGCATGGGTTACTGAGTATTGTTTAAATATGTAAATATCTGTATCAGTCTCTTACTTTGTGCATAAGTGACTGCATGGGTTGGTGAGTAGCTACATGAGTGTCTATATGGGTTATTACTTGGTTTTTTGAGTATCAGTATGAGTGTCTGTATAGTTAGGTGGGGGGTATTACTTAGTGCATAGATGCATGAATGAGTGACTCACTGTTTGTATGTGTTGAAGACAGCATGTGTGCAGGATGCATGGGTGGATGAGAGTGTGTATGGGTGTGTTAGTAAGTGAATGACTGTCTTATGTAACTATTGGTGTATATAAGTGAATATATGTGAGAGTGAGAGATTGGAAGAGTTCCTGTATGAATAAGTATGTGTTTCTATAAGTGATTGTTTAAAAGACTAAGTATGTATAAGTTTCTGTAGAAGTAAGTGTGGTGGTGTGTGCATAACTGTATATGCAAGTAAATGGATGTTTGATTCTTTATTAGCATGAGTGACTATGTGTGTAAGTAACTTTATGGATGAGTGGCGTTGTGTAACAGGATGTATAGGTGTATGAGTACATATGAGTGAGTACATGTATGAGTGACTGTATGGGACTGTTGGTGAATGAGTGGATGTGTATGTGGATCTTAGAATTACTGAATAGGTTGTTGTAACTGGTATTGGTATGTCCATTGTTTTGAAAATTTTAGTTTCTATTTTTGAATGTGTGTATCAAAGGTTATATTAGGGTGAGAGGAGGTCTGCCACTCTATCACAAGGATGATGTCATCAGTGATGTAATCAGTGATGTCATTTGAGATGTCATCAGTGATGTCATGAGTGATGTCACTGACCATGTCATGAGTGATGTAATATGTGACGTCATCAGCAGTGCATTGGGGCGCGCAAGTTATAGTTAGCTGAACTAACGATAACGGGGGAATTTCAATAGTTTTGTACGAGTGAAATGTCCAGCTAACTATATTTGTTTTTTTGCTGGTCCCATTCTTGTGAGATGGTGTTTACACAGGGTTAAAAGTCACTGATGGATTTTTGGGCCATGAAAAACAAAAGCAACATTTTAAAGCAAAGTGGGCAAACATAATTGATTGATTTATATATAATAGGATAATTTGTAGTTAAGAGTAGGATGGCTCCCTTAAAGAACTTGGGAAAACTGGTCAAATGTGTAGTTTAATGCACACAGAGCTACCAACATTGTTTAAAACATTTAAACACAATTTTGCACAGGAAGTATAATTTCTCCCCGAGGGTAACTTGAAAGAAGATGAATGGCAATGGTGTATATAAAACCACTTATGTCAGTAGTGGTGATCAGAATCTGTTAGGGTGTGATGAACAAGGCACAGAAGCAATGATTTTAAAATGTACTTATAAATAGGAACATTTTATAATAGTTTGGTGTCTATGAACGGACAGAAAGGCAGTGATGGATTCTGTCACATGCCGAGAAACAATGAAATTGAGGGTAATTTATTTTATGCAGTACACTCTTGTTCCAAAGGCACCAGGGAGCTTTATATGAGTAGCAGATTACATTACACAAGGTCAGATTTATTTTTAAATGCAAAAGGCGATCACGTGATTTGTCCAGACTCGCAGAATATCAAGCCAACATCATGACTTGAACCTGGTTCCCTAGTTGCAAAGTCGGTAGATCAGGCTGTTAGGCCACATCCCCCACCTTCTCTCATTCACTGATATGGCACTAACTCTGTCCTAGCCCTGCCAGCCTTTCAAGGACCCTGCCTATAATGAAACCGTATTATTTATTAATGATCAATCAGCCATGTATGGAGTAAACTCGCTGCTCTTACAGTGCTCCATCATCAAATAAAAGAAGGATTGAATAGGTTGCGGCCAAGGGCAAAAACACACTTTTGCCTCAGAGCTGAATCGCAGAGAAACCGACCATGGTTCACTGTCTCCACATCAAACAGAAAAGCCACACATTTCCTGAGAATGGAATCCCATGCTGGTTGGTGCACTTCAAACAGTGAACAAGGATAAAATACCCTCCTGCAATATCCCTCCCACCAAACCCCCTCCCCCCCCCCCTTGGTGCCATGTGCTATAGGTATTAATTCTCAAAAAGGCATTGGAGGAGAGCGCAGGCCTTCCCGGTCTCTCAATTTACAGCAGAAGTCACACTGTGAACACACAAAGTGAGCTGAAAACCCTGCATAGGGTGGGTTTCCAGCTCTTGAGCAGGTGCCCCCCGCGACTAGGGGCGGGGCGCCCTTAGTCGCGCTACGGGCTGGAGCCTCCTCGGCCCCCCCCCCCCCCCCCGGTTTGCACTGGAAGGGGAAACGGAAGGTCGCCCGGTGACATTATCAAGAGGTGAGACAAAACCTTGGGGACTATTTAAGCCATCATGCCACGTAAAGCTTCCTCTTTGTCCTATCGTCACGCCTGGTGCAGGCCAGGATCAGCCGCCACTCGTCTGCGCCGTGAAAATCCACAACTGGTCTAACCTCTGTTCTTGAGCATTGCAGTGAGAAAATGTGGGGCGAGCTGCAAGTTTGCGCGCACCATGTGAGGAGACTCTGTACAGCTGATGTCCATCCCGGGGCATGAAACCTCCCCAGGACATTGATGGCAGCATCAGAAGTTTTTTTTGTTTTTTCTGTTGGGTGCACGGACAGAAGAGCCTCAGGCAGTGCTGGCAACAAAAAAAACGCCCCCTCCAATGCTTCCACTCCTCACATAATGAAAAGTTATTCGAAGTTGGCATGTCTGTAGTGCCACTTTTGGGACTATCTATCTATATCATCTCGTTACAATCCAGTTCTTTCCTGATGGACGACACCAGCCCCAGGGATAGTTCCTCCACCTCACTCGGAAGAGCTGCTGTCATCGAGGAAAGGAGAGATGAACAGCGCTGTTGGACAACGACTTAAAGCAGCTGCCAAGCAACCATCCGCGCCAGCAAGAGTGTTCCTGCTGCCGTCAGTGTCTCTTTCGTCCCACTGATGTGCTAAATCTTTGCCAGCTTTTTAAGTCATGAAGTTGGCACATTTAAAAAATACTGTTGCTCGGCCATCAATTCTACAACTTCACAGCCCTAGTTGGACCCCAAGTCTGCAGGTTCCAAATGAGTTCCTTTTATTAGGTCTCGCTGAGCCAGCGTATGCGTTGCTCTGCGAGACATTTAGTGTGTGGGTTTTCAAAGTGCTGCCACAGGCTTTTGGTGGCCTCAAGCTTGCGTGCACGTGAGCGTGCACGCGCGCAGCCCCCATCTGTCTTTCCTCCATCACACAACTCCCGCTTCTCCCCCTCCCCACCACAGATCGATTCGCTCGCCATGCTTGATCGCGATAGCGATCACTTTCACTTTTGCGGGCCGCGCGGCCGTGTCACTTTCACGGCCGCGCGGCCAATGCTTGTTAGAGAAGTGCCCATTTTCCGTTCCCGTCATTCTGAGTTGCATAGCATGGCATAAAAAAAGCTAATTTCCAATGGAGTGAAGCATTTTTTGTTGAAAATTCACTGCCTTAATATTTCTTGTCCCTGAATTCTTTTAAGTTCAATTACACAGAGCCATTTGTTCTGCAAACACATTTAGAGATGTGGTTTGAGGGCTTCATTTAACACTACAATATGCACGCTGTACAGTTAGTTAGTTTGTGTTATTTCACATTAATCAGTGGAAGAGCTTTCAATTGGTTCTTTGATTTAAGAGCTACACACATCAGGATTAGGAGACACAGGTTCGTTCTTCACGGAAATCTATATGTCTGATTAAACGCAGTACTATGCTATGCTGCTCAGCCAAGGTGACACAGTTTGGAACAGAACAGTGCTTAATTTGTGCACATTCTTTTAATGATGGGCACTGGCACTGATTTATGGGGACCAGGACTTCCTTTTTAGGTCATGTCTGCCAGACTGTGCAGCTGTTTGGTTGCATAAGACATATTGTGGGCTTACCAAAAGCATACAGGGGATTGGAGCCTCCCCCCAGGCACCATTGGTGGCTTTCCTGTCAGTCTAATTTGCCTGCTTCTTATTTGTATCTCCGCTTCTCAATCTTGTGTTGGTCCCTCCCATAGAGCTTAGTTTCCTTACCATCTCTTTTGATTGGCTGGATGGGATTCCTCTGCTTGCTTTTCAAGCACTTTTTTTGTCTTATCTGTTAAGTACGCCACAAGAGTGCATATGCTTTCCAGCTGTCTCTCTCGTGTACTTCTCTTCCTCTGCACTTCTCTGTATTGCTCACTGTCAACCATGTGCTCCCCCCTGCCCCCTCCTGGTTGTGCTCACGTTTGTGCCTTCCTTATTGCTTTCTCGCTGATGTGCTTATCCCCATCTGCTCCACGATGCTATCTCACCGAATGTATCCTCTCCATACTCCTGCCTTTGTGTTGCTTCCATTGCCCTTTCCTCCCTGTTGCTTTCCCCCACTGCTACCCTCCTTTTCTGTTGCCATTGTTTCTCCTCCCCCTCCCACTCATGTTAATCACACCCCACCCACATCCTCCATGATGGTCCCTCCCACCCACACTTCTTCTGCATTGTTCCCCACCACGACCTCTGTGTTGCTCCACCCCCTCTATTTTTTTCTTTTAATTTGCTGATCCAACTCATATAGGCAAAGGTCTTGCCTAAGTGTGTCCTTTCACTGCTCTGTTTCCAGGCCCCCCTCTTTTCTTTTTGTTTAAGCAGCCCAAGAGAGTGCATTTGTTTTCCTGCTGTCTCCCTCGCGTATGTCTCCCAGTCAGAAATGTTCACTGCTCATGTTCTTTCTCCCCCCTTCTACATTGCTTTTTCACACATGCTTCTCTCCCAACTTCTGCATTTTGCACACTCTTGTTCGTTTTGCCCCCCAATGATCCTCTCTCTCCACGTTTGCTACCTCAGCCATGTTGCATCCCTCCACCTGTGCCCTCTTGTTTCTTTGAGGACCCTCTCTGTGTTGCTAATCCCCTCTATTTTGCCCCCCTCATTGCTTCTACCTTACCCATGTTGCTTTCCCCCACTTGTGCTACTTCTTTTGTTTGCCAATTCAACTCGGATTGACAAACAGAAAATAAAAGCTAACATCATTTGTAGGGGTCCGGAGGCTTGGTGCAAGCACCTCCAAAATGACTTGACCAGCTGAGCTTCTTTTTAAGAAGCCATGCTGCACTGCATCGGAGATGGTGTACGGCAATGGTACTTCAAGTATGGCCAGAGGAAGACCTCTCCTTGCAGCCCGCAGACATTCCTCTGGGAAAGAGCAGTAGAGAAATAAAAGCTGCCTGAGTTCCGATTTTTTCCATCATTTTTACTAACCAAGCAACTTTATTTTCTGGGCTTTTTTTCTGTAGCGCCGATTGAGGCAGGAGGCTCCAGATTTTTTAATCTAAAAATTAGCTTTATATTAGGTGGCATCCTCCTGAAATTACCTCGGTTTCAATGTAAAACAAGGGGAAACATATTGGCTTGTTTTTTTTCTAAATCTCCCATTTTCCGGTTTTGAAGAGGTGTTTTTTTAACTGTCCAGATAATCTCCCATCCCTCCCTGTCTCCCTAGGGATGGCCCAGCATCGAAGCGGCCCTCAAGCACAACCCAGACTGTACTTTATGGCCCCAGAGAAAATATTTATGAGTACCCATACAGCTCAGCTAGAACCATTGGCAAAGTCAATAGGTCCTAAAGGTGGGCCCTTTTAGCTTTGCAAGTGTTTGTTTTCATATTTAGCCATGCTGCACAGCATCGGGGTGCTGTATAATATGGCTAAAAACGAATGACAAACCAAAAGGCCTCAAAGGCGAGCTATTGCCTTTGCCAATGCTTTTCATCATCCAACTTTCGCAAAGAGAGAGAATAGGGCAGACAGTGGAGAAAGGTGGAATAGAAAGGTAGGAAACCAGTGGGAAAGGATAAAAGCAAGAAAGAAAGACACTCTGCAAAAATAATGGCATGAGGTGGATTAATGACCATGCAGACTTCGTATTTGGCATCCCCTGTATTATGCCCCGCCATTTCAAGGTTCCTAAGAAAAACTGTGGGTTTTGCATTTACTGTTTTTGTACAGGTTAAGCATTGGTACAGAATATTGGAAACACTGTGCTATGTGCATATTTTACATCCTTAAACTCACACAGTGTATAGAGTAGCAATAAGGAACAAGCATTGGCATAGCCAATAGGTCTCGCCTTTGGGACCTTATAAGTGTTTAGCCATACAACAGTTGATGTTGTTGCACCAAGGATATTGTGCTGGATAACTAAACACTTATAAGGTCCCAAAGGCGAGACCTATTGGCTATGCCCATGCTTGTTCTACAAATATTAGGTTCCCAGGGGACGGAGAGCAATATCGCCCTCCGTGCCCAGGGAGATGGTGAGGAGGAGTTAAGTGCAGAGTGAAGCGGCGGCCTTAAGACTGGCACGAAGTCACCGTTTCGGGTCGTGGGAGAGAGTAGTTTTTCCTCACACCTGAATGGAAAAGGATGTGAGCCAAGGGTGTCTCAGAAGGAGACCGCGACCGAGCGCACGGTTGCGCTGTTGCAGGCGGCGGGGCACTTCCTGTCAGCTCTTGTCCCCTGTGGAATGGGACTCATATTGGAAGCGTGATTACAACTCACTGTAAAATACTCCCTTTTTAATATTAATTAGTGAATTTGGAAAACCTTTAGTTTTGAGGGGGGCTAATGGATCGGAAACACTTCTGTACTTCACTTGCACGTGGCAAAGTACACCAGAACATTGTTTAATACTGTTTAGTTTCAACGTAGGAATTATTGTCAGTAGAAACTGTTGGGCGTTTTCTATGTCAATATCCATATGATGTAAATTGTTTACAGTGTGTTAACTTGAATGTTTTGGGATACTTGAAGGGTCTCGGGCTATATGGGACGAAGGTGAAAAAAGATGCCATCTGTAGACTATGGCCATGACACAAAGCGCATTTAACTGTATAGTATGCCAACACATCAGACTTCCTAGAGCGTATGTGCCTTCTAATTATAAATAATTATAGATCTTTGTGTTCTGAATACTGAAGTTTGATTTGTGGTGACTCACTGGTGTATTCTACATAGACTGGAAAGTGACAACAATCCAGTGATTGTTATATTAAAATTGGATGCACAAGTCCAAAGATCTATCTGTCCTAATGATGACTTACACCTCCCCAATAATTTGCGCCCAGGCACCTTGTGACCAAAACCATATCCTACAGTGTTCGGCATCATTTTCAATAGTGGTTTTCATAAAAATGTTAGAGTCTTACGAAAGCATGACAAAAATAATTCACATCTACATAACTTCAGTGCCTCCAAAGGTGTACCCTTGAAACTATACCCCTTTTTGGTCATGAATGCTAGAGAAGGAATGTGAAGTGATTGGCAGTCGATGGTAATTATCCATTTTAGAAGTTGATTGTCCCCAGGTTCCGGGGCCTCTTGATCAGCAATTATTGGCTGGATAAAACACTGTTCTCAGCTTTACCCCACCTCCGCAATTGCTGGGAGCAATTTTGACAAAATCCTTTCTTTTTAGGTCTCTCCTGGCGTTAGCAGCGCATGCGCTGCCTCGCCATGCGAGGGCTTCTTGGAATCAATATGGTTCCAGAAGTGGTGTCTCAGCTCCGCCTGCAAATTTGATAGGTATGCGTCGTTTGTCGTCATATATTATTCAGAACAGACTTTGATGATTGTGCCGGAGGGTTTTTAGCCCCTCCTGGTTGCCACCCTGTCCTTTTTAGGCCACGCCCTGAGGGATTGGATCTTCTACTGCCAGTTTGAGACAGTGGGTTTAATATTGACTTGCTGCACTTTAAAAAAAAAAAAACTATTGCATGTGTTTGCGTGTGGAATGCATTCTACGCTATTTTGTTACCCTACTTTGTTACTATACGCTTTTTTTAATCTAAACAATGCTTGACTGTGCACATGCAGTTGGAAGTGTTTTGAGGGGATGTCCGTAACATTAGCATCCAGACGGCGGACTCGGTATAAAAATGAAGCTTTTGTGGATGAGGGCTCGGAATGAAAGGTAAACTTTAGTGGATTATGCGTTTCTGATTGGTTTATTTACGGCTTTTTTTGGTGATATCGGTTATGCTATTAAGGTGCGGTCTCTTGCGTGTGGGATACATTTTGTTCATTCTACACTACTTGTTGCTATATCTTGCCTGTGGGATGCTTTTTCTTCATTTTATGCCACTTTGTTACTATACGCTTGAGGTGCGGTTGATGTTTTCTTTATCTAAAGAATGTGTGAATGTGCACATGCCGCTGCTGACACGCCGCTGCTGAGACACCACTACTGCTACACCACTGCTGACACACCACTGCTGACACACCGCTGCTGACACACCGCTGCTGACACACCACTGCTGACACACCACTGCTTACACATCGCTGCTTAAACACCACTGCTGACACCACTGCTGACACACCACTGCTGACACCACTGCTGACACCACTGATGACACACCACTGCTGACATGCCGCTGCTGACACACCACTGCTGACATGCCACTGCTGACATGCCGCTGTTGACACACCACTGCTGACATACCACTGCTGACACGCCGCTGTTGATATGCCGCTGCTGACAAACCACTGCTGACACACCACTGCTGACACTCCACTGCTGATGCACCACTGCTGACAAATTGCTGCTGAAACACCGCTACTGACACACCACTGCTGACACATCACTGCTGACACACCACTGCTGACACACCACTGCTGAGACGCCGCTGCTGACATGCTGCTGCAGACACCACTGCTGACACGCCGCTGCTGACACCCCGCTGCTGACACACCGCTGCTGACATGCCACTGCTGACATGCCACTGCTGACACACCACTGCTGACACACCACTGCTGACACGCCACTGCTGACTCCCTGCTGCTGACACGCAGCTGCAGACACCACTGCTGACACACCACTGCTGACATGCCGCTGCGGACAGGACGCCTCAGACACCACTGCTGACACACAACTGCTGACACACCACTGCTGACACATAGCTGCTGACACACCACTGATGACACCACTGCTGACACACTGCTGCTGACAAACCACTGCTGACACACCACTGCTGACACGACACTGCTGACAGCACTGTTGACACACCACTGCTGACATGCAGCTGCTGACACACCACTGCTGACACACCACTGCTGCTACACCACTGCTGACACACCACTGCTGACATATCACTGCTGACACACCATTGCTGACACACCACTGCTGACACACCGCTGCTGACACGACGCTGCTGACACATCACTGCTGACACACAACTGCTGACACACCGCTGCTGACATGCCACTGCTGACACCACTGCTGACATGCCACTGCTGACACACTGCTGCAGACAGCACTGCTGACACACCACTGCTGACACACCACTGCTGACACGCCGCTGCTGACACGCCGCTGCTGACACGCCGCTGCTGACACATCACTACTGACACACCACTGCTGACACATCTCTGCTGAAACATCACTGCTGACATGCAGCTGCTGACACACCACTGCTGACACACCACTGCTGACACGACGCTGCTGACACACAACTGCTGACACACCGCTGCTGACATGCCACTGCTGACACCACTGCTCACATGCCACTGCTGACATGCCACTGCTGACACACCGCTGCAGACACCACTGCTGACACACCACTGCTGACACACCACTGCTGACACACCACTGCTGACACATCACTGCTAACACACCACTGCTGACACACCACTGCTGCTACATCACTGCTGACACACCGCTGCTGGCACACCACTGCTGACACACCATGCTGACACGACGCTGCTGACACGATGCTGCTGACACACCACTGCTGAAATGCCGCTGCTGACATGCCGCTGCTGACACCGCTGCTGACACACTGCTGCTGACACACCACTGCTGATACATCGCTGCTGATATGCTGCTGCTGACAGGACTACTGACACACCACTGCTGACACACCACTGCTGACACACCACTGCTGACACTACTGCTGACACCCCGCTGCTGACACACCACTGCTGACACACCACTGCTGACACATCACTGCTGACACACCACATCGCTGCTGACATGTCCCTGCTGACACCACTACTGACACACAACTGCTGACATGCTGCTGCTGATACACCACTGCAGACACATCGCTGCTGAAACACCGCTACTGACACACCACTGCTGACACATCACTGCTGACACACCACTGCTGACACACCACTGCTGAGATACTACTGCTGACACACCGCTGCTGACACGCCACTGCTGACATCCCACTGCTGACACACCGCTGCTGACACACCACTGCTGACACGCCCCTGCTGACACCACTGCTGACACACCACTGATGACACACCACTGATGACACACCACTGCTGACACGCCACTACTGACAACCCGCTGCTGACACGCCACTGCTCACACACGTCTGCTGACACGCCGCTGCTGACACCACTGCTGACACACCACTGCTGACACCCCGCTGCTGGTACGCTGCTGACACACCACTACTCACACACCACTGCTGACACGCCGCTTCTGACACCACTGCTGACACTCCACTGTTGTCACGCCTCTGCTGACATGCCGCTGCTGACACACCACTGCTGACACACCACTGCTGACACACAGCTGCTGACACCCTGCTGCTGACACGCAGCTGCAGACACCACTGCTGACACACCACTGATGACATGCCACTGCTGACACACCACTGCTGACAGGCCGCTGCTGACACACCACTGCTGTCACACCCCTGCTGACATGCCGCTGCTGACATGCCGCTGCTGACACCACTGCTGACACACCACTGCTGACACACCTCTGCTGACACGACACTGCAGACACCACTGCTGACACACCACTGCTGACACACCACTGCTGACACACCACTGCTGATACATCACTGCTGACACGCCCCTGCTGACACCACTGCTGACACACCACTGATGACACACCACTGCAGACACGCTACTGCTAACACCCCGCTGCTGACATGCCACTGCTGACACGCCTCTGCTGACAAGCTGCTGCTGACACCACTGCTGACACACCACTGCTGACACCACTGCTGACACTCCGCTGCTGACATACCGCTGCAGACACCACTGCTGACACACCACTGCTGACATGCCACTGCTGACACACCACTGCTGACATGCCGCTGCTGACACGTCGCTGCTGACACCACTGCTAACACACCACTGCTGACACACCACTACTCACACACCACTGCTGACATGCCACTCCAGACACCACTGCTGACACGCCACTGCTGACACGCCTCTGTTGACACGCCGCTGCTGACATGTCGCTGCTGACACACCACTGCTGACACGCCACTGCTGACACCAAGCTGCTGACACGCAGCTGCAGACACCACTGCTGACACACCGCTGCTGACATGCCACTGCTGACACCACTGCTGACACACCACTGCTGACACACCTCTGCTGACACGACACTGCAGACACCACTGCTGACACACCACTGCTGACACACCACTGCTGACACACCACTGCTGACACATCACTGCTGACACGCCCCTGCTGACACCACTGCTGACACACCACTGATGACACACCACTGCAGACATGCTACTGCTAACACCCCGCTGCTGACATGCTACTGCTGACACGCCTCTGCTGACAAGCTGCTGCTGACACCACTGCTGACACACCACTGCTGACACCACTGCTGACACTCCGCTGCTGACATACCGCTGCAGACACCACTGCTGACACACCACTGCTGACATGCCACTGCTGACACACCACTGCTGACATGCCGCTGCTGACACGTCGCTGCTGACACCACTGCTAACACACCACTGCTGACACACCACTACTCACACACCACTGCTGACATGCCACTCCAGACACCACTGCTGACACGCCACTGCTGACACGCCTCTGTTGACACGCCGCTGCTGACATGTCGCTGCTGACACACCACTGCTGACACGCCACTGCTGACACCCTGCTGCTGACACGCAGCTGCAGACACCACTGCTGACACACCGCTGCTGACATGCCGCTGCTGAAACACCACTGCTGACATGCTGCTGCTGACACACCACTGCTGTCACACCCCTGCTGACATGCCGCTGCTGACATGCTGCTGCTGACACACCACTGCTGTCACACCCCTGCTGACACGCCGCTGCTAACACACCGCTGCTGACACCACTGTTGACACACCACTGCTGACACACCTCTGCTTACACGATGCTGCAGACACCACTGCTGACACACCACTGCTGACACACCACTGCTGACAATGACACCACTGCTGACACACTGCTGCTGACACACCACTGCTGACACGCTGTTGCTGACACGCCGCTGCTGACACCACTGCTGACACACCAGCGCTGACACACCACTGCTGCTACACCACTACTGACACACCACTGCTGACACATCGCTGCTGACACACCATTGCTGACACACCACTGCTGACATGACGCTGCTGACACATCACTGCTGACACACAACTGCTGACACACAGCTGCTGACACGCCACTGCTGACACCACTGCTGACGCACCACTGCTGACATGCCGCTGCTGACATGCCGCTGCACACACCACTGCTGACACACCACTGCTGACACGCCGCTGCTGACACACCACTGCTGACACATCGCTGCTGACACACCACTGCTGACACGTCGCTGCTGACGCCGCTGCTGACACACCACTGCTGACACATCACTGCTGATGCTGCTGCTGACACACCACTGCTGGCACACCACTGCTGCTACACCACTGCTGACACACCACTGCAGGCACACCACTGCTGACACACCATGCTGACTCAACGCTGCTGACACATCGCTGCTGACACACCATTGCTGACATGCCACTGCTGACACACCGCTCCTGACACCACTGCTGACACACCGCTGCTGACATACCACTGCTGATACATCGCTGCTGACACGCTGCTGCTGACACCACTGCTGACACCACTGCTGACACTCTGCTGCTGACACGCCGCTGCAGACACCACTGCTGACACACCACTGCTGACTTGCCACTGCTGACACACCACTGCTGACACATAGCTGCTGACACCACTGCTGACACACTGCTGCTGACACACCACTGCTGACACGCTGCTGCTGACACACCACTGCTGCTACACCACTACTGACACACCACTGCTGACGCATCGCTGCTGACACTCCATTGCTGACACACCACTGCTGACACACCACTGCTGACATGATGCTGCTGACACATCACTGCTGACACACAACTGCTGACACACAGCTACTGACATGCCACTGCTGACACCACTGCTGACGCACCACTGCTGACATGCCGCTGCTGACACGACGCTGCAGACACCACTGCTGACACACCACTAATGACACGCCGCTGCTGACACACCACTGCTGACACACCACTGCTGACACATCGCTGCTGACACACCACTGCTGACACACCACTGCTGACATATCGCTGCTGACACGCCGCTGCCGACACACCACTGCTGACACATCACTGCTGACACATCACTGCTGATGCTGCTGCTGACACACCACTGCTGCTACACCACTGCTGACACACCGCTGCAGGCACACCACTGCTGACACACCATGCTGACTCGACGCTGCTGACACATCGCTGCTGACATACCACTGCTGATACATCGCTGCTGACACGCTGCTGCTGACACCACTGCTGACACCACTGCTGACACTCTGCTGCTGACACGCCGCTGCAGACACCACTGCTGACACACCACTGCGGACATGCCACTGCTGACACACCACTGCTGACATGCCGCTGCTGACACGTTGCTGCTGACACCACTGGTAACACACCATTGCTGACACACCACTGCTGACACGCCACTGCTCACACGCCGCTGCTGACACGCCGCTTCAGGCACCACTGCTGACACGCCACTGCTGACACACCACTGCTGACACATCGCTGCTGACACCCCACTGCTGACATGCCACTGCTGACACCACTGCTGACACACCACTGCTGACTCGCTGCTGCTGACACACCACTGCTGACACATCACTGCTAACACACCACTGCTGACACACCACTGCTGCTACATCACTGCTGACACACCGCTGCTGGCACACCACTGCTGACACACCATGCTGACACGACGCTGCTGACACGATGCTGCTGACACACCACTGCTGAAATGCCGCTGCTGACACGCCGCTGCTGACACCGCTGCTGACACACTGCTGCTGACACACCACTGCTGATACATCGCTGCTGATATGTTGCTGCTGACAGGACTACTGACACACCACTGCTGACACACCACTGCTGACACTACTGCTGACACCCCGCTGCTGACACACCACTGCTGACACACCACTGCTGACACATCACTGCTGACACACCACATCGCTGCTGACATGTCCCTGCTGACACCACTACTGACACACAACTGCTGACATGCTGCTGCTGATACACCACTGCAGACACATCGCTGCTGAAACACCGCTACTGACACACCACTGCTGACACATCACTGCTGACACACCACTGCTGACACACCACTGCTGAGATACTACTGCTGACACACCGCTGCTGACACGCCACTGCTGACATCCCACTGCTGACACACCGCTGCTGACACACCACTGCTGACACGCCCCTGCTGACACCACTGCTGACACACCACTGATGACACACCACTGATGACACACCACTGCTGACACGCCACTACTGACAACCCGCTGCTGCCACGCCACTGCTCACACACGTCTGCTGACACGCCGCTGCCGACACCACTGCTGACACACCACTGCTGACACCCCGCTGCTGGTACGCTGCTGACACACCACTACTCACACACCACTGCTGACACGCCGCTTCTGACACCACTGCTGACACTCCACTGTTGACACGCCTCTGCTGACATGCCGCTGCTGACACACCACTGCTGACACACCACTGCTGACACACAGCTGCTGACACCCTGCTGGTGACACGCAGCTGCAGACACCACTGCTGACACATCACTGATGACATGCCACTGCTGACACACCACTGCTGACAGGCCGCTGCTGACACACCACTGCTGTCACACCCCTGCTGACATGCCGCTGCTGACATGCCGCTGCTGACACCACTGCTGACACACCACTGCTGACACACCTCTGCTGACACGACACTGCAGACACCACTGCTGACACACCACTGCTGACACACCACTGCTGACACACCACTGCTGACACATCACTGCTGACACGCCCCTCCTGACACCACTGCTGACACACCACTGATGACACACCACTGCAGACACGCCACTGCTGACACCCCGCTGCTGACAAGCCACTGCTGACACGCCTCTGCTGACAAGCTGCTGCTGACACCACTGCTGACACACCACTGCTGATACCACTGCTGACACTCCGCTGCTGACATACCGCTGCAGACACCACTGCTGACACACCACTGCTGACATGCCACTGCTGACACACCACTGCTGACATGCCGCTGCTGACACGTCGCTGCTGACACCACTGCTAACACACCACTGCTGACACACCACTACTCACACACCACTGCTGACACGCCACTCCAGACACCACTGCTGACACGCCACTGCTGACACGCCTCTGCTGACACGCCGCTGCTGACATGTCGCTGCTGACACACCACTGCTGACACGCCACTGCTGACACCCTGCTGCTGACACGCAGCTGCAGACACCACTGCTGACACACCACTGCTGACATGCTGCTGCTGAAACACCACTGCTGACATGCTGCTGCTGACACACCACTGCTGTCACACCCCTGCTGACATGCCGCTGCTGACATGCTGCTGCTGACACACCACTGCTGTCACATCCCTGCTGACACGCCGCTGCTAACACACCGCTGCTGACACCACTGTTGACACACCACTGCTGACACACCTCTGCTTACACAATGCTGCAGACACCACTGCTGACACACCACTGCTGACACACCACTGCTGACACTGACACCACTGCTGACACACTGCTGCTGACACACCACTGCTGACACGCTGTTGCTGACACGCCGCTGCTGACACCACTGCTGACACACCAGCGCTGACACACCACTGCTGCTACACCACTACTGACACACCACTGCTGACACATCGCTGCTGACACACCACTGCTGACATGACGCTGCTGACACATCACTGCTGACACACAACTGCTGACACACAGCTGCTGACATGCCACTGCTGACACCACTGCTGACGCACCACTGCTGACATGCCGCTGCTGACATGCCGCTGCACACACCACTGCTGACACACCACTGCTGACACGCCGCTGCTGACACACCACTGCTGACACATCGCTGCTGACACACCACTGCTGACACGTCGCTGCTGACGCCGCTGCTGACACACCACTGCTGACACATCACTGCTGATGCTGCTGCTGACACACCACTGCTGGCACACCACTGCTGCTACACCACTGCTGACACACCGCTGCAGGCACACCACTGCTGACACACCATGCTGACTCAACGCTGCTGACACATCGCTGCTGCCACACCATTGCTGACATGCCACTGCTGACACACCGCTCCTGACACCACTGCTGACACACTGCTGCTGACATACCACTGCTGATACATCGCTGCTGACACGCTGCTGCTGACACCACTGCTGACACCACTGCTGACACTCTGCTGCTGACACGCCGCTGCAGACACCACTGCTGACACACCACTGCTGACTTGCCACTGCTGACACACCACTGCTGACACATAGCTGCTGACACCACTGCTGACACACTGCTGCTGACACACCACTGCTGACATGCTGCTGCTGACACACCACTGCTGCTACACCACTACTGACACACCACTGCTGATGCATCGCTGCTGACACTCCATTGCTGACACACCACTGCTGACACACCACTGCTGACATGATGCTGCTGACACATCACTGCTGACACACAACTGCTGACACACAGCTACTGACACGCCACTGCTGACACCACTGCTGACGCACCACTGCTGACATGCCGCTGCTGACACGACGCTGCAGACACCACTGCTGACACACCACTAATAACACGCCGCTGCTGACACACCACTGCTGACACACCACTGCTGACACATCGCTGCTGACACACCACTGCTGACACACCACTGCTGACATATCGCTGCTGACACGCCGCTGCCGACACACCACTGCTGACACATCACTGCTGACACATCACTGCTGATGCTGCTGCTGACACACCACTGCTGCTACACCACTGCTGACACACCGCTGCAGGCACACCACTGCTGACACACCATGCTGACTCGACGCTGCTGACACATCGCTGCTGACACACCACTGCTGACATGCCACTGCTGACACACCGCTCCTGACACCACTGCTGACACACCGCTGCTGACATACCACTGCTGATACATCGCTGCTGACACGCTGCTGCTGACACCACTTCTGACACCACTGCTGACACTCTGCTGCTGACACGCCGCTGCAGACACCACTGCTGACACACCACTGCGGACATGCCACTGCTGACACACCACTGCTGACATGCCGCTGCTGACACGTTGCTGCTGACACCACTGGTAACACACCATTGCTGACACACCACTGCTGACACACCACTGCTCACACACCGCTGCTGACACACCGCTTCAGGCACCACTGCTGACACGCCACTGCTGACACACCACTGCTGACACATCGCTGCTGACACCCCACTGCTGACATGCCACTGCTGACACCACTGCTGACACACCACTGCTGACTCGCTGCTGCTGACACACCACTGCTGACACATTGCTGCTGACACATCGCTGCTGACACACCACTGCTGACACACCACTGCTGACACGCCACTGCTGACACACCACTGCTGACACACCACTGCTGACACATCACTGCTAACACACCACTGCTGACACACCACTGCTGCTACATCACTGCTGACACACCGCTGCTGGCACACCACTGCTGACACACCATGCTGACACGACGCTGCTGACACGATGCTGCTGACACACCACTGCTGAAATGCCGCTGCTGACACGCCACTGCTGACACCGCTGCTGACACACTGCTGCTGACACACCACTGCTGATACATCGCTGCTGATATGCTGCTGCTGACAGGACTACTGACACACCACTGCTGACACACCACTGCTGACACACCACTGCTGACACTACTGCTGACACCCCGCTGCTGACACACCACTGCTGACACACCACTGCTGACACATCACTGCTGACACACCACATCGCTGCTGACATGTCCCTGCTGACACCACTACTGACACACAACTGCTGACATGCTGCTGCTGATACACAACTGCAGATTCATCGCTGCTGATATGCTGCTGCTGACAGGACTACTGACACACCACTACTGACACACCACTGCTGACACACCACTGCTGACACTACTGCTGACACCCCGCTGCTGACACACCACTGCTGACACACCACTGCTGACACATCACTGCTGACACACCACATCGCTGCTGACATGTCCCTGCTGACACCACTACTGACACACAACTGCTGACATGCTGCTGCTGATACACCACTGCAGACACATCGCTGCTGAAACACCGCTACTGACACACCACTGCTGACACATCACTGCTGACACACCACTGCTGACACACCACTGCTGAGATACTACTGCTGACACACTGCTGCTGACACGCCACTGCTGACATCCCACTGCTGACACACCGCTGCTGACACACCACTGCTGACACGCCCTGCTGACACCACTGCTGACACACCACTGATGACACACCACTGATGACACACCACTGCTGACACGCCACTACTGACAACCCGCTGCTGACACGCCACTGCTCACACACATCTGCTGACACGCCGCTGCTGACACCACTGCTGACACACCACTGCTGACACCCCAGTTCAGACATGGCTATATGCAAATCAGTCTGACCCTGTGCCTCATGGGAACAGTCCAGCCCGAACTCCCTTGCGCACTTTGCCACTGGATTCAAGCAAGCCTGGCTGAAGACGGCTGAAATGCCAGAAACCGGTCCTAGGAAGCTTGTTTCCGGTCCAGGGAAGGCATGGCTTGGCAGTTCGGGCTGGACTGTTCCCATGAGGCACAGGGTCAGACTGATTTGCATATGGTCATGTCTGAACTGGGGTGGCAGAGTGGGCTAAAGAACGGTGATGGATCAAACCCAGATCTGTTGACTGGGTGTCAGTGTTTGATTGGTTCTGATGCTCCGTCCATCACCACCCCCTTTTGTACCGCTTTGTTTGCCATAAGTTGGCAGGGTATGCTCAGACGTGAGTCCCTTGCGCACTTTGCCACTGGATTCAAGCAAGCCTGGCTGAAGACGGCTGAAATGCCAGAAACCGGTCCTAGGAAGCTTGTTTCCGGTCCAGGGAAGGCATGGCTTGGCAGTTCGGGCTGGACTGTTCCCATGAGGCACAGGGTCAGACTGATTTGCATATGGTCATGTCTGAACTGGGGTGGCAGAGTGGGCTAAAGAACGGTGATGGATCAAACCCAGATCTGTTGACTGGGTGTCAGTGTTTGATTGGTTCTGATGCTCCGTCCATCACCACCCCCTTTTGTACCGCTTTGTTTGCCATAAGTTGGCAGGGTATGCTCAGACGTGAGTCCCTTGCGCACTTTGCCACTGGATTCAAGCAAGCCTGGCTGAAGACGGCTGAAATGCCAGAAACCGGTCCTAGGAAGCTTGTTTCCGGTCCAGGGAAGGCATGGCATGGCTTGGCAGTTCGGGCTGGACTGTTCCCATGAGGCACAGGGTCAGACTGATTTGCATATGGTCATGTCTGAACTGGGGTGGCAGAGTGGGCTAAAGAACGGTGATGGATCAAACCCAGATCTGTTGACTGGGTGTCAGTGTTTGATTGGTTCTGATGCTCCATCCATCACCACCCCCTTTTGTACCGCTTTGTTTGCCATAAGTTGGCAGGGTATGCTCAGACGTGAGTCCCTTGCGCACTTTGCCACTGGATTCAAGCAAGCCTGGCTGAAGACGGCTGAAATGCCAGAAACCGGTCCTAGGAAGCTTGTTTCCGGTCCAGGGAAGGCATGGCTTGGCAGTTCGGGCTGGACTGTTCCCATGAGGCACAGGGTCAGACTGATTTGCATATGGTCATGTCTGAACTGGGGTGGCAGAGTGGGCTAAAGAACGGTGATGGATCAAACCCAGATCTGTTGACTGGGTGTCAGTGTTTGATTGGTTCTGATGCTCCGTCCATCACCACCCCCTTTTGTACCGCTTTGTTTGCCATAAGTTGGCAGGGTATGCTCAGACGTGAGTCCCTTGCGCACTTTGCCACTGGATTCAAGCAAGCCTGGCTGAAGACGGCTGAAATGCCAGAAACCGGTCCTAGGAAGCTTGTTTCCGGTCCAGGGAAGGCATGGCTTGGCAGTTCGGGCTGGACTGTTCCCATGAGGCACAGGGTCAGACTGATTTGCATATGGTCATGTCTGAACTGGGGTGGCAGAGTGGGCTAAAGAACGGTGATGGATCAAACCCAGATCTGTTGACTGGGTGTCAGTGTTTGATTGGTTCTGATGCTCCGTCCATCACCACCCCCTTTTGTACCGCTTTGTTTGCCATAAGTTGGCAGGGTATGCTCAGACGTGAGTCCCTTGCGCACTTTGCCACTGGATTCAAGCAAGCCTGGCTGAAGACGGCTGAAATGCCAGAAACCGGTCCTAGGAAGCTTGTTTCCGGTCCAGGGAAGGCATGGCTTGGCAGTTCGGGCTGGACTGTTCCCATGAGGCACAGGGTCAGACTGATTTGCATATGGTCATGTCTGAACTGGGGTGGCAGAGTGGGCTAAAGAACGGTGATGGATCAAACCCAGATCTGTTGACTGGGTGTCAGTGTTTGATTGGTTCTGATGCTCCGTCCATCACCACCCCCTTTTTTTCCCCCCCTTTTGTACCGACATGCTACTGCTGACACGCCTCTGCTGACAAGCTGCTGCTGACACCACTGCTGACACACCACTGCTGACACCACTGCTGACACTCCGCTGCTGACATACCGCTGCAGACACCACTGTTGACACACCACTGCTGACATGCCACTGCTGACACACCACTGCTGACATGCCGCTGCTGACACGTCGCTGCTGACACCACTGCTAACACACCACTGCTGACACACCACTACTCACACACCACTGCTGACATGCCACTCCAGACACCACTGCTGACACGCCACTGCTGACACGCCTCTGTTGACACGCCGCTGCTGACATGTCGCTGCTGACACACCACTGCTGACACGCCACTGCTGACACCCTGCTGCTGACACGCAGCTGCAGACACCACTGCTGACACACCGCTGCTGACATGCCGCTGCTGAAACACCACTGCTGACATGCTGCTGCTGACACACCACTGCTGTCACACCCCTGCTGACATGCCGCTGCTGACATGCTGCTGCTGACACACCACTGCTGTCACACCCCTGCTGACACGCCGCTGCTAACACACCGCTGCTGACACCACTGTTGACACACCACTGCTGACACACCTCTGCTTACACGATGCTGCAGACACCACTGCTGACACACCACTGCTGACACACCACTGCTGACAATGACACCACTGCTGACACACTGCTGCTGACACACCACTGCTGACACACTGTTGCTGACACGCCGCTGCTGACACCGCTGCTGACACACCAGCGCTGACACACCACTGCTGCTACACCACTACTGACACACCACTGCTGACACATCGCTGCTGACACACCATTGCTGACACACCACTGCTGACATGACGCTGCTGACACATCACTGCTGACACACAACTGCTGACACACAGCTGCTGACACGCCACTGCTGACACCACTGCTGACGCACCACTGCTGACATGCCGCTGCTGACATGCCGCTGCACACACCACTGCTGACACACCACTGCTGACACGCCGCTGCTGACACACCACTGCTGACACATCGCTGCTGACACACCACTGCTGACACGTCGCTGCTGACGCCGCTGCTGACACACCACTGCTGACACATCACTGCTGATGCTGCTGCTGACACACCACTGCTGGCACACCACTGCTGCTACACCACTGCTGACACACCGCTGCAGGCACACCACTGCTGACACACCATGCTGACTCAACGCTGCTGACACATCGCTGCTGACACACCATTGCTGACATGCCACTGCTGACACACCGCTCCTGACACCACTGCTGACACACCGCTGCTGACATACCACTGCTGATACATCGCTGCTGACACGCTGCTGCTGACACCACTGCTGACACCACTGCTGACACTCTGCTGCTGACACGCCGCTGCAGACACCACTGCTGACACACCACTGCTGACTTGCCACTGCTGACACACCACTGCTGACACATAGCTGCTGACACCACTGCTGACACACTGCTGCTGACACACCACTGCTGACACGCTGCTGCTGACACACCACTGCTGCTACACCACTACTGACACACCACTGCTGACGCATCGCTGCTGACACTCCATTGCTGACACACCACTGCTGACACACCACTGCTGACATGATGCTGCTGACACATCACTGCTGACACACAACTGCTGACACACAGCTACTGACATGCCACTGCTGACACCACTGCTGACGCACCACTGCTGACATGCCGCTGCTGACACGACACTGCAGACACCACTGCTGACACACCACTAATGACACGCCGCTGCTGACACACCACTGCTGACACACCACTGCTGACACATCGCTGCTGACACACCACTGCTGACACACCACTGCTGACATATCGCTGCTGACACGCCGCTGCCGACACACCACTGCTGACACATCACTGCTGACACATCACTGCTGATGCTGCTGCTGACACACCACTGCTGCTACACCACTGCTGACACACCGCTGCAGGCACACCACTGCTGACACACCATGCTGACTCGACGCTGCTGACACATCGCTGCTGACAAACCACTGCTGACATGCCACTGCTGACACACCGCTCCTGACACCACTGCTGACACACCGCTGCTGACATACCACTGCTGATACATCGCTGCTGACACGCTGCTGCTGACACCACTGCTGACACCACTGCTGACACTCTGCTGCTGACACGCCGCTGCAGACACCACTGCTGACACACCACTGCGGACATGCCACTGCTGACACACCACTGCTGACATGCCGCTGCTGACACGTTGCTGCTGACACCACTGGTAACACACCATTGCTGACACACCACTGCTGACACGCCACTGCTCACACGCTGCTGCTGACACGCCGCTTCAGGCACCACTGCTGACATGCCACTGCTGACACACCACTGCTGACACATCGCTGCTGACACCCCACTGCTGACATGCCACTGCTGACACCACTGCTGACACACCACTGCTGACTCGCTGCTGCTGACACACCACTGCTGACACATCACTGCTAACACACCACTGCTGACACACCACTGCTGCTACATCACTGCTGACACACCGCTGCTGGCACACCACTGCTGACACACCATGCTGACACGACGCTGCTGACACGATGCTGCTGACACACCACTGCTGAAATGCCGCTGCTGACACGCCGCTGCTGACACCGCTGCTGACACACTGCTGCTGACACACCACTGCTGATACATCGCTGCTGATATGCTGCTGCTGACAGGACTACTGACACACCACTGCTGACACACCACTGCTGACACACCACTGCTGACACTACTGCTGACACCCCGCTGCTGACACACCACTGCTGACACACCACTGCTGACACATCACTGCTGACACACCACATCGCTGCTGACATGTCCCTGCTGACACCACTACTGACACACAACTGCTGACATGCTGCTGCTGATACACCACTGCAGACACATCGCTGCTGAAACACCGCTGCTGACACGCCACTGCTGACATCCCACTGCTGACACACCGCTGCTGACACACCACTGCTGACACGCACCTGCTGACACCACTGCTGACACACCACTGATGACACACCACTGATGACACACCACTGCTGACACGCCACTACTGACAACCCGCTGCTGCCACGCCACTGCTCACACACGTCTGCTGACACGCCGCTGCTGACACCACTGCTGACACACCACTGCTGACACCCCGCTGCTGGTACGCTGCTGACACACCACTACTCACACACCACTGCTGACACGCCGCTTCTGACACCACTGCTGACACTCCACTGTTGACACGCCTCTGCTGACATGCCGCTGCTGACACACCACTGCTGACACACCACTGCTGACACACAGCTGCTGACACCCTGCTGGTGACACGCAGCTGCAGACACCACTGCTGACACACCACTGATGACATGCCACTGCTGACACACCACTGCTGACAGGCCGCTGCTGACACACCACTGCTGTCACACCCCTGCTGACATGCCGCTGCTGACATGCCGCTGCTGACACCACTGCTGACACACCACTGCTGACACACCTCTGCTGACACGACACTGCAGACACCACTGCTGACACACCACTGCTGACACACCACTGCTGACACACCACTGCTGACACATCACTGCTGACACGCCCCTCCTGACACCACTGCTGACACACCACTGATGACACACCACTGCAGACACGCCACTGCTGACACCCCGCTGCTGACAAGCCACTGCTGACACGCCTCTGCTGACAAGCTGCTGCTGACACCACTGCTGACACACCACTGCTGATACCACTGCTGACACTCCGCTGCTGACATACCGCTGCAGACACCACTGCTGACACACCACTGCTGACATGCCACTGCTGACACACCACTGCTGACATGCCGCTGCTGATTCGTCGCTGCTGACACCACTGCTAACACACCACTGCTGACACACCACTACTCACACACCACTGCTGACACGCCACTCCAGACACCACTGCTGACACGCCACTGCTGACACGCCTCTGCTGACACGCCGCTGCTGACATGTCGCTGCTGACACACCACTGCTGACACGCCACTGCTGACACCCTGCTGCTGACACGCAGCTGCAGACACCACTGCTGACACACCACTGCTGACATGCCGCTGCTGAAACACCACTGCTGACATGCTGCTGCTGACACACCACTGCTGTCACACCCCTGCTGACATGCCGCTGCTGACATGCTGCTGCTGACACACCACTGCTGTCACACCCCTGCTGACATGCCGCTGCTAACACACTGCTGCTGTCACCACTGTTGACACACCACTGCTGACACACCTCTGCTTACACAATGCTGCAGACACCACTGCTGACACACCACTGCTGACACACCACTGCTGACACTGACACCACTGCTGACACACTGCTGCTGACACACCACTGCTGACACGCTGTTGCTGACACGCCGCTGCTGACACCACTGCTGACACACCAGCGCTGACACACCACTGCTGCTACACCACTACTGACACACCACTGCTGACACATCGCTGCTGACACACCACTGCTGACATGACGCTGCTGACACATCACTGCTGACACACAACTGCTGACACACAGCTGCTGACATGCCACTGCTGACACCACTGCTGACGCACCACTGCTGACATGCCGCTGCTGACATGCCGCTGCACACACCACTGCTGACACACCACTGCTGACACGCTGCTGCTGACACACCACTGCTGACACATCGCTGCTGACACACCACTGCTGACACGTCGCTGCTGACGCCGCTGCTGACACACCACTGCTGACACATCACTGCTGATGCTGCTGCTGACACACCACTGCTGGCACACCACTGCTGCTACACCACTGCTGACACACCGCTGCAGGCACACCAGTGCTGACACACCATGCTGACTCAACGCTGCTGACACATCGCTGCTGCCACACCATTGCTGACATGCCACTGCTGACACACCGCTCCTGACACCACTGCTGACACACCGCTGCTGACATACCACTGCTGATACATCGCTGCTGACACGCTGCTGCTGACACCACTGCTGACACCACTGCTGACACTCTGCTGCTGACACGCCGCTGCAGACACCACTGCTGACACACCACTGCTGACTTGCCACTGCTGACACACCACTGCTGACACATAGCTGCTGACACCACTGCTGACACACTGCTGCTGACACACCACTGCTGACACGCTGCTGCTGACACACCACTGCTGCTACACCACTACTGACACACCACTGCTGACGCATCGCTGCTGACACTCCATTGCTGACACACCACTGCTGACACACCACTGCTGACATGATGCTGCTGACACATCACTGCTGACACACAACTGCTGACACACAGCTACTGACACGCCACTGCTGACACCACTGCTGACGCACCACTGCTGACATGCCGCTGCTGACACGACGCTGCAGACACCACTGCTGACACACCACTAATAACACGCCGCTGCTGACACACCACTGCTGACACACCACTGCTGACACATCGCTGCTGACACACCACTGCTGACACACCACTGCTGACATATCGCTGCTGACACGCCGCTGCCGACACACCACTGCTGACACATCACTGCTGACACATCACTGCTGATGCTGCTGCTGACACACCACTGCTGCTACACCACTGCTGACACACCGCTGCAGGCACACCACTGCTGACACACCATGCTGACTCGACGCTGCTGACACATCGCTGCTGACACACCACTGCTGACATGCCACTGCTGACACACCGCTCCTGACACCACTGCTGACACACCGCTGCTGACATACCACTGCTGATACATCGCTGCTGACACGCTGCTGCTGACACCACTGCTGACACCACTGCTGACACTCTGCTGCTGACACGCCGCTGCAGACACCACTGCTGACACACCACTGCGGACATGCCACTGCTGACACACCACTGCTGACATGCCGCTGCTGACACGTTGCTGCTGACACCACTGGTAACACACCATTGCTGACACACCACTGCTGACACACCACTGCTCACACACCGCTGCTGACACACCGCTTCAGGCACCACTGCTGACACGCCACTGCTGACACACCACTGCTGACACATCGCTGCTGACACCCCACTGCTGACATGCCACTGCTGACACCACTGCTGACACACCACTGCTGACTCGCTGCTGCTGACACACCACTGCTGACACATTGCTGCTGACACATCGCTGCTGACACACCACTGCTGACACACCACTGCTGACACGCCACTGCTGACACACCACTGCTGACACACCACTGCTGACACATCACTGCTAACACACCACTGCTGACACACCACTGCTGCTACATCACTGCTGACACACCGCTGCTGGCACACCACTGCTGACACACCATGCTGACACGACGCTGCTGACACGATGCTGCTGACACACCACTGCTGAAATGCCGCTGCTGACACGCCGCTGCTGACACCGCTGCTGACACACTGCTGCTGACACACCACTGCTGATACATCGCTGCTGATATGCTGCTGCTGACAGGACTACTGACACACCACTGCTGACACACCACTGCTGACACACCACTGCTGACACTACTGCTGACACCCCGCTGCTGACACACCACTGCTGACACACCACTGCTGACACATCACTGCTGACACACCACATCGCTGCTGACATGTCCCTGCTGACACCACTACTGACACACAACTGCTGACATGCTGCTGCTGATACACCACTGCAGACACATCGCTGCTGAAACACCGCTACTGACACACCACTGCTGACACATCACTGCTGACACACCACTGCTGACACACCACTGCTGAGATACTACCGCTGACACTCCGCTGCTGACATGCCACTGCTGACATCCCACTGCTGACACACCGCTGCTGACACACCACTGCTGACACGCCCCTGCTGACACCACTGCTGACACACCACTGATGACACACCACTGATGACACACCACTGCTGACACGCCACTTCTGACAACCCGCTGCTGACACGCCACTGCTCACACACGTCTGCTGACATGCCGCTGCTGACACCACTGCTGACACACCACTGCTGACACCCCGCTGCTGGTACGCTGCTGACACACCACTACTCACACACCACTGCTGACACGCCGCTTCTGACACCACTGCTGACACTCCACTGTTGACACGCCTCTGCTGACATGCCGCTGCTGACACACCACTGCTGACACACCACTGCTGACACACCACTGCTGACACACAGCTGCTGACACCCTGCTGCTGACACGCAGCTGCAGACACCACTGCTGACACACCACTGATGACATGCCACTGCTGACACACCACTGCTGACAGGCCGCTGCTGACACACCACTGCTGTCACACCCCTGCTGACATGCCACTGCTGACATGCTGCTGCTGACACCACTGCTGACACACCACTGCTGACACACCTCTGCTGACACGACACTGCAGACACCACTGCTGACACACCACTGCTGACACACCACTGCTGACACACCACTTCTGACACATCACTGCTGACACGCCCCTGCTGACACCACTGCTGACACACCACTGATGACACACCACTGCAGACACGCCACTGCTGACACCCCGCTGCTGACATGCCACTGCTGACACGCCTCTGCTGACAAGCTGCTGCTGACACCACTGCTGACACACCACTGCTGACACCACTGCTGACACTCCGCTGCTGACATACTGCTGCAGACACCACTGCTGACACACCACTGCTGACATGCCACTGCTGACACACCACTGCTGACATGCCGCTGCTGACACGTCGCTGCTGACACCACTACTAACACACCACTGCTGACACACCACTACTCACACACCACTGCTGACACGCCACTCCAGACACCACTGCCGACACGCCACTGCTGACACGCCTCTGCTGACATGCCGCTGCTGACATGTCGCTGCTGACACACCACTGCTGACACGCCACTGCTGACACCCTGCTGCTGACACGCAGCTGCAGACACCACTGCTGACACACCACTGCTGACATGCCGCTGCTGAAACACCACTGCTGACATGCTGCTGCTGACACACCACTGCTGTCACACCCCTGCTGACATGCCGCTGCTGACATGCTGCTGCTGACACACCACTGCTGTCACACCCCTGCTGACACGCCGCTGCTAACACACCGCTGCTGACACCACTGTTGACACACCACTGCTGACACACCTCTGCTTACACGATGCTGCAGACACCACTGCTGACACACCACTGCTGACACACCACTGCTGACACTGACACCACTGCTGACACACTGCTGCTGACACACCACTGCTGACACACTGTTGCTGACACGCCGCTGCTGACACCACTGCTGACACACCAGCGCTGACACACCACTGCTGCTACACCACTACTGACACACCACTGCTGACACATCGCTGCTGACACACCACTGCTGACACACCACTGCTGACATGACGCTGCTGACACATCACTGCTGACACACAACTGCTGACACACAGCTGCTGACACGCCACTGCTGACACCACTGCTGACGCACCACTGCTGACATGCCGCTGCTGACATGCCGCTGCACACACCACTGCTGACACACCACTGCTGACTCGCCGCTGCTGACACACCACTGCTGACACATCGCTGCTGACACACCACTGCTGACACGTCGCTGCTGACGCTGCTGCTGACACACCACTGCTGACACATCACTGCTGATGCTGCTGCTGACACACCACTGCTGGCACACCACTGCTGCTACACCACTGCTGACACACCGCTGCAGGCACACCACTGCTGACACACCATGCTGACTCAACGCTGCTGACACATCGCTGCTGACACACCATTGCTGACATGCCACTGCTGACACACCGCTCCTGACACCACTGCTGACACACCGCTGCTGACATACCACTGCTGATACATCGCTGCTGACACGCTGCTGCTGACACCACTGCTGACACTCTGCTGCTGACACGCCGCTGCAGACACCACTGCTGACACACCACTGCTGACTTGCCACTGCTGACACACCACTGCTGACACATTGCTGCTGACACCACTGCTGACACACTGCTGCTGACACACCACTGCTGACATGCTGCTGCTGACACACCACTGCTGCTACACCACTACTGACACACCACTGCTGACGCATCGCTGCTGACACTCCATTGCTGACACACCACTGCTGACACACCACTGCTGACATGATGCTGCTGACACATCACTGCTGACACACAACTGCTGACACACAGCTACTGACACGCCACTGCTGACACCACTGCTGACGCACCACTGCTGACATGCCGCTGCTGACACGACGCTGCAGACACCACTGCTGACACACCACTAATGACACGCCGCTGCTGACACACCACTGCTGACACACCACTGCTGACACATCGCTGCTGACACACCACTGCTGACACACCACTGCTGACATATCGCTGCTGACACGCCGCTGCCGACACACCACTGCTGACACATCACTGCTGACACATCACTGCTGATGCTGCTGCTGACACACCACTGCTGCTACACCACTGCTGACACACCGCTGCAGGCACACCACTGCTGACACACCATGCTGACTCGACGCTGCTGACACATCGCTGCCGACACACCACTGCTGACATGCCACTGCTGACACACCGCTCCTGACACCACTGCTGACACACCGCTGCTGACATACTACTGCTGATACATCGCTGCTGACACGCTGCTGCTGACACCACTGCTGACACCACTTCTGACACTCTGCTGCTGACACGCCGCTGCAGACACCACTGCTGACACACCACTGCGGACATGCCACTGCTGACACACCACTGCTGACATGCCGCTGCTGACACGTTGCGCTGACACCACTGGTAACACACCATTGCTGACACACCACTGCTGACACACCACTGCTCACACGCTGCTGCTGACATGCCGCTTCAGGCACCACTGCTGACACGCCACTGCTGACACACCACTGCTGACACATCGCTGCTGACACCCCACTGCTGACATGTCACTGCTGACACCACTGCTGACACACCACTGCTGACTCGCTGCTGCTGACACACCACTGCTGACACATTGCTGCTGACACATCGCTGCTGACACACCACTGCTGACACACCACTGCTGACACGCCGCTTCAGACACCACTGCTGACACGCCACTGCTGACACGCCTCTGCTGACATGCTGCTGCTGACATGCCGCTGCTGACACACCACTGCTGACACGCCACTGCTGACACCCTGCTGCTGACACGCAGCTGCAGACACCACTGCTGACACACCACTGCTGACATGCCGTTGCTGACACACCACTGCTGACATGCCGCTGCTGACACACCACTGCTGTCACACACCTGCTGACACGCCGCTGCTGACACGCTGCTGCTGACACCACTGTTGACACACCACTTCTGACACACCACTGCTGACACATAGCTGCTGACACCATTGCTGACACACTGCTGCTGACACACCACTGCTGACATGCTGCTGCTGACACGCCGCTGCTGACCCCACTGCTGACACACCACTGCTGACATGCCGCTGCTGACACACCACTGCTGACACACCACTGCTGCTACACCACTGCTGACACATCGCTGCTGACACACCATTGCTGACACACCACTGCTGACACACCACTGCTGACACACCACTGCTGACACGACGCTGCTGACACATCACTGCTGACACACAACTGCTGACACACAGCTGCTGACACGCCACTGCTGACAGCACTGCTGACATGCTGCTGCTGACACGCCACTGCAGACACCACTGCTGACACACCACTGCTGACACGCCGCTGCTGACACACCACTGCTGACACATCGCTGCTGACACACCCCTGCTGACACACCGCTGCTGTCACATCGCTGCTGACACATCGCTGCTGACGCTGCTGCTGACACACCACTGCTGACACATCACTGCTGATGCCGCTGCTGACACACCACTGCTGACACACCACTGCTGCTACACCACTGCTGACACACCGCTGCAGGCACACCACTGCTGACACACCATGCTGACTCTACGCTGCTGACACATCGCTGCTGACACACCGCTGCTGACATACCACTGCTGATACATCGCTGCTGACACGCTGCTGCTGACACCACTGCTGACACCACTGCTGACACTCTGCTGCTGACACGCCGTTGCAGACACCACTGCTGACACACCACTGCTGACTTGCCACTGCTGACACACCACTGCTGACACATAGCTGCTGACACCACTGCTGACACACTGCTGCTGACACACCACTGCTGACACGCTGCTGCTGACACACCACTGCTGCTACACCACTACTGACACACCACTGCTGACGCATCGCTGCTGACACTCCATTGCTGACACACCACTGCTGACACACCACTGCTGACATGATGCTGCTGACACATCACTGCTGACACACAACTGCTGACACACAGCTACTGACACGCCACTGCTGACACCACTGCTGACGCACCACTGCTGACATGCCGCTGCTGACACGACGCTGCAGACACCACTGCTGACACACCACTAATGACACGCCGCTGCTGACACACCACTGCTGACACACCACTGCTGACACATCGCTGCTGACACACCACTGCTGACACACCACTGCTGACATATCGCTGCTGACACGCCGCTGCCGACACACCACTGCTGACACATCACTGCTGACACATCACTGCTGATGCTGCTGCTGACACACCACTGCTGCTACACCACTGCTGACACACCGCTGCAGGCACACCACTGCTGACACACCATGCTCACTCGACGCTGCTGACACATCGCTGCTGACACACCACTGCTGACATGCCACTGCTGACACACCGCTCCTGACACCACTGCTGACACACCGCTGCTGACATACCACTGCTGATACATCGCTGCTGACACGCTGCTGCTGACACCACTGCTGACACCACTGCTGACACTCTGCTGCTGACACGCCGCTGCAGACACCACTGCTGACACACCACTGCGGACATGCCACTGCTGACACACCACTGCTGACATGCCGCTGCTGACACGTTACTGCTGACACCACTGGTAACACACCATTGCTGACACACCACTGCTGACACACCACTGCTCACACGCCGCTGCTGACACGCCGCTTCAGGCACCACTGCTGACACGCCACTGCTGACACACCACTGCTGACACATCGCTGCTGACACCCCACTGCTGACATGCCACTGCTGACACCACTGCTGACACACCACTGCTGACTCGCTGCTGCTGACACACCACTGCTGACACATTGCTGCTGACACATCGCTGCTGACACACCACTGCTGACACACCACTGCTGACACGCCGCTTCAGACACCACTGCTGACACGCCACTGCTGACATGCCTCTGCTGACATGCTGCTGCTGACATGCCGCTGCTGACACACCACTGCTGACACGCCACTGCTGACACCCTGCTGCTGACACGCAGCTGCAGACACCACTGCTGACACACCACTGCTGACATGCCGTTGCTGACACACCACTGCTGACATGCCGCTGCTGACACACCACTGCTGTCACACACCTGCTGACACGCCGCTGCTGACACGCTGCTGCTGACACCACTGTTGACACACCACTTCTGAAACACCACTGCTGACACATAGCTGCTGACACCATTGCTGACACACTGCTGCTGACACACCACTGCTGACATGCTGCTGCTGACACGCCGCTGCTGACCCCACTGCTGACACACCACTGCTGACATGCCGCTGCTGACACACCACTGCTGACACACCACTGCTGCTACACCACTGCTGACACATCGCTGCTGACACACCATTGCTGACACACCACTGCTGACACACCACTGCTGACACACCACTGCTGACACGACACTGCTGACACATCACTGCTGACATACAACTGCTGACACACAGCTGCTGACACGCCACTGCTGACACCACTGCTGACATGCTGCTGCTGACACGCCACTGAAGACACCACTGCTGACACACCACTGCTGACACGCCGCTGCTGAAACACCACTGCTGACACATCGCTGCTGACACACCCCTGCTGACACACCGCTGCTGTCACATTGCTGCTGACACATCGCTGCTGACGCCGCTGCTGACACACCCCTGCTGACACATCACTGCTGATGCCGCTGCTGACACACCACTGCTGACACACCACTGCTGCTACACCACTGCTGACACACCGCTGCAGGCACACCACTGCTGACACACCATGCTGACTCTACGCTGCTGACACATCGCTGCTGACACACCACTGCTGACATGCCATTGCTGACACACCGCTGCTGACACCACTGCTGACACACCACTGCTGACACACCGCTGCAGGCACACCACTGCTGACACACCATGCTGACTCTACGCTGCTGACACATCGCTGCTGACACATCGCTGCTGACACACCCCTGCTGACACACCGCTGCTGTCACATTGCTGCTGACACATCGCTGCTGACGCCGCTGCTGACACACCACTGCTGACACATCACTGCTGATGCTGCTGCTGACACACCACTGCTGACACACCACTGCTGCTACACCACTGCTGACACACCGCTGCAGGCACACCACTGCTGACACACCATGCTGACTCTACGCTGCTGACACATCGCTGCTGACACACCACTGCTGACATGCCATTGCTGACACACCGCTGCTGACACCACTGCTGACACACCGCTGCTGACATACCACTGCTGATACATCGCTGCTGACACTCTGCTGCTGACACCACTGATGACACACCACTGCTGACACCACTGCTGACACCCCGCTGCTGACACGCCGCTGCAGACACCACTGCTGATACACCACTACTGACATGCCACTGCTGACACACCGCTGCTGACATGTCGCTGCTGACACGTCGCTGCTGACACCACTACTAACACACCACTGCTGACACACCACTGCTCACACGCCGCTGCTGACACGCTGCTTCAGGCACCACTGCTGACACGCCTCTGCTGACACACCACTGCTGACACATCGCTGCTGACACACCACTGCTGACACACCACTGCTGACACGCCACTGCTGACACCACTGCTGACACAACACTGCTGACTCACCGCTGCTGACACACCACTGCTGACACATTGCTGCTGACACATCGCTGCTGACACACCACTGCTGACACATCGCTGCTGACACGCCGCTGCTGACACCACTGCTGACACAGCATTGTTGACACGCCGCTGCTGACACGCCGCTGCTGACATGCCGCTGCAGAAACCACTGCTGACACACCACTGCTGACACACCACTGCTGACGCCGCTGCTGACAAACCACTGCTGACACACCACTGTTGCTATACCACTGCTGCTACACCACTGCTGACACACCGCTGCTGACACACCATTGCTGACATGCCACTGCTGACACACCACTGCTGTGTGTCTCACTGCTGACACACCACTGCTGACACACCACTGCTGTGTGCCTCACTGCTGACACACCAGTGCTGACACGCCACTGTTGTGCACCTCACTGCTGACACACCACTGCTGACACACCATTGCTTACATGCCACTGCTGAAACACCTCTGCTGTGTGCCTCACTTCTGACAAGCCACTGCTGTGCGCCTCACTGCTGACACACCACTGCTGACAGGCCACTGCTGACACACCACTGCTGTGTGCCTCACTGCTGACACACCGCTGCTGTGCATCCCACTGCTGACATGCCACTGTTGACACACCCCTTCTGTGCACCCCACTGCTGACACACCACTATTGTGTACCTCACTGCTGACACGCCACTGTTGTGCGCCTCACTGCTCACACGCCACTGTTAACACACCACTGCTGTGCTTTCCAATGATGACAAACAGTTGCTGTGCGCCCCACTGCTGACACGCCACTGCTGGGCCCCACAATTATGAGGCACCACAGCTGTGCGCCCCAATGATGACAGGCCATAGCTGTGTGCCCTGATGACAGACCGCAGCTGTGTGCCCCAATTATGACAGGCCACAGCTGTGCGCCCTAATGATGATAGACCTCTGCTTTACGCTCTAGTGATGACAGACCACTGCTGAACCTCAAAATGATGATAAACCACCTGCTCTGCACCTCACTGCTGAAGCGCCACTGCTGTGTGCCTCAATGCTATCATGCCACTGCTGTGAGCCTCACTGCTGACATGCCACTGCTGCACGCCTCACTGCTGACACACCACTGCTGACACACCACTGGTATGTGCCTCACTGCTGACACACCACTGCTGACACACCACTGCTGTGTGCCTCACTGTTGACACACCACTTCTGACATGCCACTGCTGTGCGCCTCACTGTTTATTTATTTTATTTATTTATTTGAGCGATTTTTAGAGCGCGCAAATACCCAAGGGTGTCTCGGCGCTATAGTTGCAGAACTTCCAATGGATCAGGGAGTATTTAGGCTGGGAACAACCAAGTTTTTTGTTTTTTCCTGAAATTGAGCAGTGTTGGCGCAGATTTAATGTAGAGGGGGAGCGTGTTCCACAACTTGGCTGTGGCGACAAAGAAGCGCTTGTCTCCCCAATTAGCTCTTCTTGTTCGAGGGACTCTTAGTAAATGAGCTGTGGATGAGCGTAATGTTCTAAGGTGTTCAAGCGGGCGGAAGGCTTGTCTTAAGAATAGTGGGCCTTGGTTGTGGATAGCTTTGTATGCTATGCATAAAGCCTTAAATTTGATCCGGCTTCTCACCGGCAGCCAATGTAACTGTTTGATGTAAGGGGAGATGGATGCAAACTTGGGGATGGATAGCAGTGTCCTGGCTGCTGCATTTTGCACTGTCTGCAATTTATTGAGGACCTTTTGTTGTGCATTTAGTAGGAGGGCATTGCAATAGTCTGTTTTGGAGAAGACTAGTGTGCTGACTAAGGTTTTGGCTGCAGATGGAGGAAGGTAAGGGATTAGTTTTTTAATCCTTTTTAGGATGTAGAAAGAAGAGGAGACCACCGAATTAGCATGTTGCTGGAAGGACATCTTGTTATCGAAGATGGCACCCAGGTTTCGTACCTTGGTCACTGGTTCAGGAGGTTGTCCCATCTGAGATGGCCACCATTGCGGGACCAAGTAGGTTGCAGTCTCCCGAATGTCATCACTTCTGTTTTATCAGAATTCAATTTTAGACAATTGGATGACATCCAGGAGCTTATTGCCTTCATTCCATTTTGGAAATTGGCTGCCACAGAAGTGCCGTCATTGTACACAGACAACACCAATTGGGTGTCGTCAGCGTATGTAGTGAGTGAGATTCCATGGGATTTTATGACCCTCGCTAAGTCCGACACATATATCTTGAAGAGTGTCGGGCTTAGCGAGGATCCCTGCGGTACTCCACAAGGCAAGGAGAAAGTCTGAGAGATATAGTTGCCTATCTTCACTGTTTGTGGGCGGTTAGACAAAAATGAAGCAAGAAGATCTTTAGCCTTGTCTTTTATTCCTATGGCCGTGACACGGTCGATCAAGGTGACATGATCGACCGTGTCGAATGCCGCGGAGAGATCTAGGAGTATCAGAATCGCTGAGCCTCCGTTGTCCATAGTGGACCTTATCTCATCCGCTGCTTTTAGGAGCGCAGTCTCTTTTCCGTGGCCCTGTCGAAACCCAAACTGGGTGTCGTCCAGCAGGTTGTTGTTATGTATGTAAGTTGACAACTGGATGTTCATGATTTTTTCAAAAATCTTAGCAGGGAACGGGAGACATGTGATGGGCCTGTAGCTGGCAGGGAGGAGGGGGTCTAGGGTAGGTTTTTTTAAAAGAGGTTTAATGGTAGCTTCCTTCCAGACAGAAGGGTAGATGCCCGTTGTAAACATTGCATTACAGATGGTAGATAGTGACGGGGCAATGGCTTCAGAAATGAGATTAAGAATGCCCGGAGGGCAAGGATCAAAAGGTGAACCCGATTTGGTTCGGGCTATTAAAGGTTGGATGAGTTCTTGCGTGGTGGCTTCAAAAATTGGAAAAACTGGGACAATTTCGGCGGTAGATTGCGGAGTGGAGGTGAGTGACGAGTCCGGGGAGAAAGTAGTGAAAATAGCTCTGACTTTATCTTCAAAGAATTTGGCCAAGGCATCTGAAAGAGCCTGTGATCCTTCTGGGCGAGGTGCGAGGGGGTTGGATAGGTAACTGACCACCTGAAATAGTTTACCTGTATTGTTTTTGGCCTGATTGATTTGGTTGGTGTAGTAAGTGGTTTTCTCTGCTATTATAAGTTTTTTGTAGTTTGATAAAGCATTTTTATTGTTGACACACCATTGCTGACACACCACTACCAACATCACGGCTGAAACACCACTGCTGTGCACTTCAGTGCTTACACACCACTGCTGACATGTCACTGCTGACACACCACTGCTGTGTGCCTCAATGCTAACATGCCACTGCTGTGAGCCTCACTGATGACATGCCACTGCTGTGCGCCTCACTGCTGACACACCACTGCTGACACACCACTGGTGTGTGCCTCACTGCTGACACACCACTGCTGTGTGCCTCACTGCTGACACACCACTGCTGACATGCCACTGCTGTGCGTCTCACTGTTGACACACCATTGCTGACACGCCACTGCTGACACACCACTGCTGACACGTCACTGCTGAAACACCACTGCTGTGCACTTCACTGCTGACACACCACTTCTGACACGCCACTGCTGACATACCACTGCTGTGCATTTCACTGCTGACACACCACTGCTGTGTGTCTCACTGCTGACACACCACTGCTGTGCACTTCACTGTTGACACACAACTGCTAAACAACAAAAAAAAACTGAGGTCTATAAAGATATTAGAAGCGTGTGAGAACTCACTACTGTAAAGTCAGATGAAATAAAGAAAGTGAAACAAAATCAGTGTCTAAGCCCAATAGATCTATCTAAAGGCATATCCCTATGTAGGACGTAATCCCTCACTCACCAATGGTGACATGTTTCATCATTTGGGATTCTCCTCCCAGAGGAAAAACCTAGTTCCTCTGGGGGCTACAACCCCCTCTCTGAGAGGGAGGAGCTCAGGGATGTTTTGAGATGTAGTACTGGATATATACAATCCACAAATGTAAAGCTACTAGTGTGAGTGGGGGGTGCAGTGCATATAAGAAAAAATTGTGAAAACTGTGAAGTTAAAACTAGTTCAAGGACGTAAAAAAGCTTTATTACGAAACGTACTCGACCAGGATTAAAATAACGTGCACCAACAGTCAGAAATTATAAACCGTGGTGATAGAATAACACTAATTGGTCAACATGTTTCAGCCATATAGCCTATTCGGAGGCTAGGCTTTCATCAGGACCGATAATGCTACTGCAAAAGTGAAACTGTGAGTAAACACAAAAAAGGATACAAGGACACACACCCTCTTGATGTGTCCGTTGATGATGTATTTTACCTACACATAAACAGAGATATAGAAATACTTGGTACTAACATAACATCGATAGTGTTTCACAAAACAAAATCAAAAAAACAAACAACAAAATAAACTCACGCCACTGCTGACACACCACTGCTGTGCATTTCACTGCTGACACACCAATGCTGTGTGCCTCACTGCTGACACACCACTGCTGTGCACTTCACTGTTGACACACCACTGCTGACACACCACTGCTGTGCACTTCACTGCTGACACACCACTGCTGACACACCCCTGCTGACACACCCCTGCTGCTGACACACCACTGCTGCTGACACACCACTGCTGTGCACTTCACTGCTGACACACCACTGCTGATACACCACAGCTGTGTGCCCCAGTGATAAAGGCAGAATTGAATGCAGTCAAATTTGGAAGAGGTGGGCATGCACAGCACAGACCCACGTCATCTGAAGGAGTCAGGGCAAGGAGGAGGGTGCAAGAAGCAGCCAGCACAGCTACGATAGGAGGAACATTAGACAGGTGCATGAAAGACAAGGATGAAATCCATTTGATCCCAAAGCTGAGTCACGCAGGCGGGGGATAAGAAGGTGGATACAACTAAAAGAAGTGGAGTAGGAGGAGGCAAGAGCTCTGATGTAAAGAAACAACTAGCTCTGTAGAGCACATGGACGACAAGGGGTGCTACCGGGTGGACGAGGATTTACAGAACAGATTAAGGCTGCTCGGCCCTCACTAAAGATAGTCGCAGGTGCAGGTAGGAGGGATGTTTGGCAATGATTGTAGGGGTAGAGGACATGGGAGAGTTACACGAATAGAACAAGCATTGAAAATGCTAAGTTAAGATTAAGTTAAAGCCATTTGCTTTACTAATGGTATTGTATAGCAAAGCAAATGGCTTTAACTTAATGAACGGCGAGACCTATTGCATTTTTAATGCTTGTTCAGTCTTGCCTACAGACAGCGCTGGCTGCCTGTTATCGAAGACCTATTGTCTCTCATGCATTAAAATATATAATTATTAGTGGCCTTTGGCACAGTCCACACTCTTAGGTGGATAGCTTTCCTTCTTATTCATTATTTCTCCCGCCTCTGGAGCACATATTCTTCACCATATTGTAATTGGATTATTTGTGTCCTTCCACTATTTACATTCAGGGAGATACTTTTTGTTTTTATGTTAGCACCTCATGAGAGTGCATGTGTTTCCTTGCTCTCTCCTATGTGCTGCTTTGTACTTCACAGTACCCACTCACATGTGCTGTCTGTGTTGATCTTCCATCCTCCAGCATGTTAGCTGCTTCCCTCACCATCCCATTCAACTTTTTCCAGATTAAAACATCTGCCCCTCGGTTTCTCCTCCACCCCTACTTGGTCATTGCTGCCAACGGCAGTAGTTAATTGCTCCCCACATTGTTCTGTTGCTTCCTTATCCCTCCCCATTTTTTTAGTTATTTATTTTTCACTTTTTTGGGGGCCTGGATGCTCATTTGCTACTGGGTTGTTTCTTTTAGTGCATTCGCTTTTGCATACATTTTATTTTGTTTTAAATTTACCATTCCAAAATTGGCAGCCGTCATCTTGGAAGGGTAAATTAAAAAAATACAAAAGGGCCACTTAATCCTGATGTTTGGTTGCACATGTGTAGTACTGTATTTGCATGTATACATCAAACTGCTGGGAATGCCATAGTGTCATGTTGCATACGTACACTTCAGTGATGATGCATGAGAGGTATACATCATCATTATGGTTTTTTGCGGTGCTGAACAGTATTCACAATGATTTTTTTTCCTTTTGGGGATGCTGAACAGCAGTATCAAAAAGCATTAGCAAAGCCACTTAGTGTACATTGGCAAAAACAAAAGGTGAGGCCAATTGGCTTTGCGAATGCTTCTTTCTCGCTGGAGGCCTATGCATCAGATTTGGCTGCAGTACATATTATTCTATCTAGCATAGATATTTGGCCTCCAGTAATTATGTAGTTCAGGAACGTTGTGCTTTCGTCATCCAGGATTCACCCATCTTGGAAAAATGCTATTATTTTTACAATTGAAAAAAAGAGAATAAAAGTGAGCTATCTAATTACAGGCTTGTATCTTTCTTGGATGGCATGCAGGAGAGTTTTCGTAAAATTATTTTGACATATATCCAAAATTGGATTAGGAGGGGAAATCTTCATTAATGCTCATGCAGGCCTTAATTAAGGGATAGGGACAATTAAGCACAACTTTAGTGTACTTGACCTTTACGAAATGTATGGTGTTTAATGGATCTAAACTTTTCCTGAACTAGTTGAGAGAGGACATTTAGTAGACATTAGAGAATGCTGCCTTCTTGTTCTCACTTCTGACCATGTAGAACAAATTTGCTAAAATGTGTTTGGGGGCTATTGGGGAAAATTGGCTAGCTAATTCAGGACTCTGTAATGATCTGGGGTGCCTGGATTATCCTGTGTGTAGGAAAAGGGGTTGCTGTTGTCTTTAGGTTTATCTTGACTTCATTGTGGATGTTATGTTATGTTATTCGGATTTCTATAGCACACAGCTGCCCGAGCAAAGGGGCAAGCCGGCGCTGCTAGCATCAGAGAGCGGATCTAAACACTAAGACATAGAACGTCAAGAATAGAAAGAGTGACCAAGAAGACTAAATTGAGGGAAAAAGGAAAGTTTAAATGATGTGAGAACGTGGTAGTGTGTAATGTTGCTGCCTGTGTGCCGGGGCTTGCTTGACAGTTAAATAGAGTTGGAGGGAGAACGCAGACCTGGCAGAAGCAAAGGTAGCTAAGGCTAGAACCTGATCTGAATACAGAGTGTGCTACCTCCAGCCCATGCGGCTCCTGGCTGATTTATGTAAAGACCTTCCCTTGTTATGCAGCAGCTTCTTTATTCTCTCTGGGATTAGGCAGGTTTGTATACAAGCTCCACCACTGATTTCTGCAGATTTTGCCCATTCCTGAGTGAACAACATGTAGTGTACTATCCCAACCCAGAATTACCTTACCCCACGTACATGTAATTGTGGGTGTGGTGTTACTGATGTGGCTTCCTCCACTACACATATTGAATGCCAAAGTAACCATTGCAAAACACTGTTTGCAAACTTTTAATGTCAAATCATACAGTAACCTTTTTTTAAAAAACGTTTTAACTAGCAAAAACTTACTTTCTTTTCTCGAGAGATGAACCATGGACAGTGTTGATTTGTACCTCCTCTGGAGTGAAAGCAAAATATCCCGAGCAGCTGGAGGCATTGCAGACCCAGGCTAGCTCCAGCTAGAAGGGGGAAGATACATTTTCATGTACTGCATTTAGGACTTATAGGTCCTAGCTTTTACTAAATATTCCCAGTTCTTGTATTCTCCACATTGGAGATATTTTTTGTGCCCAATAGGATTGTGAGGAGGAAAAACAGTAACGTGCGGTAAACTTTGAGTATTGTGTTACCATATTTTTTAGCAGTGAATAGTAGCATATCCGGATTCAGAAACATGCAAAGTCGATATTTTCTTGTGAATGACTCAAGGAGAATTCAGAAATTTGCAATTTTTTGTATTGCATGCAAAAAGTTTGTCGAGCCAAAAGTGTGCAAATGTGCATATCTTGGGACATTCATCCTCATCAAGTTGGGTCAACATCATCTCCAAATAGTTAGATAAAGGCTTTCTGTCTGTTAAATTCCCAAAAAGGTGAGTGAATAGTGCAGTGAAGATTGCTTGCAAAAGTCTTCTCAAATCCTAAGTAAATTTTCTTTTACATTTTCGCTCTGAGGTCAGACGTTTAATTGAGCACCAACAGCCTTGTACTTCTTGTATACAAGCGATCCCGTCTGGTCATTGTTGGTTGGACATCCTCTGGGATGAGGGTACTGCATCCAGTGGAGATGGGGGCATTGCAGACTGAGGCCTGGGCCTGTAGTTAATATTTCTCTCCACCACTTTTGCAGTTATGTTTTCCATATTCAGCTACTGTGATTTAATGTCGGTTAAAGTTCCCAAGAGAGGAGTGAGTATTGCAGTTCATAGAAAGATGCTGCCGACCAGATTTCTCATTGAATTGTGTTGCCCTTGTGTCATGCATGATGTCGCAAGGGCAACGCAATCCTTAAGTTGGATTTACTAAGCAACTCAAGGCCACCTTGCATGGCTCTGCGTTGCTTGGCAAATCTGGAGTAACTCATGGCAGCGCAAGTCACTGCCTTACATTACTGTGTCCTGGAAAGGCGTTCTATAGGTAGAGCGTGGGTGTTCCCACGCATCCTCGTATGGATTTTGGTGCATTTCCAGGTTTACCAAGAGTGGTAAACCTGTGAATGCATCGAAATGCTATGCCTTCCCAATAGAGGCGCAATGAGGCGAAACATCTTTATTACTCCTTGTTGTTTCCTCTTTCGAAGTGTGCTTCATTCTGCAGCACACTTATAAAGAAGGAAAAGACGCAAAGAATTGTTTTTGTGCAGTAAAGTGTCCCTTTCTGCACAAAAACAATCCAGTCTGCAACACTGGCACCTTTACACCATGACACAAGGGTGCCTGCATTGTTGCTAGGCTGCACTGTGTGCTCCAGTGCAGAAGAGAGCAGGAATGCACCAAATCTTGATGGATATGGTGCATTCCTTCCCTCTCCATTTAATGCAGCGCAACAAATTGTCAGGCTGCGTTGCTTTGCGCTGCGTCAAAGTTTGATAAATCTGGCCCTGGGTGTTTAATAGGTGTCTGAAGTGAGAGAATTGGTACGTCTTCTAAGGATTCTTCTATCAACAGCCTTGATTTTCACTAGCACTCGTGTTTATGCTGACTCTCTGTCATTCTCTAAGGTTGGTAGTAACTAAGTATCAAGGGTTTTGTCAACTGCAATGCCTAGCATATTGGCCAGGGTTAAATACCCTTCCCCATATCTGAGTGCAAATTGGAGCAGGTGGGCTTGTTTTTGGCGTGTCTTTGGAATGCCAGTGGGGCGCCAGTTCATTACTCCTACACACAATCAGCATTACTGTAAGGGAGGAGTCAGGAGGAGGGTCCACTAGAGAGTAAGACAGGAGACACGGCCAACAGAGATCTGAAATAATATCTGAAATAGAAGAGAGACTGAAAACAATCTACAGGCACCTCCACAAATATGCACCCAAATATTTCTAATGAGAAATACATTCAACGCCCATTAATAAGAAAACAAAATTAGCCATCCAGAAAAACACTCCTATATAATTAAAGTAACGAATTCCCTATCTCCCCAAAACTGAACAAGAGTGCTCCTCACCAAAATACTTTGCAATAACATTTGGAAAGATCAATAGGACCTTCAAATAGGAACCTGATCTTTCGTTGATTGATTTTCTCTAAATTCAAAGTTCTTGGAACTTTACACTTGGAAACCAATCTATTTTCCAGTAATATGGCCAGAACTTTGTCAGAACTAAAGCATCTGTTTCTTGTATTGGCAATATTTGACTATTTATCGGATCTTCGCTCCTTTGTAGTCTTAGAATTACAACTAGAAAAGGCTGCTTCCTACCCCATTGACTGCTGGTGATGGGCCTCTGAAACTACCTGCCTATGATTCAATGTTATCAACCATCTTAAAGCATCCATGAGTCTGCCCCTTCCCAGGATCCATGACTTCTTGCCATTCACCATGGATTCCATGCTGATCAAGATGTTAAGTACTGGTCGCACCATAGCAAATTTTCGTAGCGTGTTGTGCTATGCCACTATATATGCTAAGTGTGCTGCTGGTGTGGGCCATTACACCTAGCATGTCATCTGAAAAAGTACTTCTATATCTATCACATTATGAAGAAACCGTAGGTGTGTATTGTGATAGTAGTCAACATTGTCTTCACTTTCACTTTTTCCGTAGATGGTAAACAGGTCATGTCAGCATCCCCCGTCCCGCCGCAGTATCCCAGTGTTTGGTATTTTCAATCAATCAATCAATCAGAGTACTTGTAAAGCGCGCTACTTACCCGTGAGGGTCTCAAGGCGCTGAGGGGAGGGGGGTGCCGCTACTGCTCGAAGAGCCAGGTTTTGTGGAGTCTTCTGAAGGCGAATAGGTCTTGGGTCTGCCGTAGGTGGGCAGGGAGGATGTTCCAGGTCTTGGCGGCGAGGTAGGAGAAGGATCTGCCACCGGAGGTCGTTCGTTGGATGCGGGGGACAGCTGTGAGGGTGAGGCTGGCGTAGCGGAGCTGGCGGGTGGAGGTGTAGAATCTGAGTCTGCTGTTAAGGTAGGCTGGTCCGGCGTTGTGGAGTGCTTTGTGTGCGTGGGTGAGGAGCTTGAAGGTGATCCTCTTGTTGACGGGGAGCCAGTGTAGGTCTCTCAGGTGGGGAGTTATGTGGCTGCGGCGGGGGACGTTGAGGATCAGTCGGGCGGAGGCGTTTGGATGCGTTGTAGTCGTCGTAGCTGTTTGGCTGGGATTCCTGCGTAGAGTGTGTTGCCGTAGTCCAGTCTGCTGCTGACGAGGGCCTGGGTCACCAGTCTTCTTGTTTCGGTCGGGATCCACTTGTAGATCCTGCGTAGCATGTGGAGGGTGTTGTAGCAGGAGGAGGAGACGGCGTTGACCCGCTTAGACATGGAGAGGGAGGAGTCGAGGATGAATCCTAGGTTGCGTGCATGGTCGGTGGGTGTCGGTGCTGTTCCCAGTGTGGTCGGCCACCAGGAGTCGTCCCAGGCTGAGGGGGTGGGTCCGAAGATGAGGACCTCCGTCTTGTCCGAGTTCAGCTTCAGACGGCTGCTCCTCATCCAGTCGGCGACGGCCTTCATTCCGTCGTGGAGGTTGGTTTTGGCGGTGTGTGGGTCCTTGGTGAGGAAGAGGATGAGCTGGGTGTTGTCGGTTTAGGAGATGATGTTGAGGTCGTGATGGCGGACCACTTGTGCGAGAGGGGCCATGTAGACATTGAACAGCGTCGGGCTGAGGGATGAGCCCTGGGGGACGCCGCAGATGATGTCGGTGGCTTCGGATCGGAAGGGTGGGAGGCGGACGCTCTGGGTTCTGTCTGAGAGGAAGGACGTGTGCCAGTCGAGGGCCTTCTCTTGGATTCTGGCTTCTTGGAGGCGTGTCTTTAGGGTGCGATGGCAGACCGTGTCGAAGGCGGCTGACAGGTCCAGGAGGATGAGGGCTGTTGTTTCGCCGTTGTCTAGTTGGCGCCTGATGTCATCTGTGGCGGCGATGAGGGCTGTCTCGGTGCTGTGGTTTCGTCTGAATCCGAACTGGGACGGGTCCAAGATGTTGTTGTCTTCGAGGTGGCGGGCCAATTGTATGTTGACGATTTTCTCGATGACCTTCGCCGGAAACGGGAGCAGGGAGATGGGCCGGAAGTTCTTGAGGTCCTTGGGGTCCGCCTTGGGCTTCTTGAAGAGGGTGTTGATTTCAGCGTGCTTCCAGCTTTCCGGGAATGTCGTTGTTTCGAAGGAGATGTTGATGACCTTCCGTAGTTGGGGTGCGATGGCTGCGTCTGCTTTTTTGAATACGTGGTGTAGGCACGGGTCTGACGGGGATCATGAGTGGATGGAGTTCATGACCTGCGTGTCTCGTCGTCGTTGACGTTGAACCAGGCGGTCAGGTGGTTGGTGCTGGTGGTGTTCGCAGGGGAGGTGGAGTCTGGTGTAGTCGGGGCGGTCGTGGTGTTGAAGCTGTCGTGGATGTCAGCGATCTTGCGGTGGAAGAAGGTGGCTAGTGAGTCGGTATTTTTAGATCAGTTTTAGGTTCTATACAGATAAAGACCCTGTTACATTATCTGCTACCCATTTTTGTAAAAATTAAATTATGTGAAGTCTAATTATGTCACCTGTAGCAGCCAACTTTGTCTACACCTCATTTCTATATGAACTGGAAGTCCTCTCCTCACAGCGCGAAGGGAGTTGAGCTTGGCACCTGAGATGAGAACTTTCAAAGTTCGCTCTGCGTGTAGAACAATGAGGAGTAGTGAGTCATGTTCAGGCGCAGCTGAAGGGTACTTTTCCTACATTTCACTCATTCTCGTGATGTCATTCCATGACTTGTCGCTCACGTTAATAAGCTTTTCTTTCGACACTTTGTGTTCGTGATAAATCACATATCTGGAATGGTAATCGTTTACGTCTTTGAAGACTATTGACATACCCTACAGTGTAATCGCCAAATCTAAAATTAAATCCAACCCTTTTCATGAACATAGTGCATACATTCTAATCTCATAAATGAACAAGATAGAACTTAACACTGTTCATTTCACTGCAGAGGGCCTCACTCGAATATAGATTTCCAGGAAAAAAGAGAAATGTCAGGAATTCTTTCATCTGTGTAAAATGAAGTTTCTGTATCAAGCTCAGACCTGTGCTTCTGTTCCAGCAAGCACTGGTCTCATATGTAGTATTTAATTCGGGTAAGTCGTTTACCTCCCGATGCCCCATTGGGAGCTTCCTGTATATATTTCGTGTTATAGAATCTTGTTGGGTAATTATGGTGCTTGTGATAAAGCGCCCCATCAGGTGCTTCAAGGTTGTCTTTAAACACCCACAGCAGCTCCCGAGCTCTTAAAACACGGATCTTGCCACCTCGTGAGTTATGCTACTCATTTTCTGTCCCTTGCAGGCGAGGCAGATTATGTTGACAGTTCTCTATATCACTTGTTTCACGAAGGAAGCAGAGAGGAAAGGGCGGATTACCGTGAGGATGTGTGTTAATGCAGTCGAGAGCTTTTGTGTTTTATTCGGGGATCTTTGCTTGCCAAATGGCCCCACTTCTTTTCTGATATCTTCAGACACTCATCTTTTTGGCAACAACACGTTTGCATGCAAGAACTTGGCAGAGCATACTAATGACGGCACAAGTAAAAATACAGGCTGCATGATTGGAAATGCTCTCTTCAGAGGTAGGACTAGTTGAAGGAGGGACACATGACAGAGTCACTTGGAAGACACGAGGAAAGAAAATATAAAGGCACCCAGGAGAATTTTGAGATATGCCATTATAATCTTTCATGGCCATCGTGTGTCGACAAATACACAGACCCTTGAAACAGGTATAGGGTCATGTGTAACTTGGCACTGCATTCTATCATTGCCACCTTTTTCTTCCAACTGGGCTACTGAAAGGTTTCCTGGGGACTCCAAGTGCCACTAGAAGTCGTCTTGTCTGTGCATTGTATGGGTAGATAGATCAAGGGCTCTTAATTGCTGATTTATCCCCAAAAGGCTACAAAAGAAGTTCATGAATGATGCTAAATCCAATAGTTGAAAAAGAAATTATGCAACGTCTATTAAGGCATCTGTTTCTGCAAGTTCCAGACTGACACCATCTCTTATGAACCTGGGCAAGAGATTAGCCAATCCTGGGCAAATGTAATCTGCAGGTCTCCATTCCAGACAAGAGAACATCATATTATTAAGGTAATACCCTACTTTGTACCATATGTACAACTTCTAATATATATTCAAAATGCAGGCAGATGCACAAAGGCACAGGATCTCCGGAGAAAATTCTAAATCTGAAGGAGAATCCATCAGCTGAATTAGTCCCATTATGGCACCAGGCCCCACCCTTACCACAACAGAGTATGCATGCATAAATAAATACACAACACAACTTTTGTTTGGGAAAAATATTGCTGCAGGTTTATTCCATACAAAAGTATGCAATATGGTGGGTTATCTTACGGGTGCCCCACCGCCGACAAAGATGGGTGCTCACTAAAGCGGCTCCTATCACCCATCGCCTAAATACCATCCGTGAATGTATCCAGCATTCACAGCATTAAACGCCTGCTACCTGACCTCCTCTACCTCCATGCCACACTACATGCTACTGCAGAATCCCTGTGTTGATTCCCGCTAGAGGTTGGAGGTGAGACCTGGGTGACAAGCTGCGGCCGGGGCCTTAAGTGTGCCGGTGACTCGGAGAGCTTGGGGGTGCCGGGGATAATGTGCCGCAGAGATTTGGGGACCTCGCTTTAGAAGACTGTGGTTGAAGCTCAGGAGTTTTGCGGGACGCTGACCCTGTTTGGCAGGTGAGGTGGGGGCCTGCGATCATCTGGCGTTGATGCGGGGCATGGGTTGACACCGGCGACGACGTTGCAAGATGAGTGGCTAAGGAGAGCCGCGGCCTCCACCGTCGCCACTGCTGGGCGGAAGTTGAAGTCGACGACTACAGCCCCCGGAGGAAACGGAGCTGCCCCCGGCTGGTGACTATCCTGCGGCCCCCCACCGGGACGTTCTTGACCTGTTGCTATGCTGGAGAGGCTAGAGTGAAAACAGCGGCCTTGTGCTGCCAGGGGTGCTGCGTGAGTGCCGGCAGAGCCCTGGACTCGAGCCTTGAAGTGAGTGCTCAACACGCCGTGTCAGGGACGTGAGAGACCACCATAGACTCTCTTGTGTTGCGACGGGGCCCTTGCCTTGCTGCCCCTTCCCCAGCACTGAACGCTGCTGTACACCGCTGCCTGCTGCGTTACTGCGCCGCTGACGCCCTGTTATGGGGGCATGACTTTCCTGGTTGGGATCCCTGGGTGCAGTGCACAGAGTATGTGATGATTTGGGGCCTTCCACTTCGGTACTAGTGACCGGCACCGCCAGCTACTTAGGCCAGTGTATACTAACCGCCACATAGCACCCTGCATATTAGCTGCACTTCCTGCTGGCGTCTCTCTCTCTCTCTCTGAGCATCAGAACTCCTCTATAGACTCTCTTCTTCCCATTGTGGGTCACGTTGAATGAAGCCGATTCAATGTGTTGTCTGAGGGGTGTGCATCTGCTGAACCTGATATGTGACAGTGAGTAGAGTGGCCCAGAAAGGTGACGACTGAATCTTGCCATTTTGAGATCTACCCAAGAGACAGAGTCTCTCTGCACTGCATACTCACCCAGACACTGCTCTCTCTGTGACCATTTTCCCTCCCTTTCCTTGTCTCCAAGTTGCCTGGTACACTGCATCCCAGAGGACCCCCTGACAATACGAGAGGAACCTTTACTACCCACTACAACGGGGTAGTGCATCATTGCGGGCGGGACCCACTGCAGGAGGACATATCACTGTCTGAGGGTTTAAGGAAGGAGCAAGGAAAGCAGACAGGCTGTGGGACGATATACTTTCATTGCCCTGTCAGGCGACGGTGAGTACTAGACTCTCTCCCTGTAACGCCCTGAACGTCTCAGGATCGTTTAACAGACACGACAATGAGGACGCAACCACTTGTGAAGGGTTAGTTCTTTTAATGAAGGCAAATAAAATACAAAGAACAAACAAAAGTTATAGTCACTGGAATCCTCCAGGCTAAGTACGTTACCAGCCCACAGCACGGATGGTCCTAACCGTCCTCTGCATATACGCCGATCCCGGCGTATGCCAACAGAGGGCAGAAATGAAATGGCCGACAATGCCAATCGGTAGGCTGTGAGGGGCACGAAGAGTGTTGGGGAGAATCGAGGAGTCAGGGAAACACCCAGCCGGGGTCTCTACCTGAAGGGAGCAGCCGCTCAACCTCTTCCTCAGACTGCACCGGGACGCGGAGTCACCTCCTGGTGATGCGTCACCGATACCCCAATCACAAGCAAGAAGACTGAACCGAGAGCAGCCGCTCGATCGATCCTGTGGACTTCCGAGTCTGTAACGCGGCAAACACCTCCTGGTGTGCGTTACAGCTGGCAGTCCCTGTGTCTCTGGTCGGGCTGGGAGTTACGACTCCAACCAGCAAAAGCGCCACTGCGCTTGGACTCAGCCGAGTCAAAAAGCGAAGCTCAATGGTTGACCGGTAGAGCTTCCGGGTCCTTCACAGGTGACGATGGGGCAAGACACGGCCCAGGGAGTAACGACTCGACCTACCTCCGTTCTTGCCTTACTGGAGCACCACTCCGGAACACTGCTCTTCACGAAGCAGGTACGTCGGTGTAAACACAATATCCGACAGCCTTGTACCTCCCGGTTCCTCCCTTTATAGGGCGTGTTTTCCTTGAGTTATGTAACAGCTCTCCTGTTTACATAAGGGCGTGTTTCCCTTGAGTTATGTAAGAGCTCTCCTGTTTACATAAGGGCGTGTTTCCCTTGAGTTATGTAACAGCTCTCCTGTTTACATAAGGGTGTGTTTCCCTTGAGTTATGTAACAGCTCTCCTGTTTACATAAGGGCGTGTTTCCCTTGTATGACAGGAATTCTTGACAGTACATCCTCCCTCTCAGCGGCTCCCCACGGGTCCAGCGCTGGCAGGAAAACGCCGATGGAACAAGGAGACCAAGCGCGGAGCATGAACCCCTTCAGCCGGTTCCCATGAATGCTCCTCCGGGCCATAGCCTTTCCACGCAACCAGGTACCACAGCTTCCCCCTGCGCCATTTGGACGCCCGTATGCCCGACACTTCATACTCCACCTCCGACTCCACGCATACCGGCCTAGGTGTCCCAGACGGCTTGGAGGGTGCTGGTTTGAGCAATGATACATGAAAGACAGGGTGTATCCGCAATGACTGGGGCAAGCACACCTTCACGTTCACGGGACCCATACACTTGGTAATTCGATAGGGGCCCATGTACTTGGGATGGAACACACTGTTCTTTCGAAACCTCATGTTTCTTGTGGATATCCAGACGTAGTCTCCAGTGCGGTACAGTGGCCCGGGCCTTCTCTTCCTATCTGCCGCAGCCTTGTATCTTCTCTTGGCCTCTATTAGGACAGCCCTTGAGCGCATCAACGTGTCTTTTATGTGTGCCACCCTGTCCGCTGTGGCGGGAATCCTGTCCTCTCTGAACGGATGTAGAAATGGCAAGAACCTGGGATGTTGGCCATAGTTGCTATAGAACGGAGATGACTGTGTGGAGCTGTGAGTGGCGTTGTTATAGGCTATCTCTGCAACCCATAGCAAGTCGACCCATTCTTCCCTGCCCTGGTCCACAAAACATCGCAGATACTGTTTGAGCGTTTGGTTCAGGCGCTCGGTTTGGCCGTCCGTTTGAGGGTGGTAGCTGGTGGACAGGGCGGTCTTAACATGCAGCGCAGTGCACCAAGTCTTCCAGAATTGCGCAGTAAACTGCGACCCCCGGTCCGACACGATCACCCCAGGTAATCCATGCAGTCGTACCACATTCTTTAGGAGTAGTGACGCCAATTCCCCGGCCGTAGGGACTCTCTTGCAGGGGATGAAGTGCCCCATTTTCGTCAAGTAATCCACCACCACCAGTATTGCCGTCATCCCCTGGTCTACCGGTAGGCCCACCACGAAGTCCAGTGATATGCTATCCCATGGTCTATCCGGGGTCGGAAGTGGATGTAAGAGCCCTTGGGTTCGGCCATGGTCGGCCTTCATGGTAGCACACGTAGGACACTCCTGTCCCCACCTCCTGACATCCACTCTCATGGTTGGCCACCAGAAATGCCGTCCCATGCTAGCCACCGTTTTTTCAAAGCCCAAATGACCTGCGCATGGAGAGTCATGGCACCAGATGAATGCTTGTTTCCTTAGCCTAGGCGTGGGTATCAATAGGCACCTGCCCTTCAGGGGTATCCCGTCCTTCAGCTGCCATTCTCTGTGACTGAGGAGCCACCTCCGCCATGCGAATGACCTGATCCCTCTCTTTATTCCCCTCAGGAAAGTATCCGGTTGGATAACCCCCAATACCATCCTCGGGGAAATGATGGAACGCTCGGTTGCAGGCAATGGTTCCTTAACTGCAGATTGACGGGACAGGGCGTCCGCCTTCCGGTTTTCCGTCCCCGGCCGATATGTGATGCGGAAGTTGAACCCCGCAAAGAAGATCATCCACCGCAGCTGCCTGGGAGAAAGGTGTCTAGTGGCCGTCATGAACTGTAGGTTCCGATGGTCCGTGTACACCGATACCACATGTCTTGCCCCCATCAACCAATGCCTCCATTCGGTGAAGGCGTCCTTGATTGCGAGAAGCTCCTTCTCCGCAATATGGTAGTTGCGTTCGGCGTCGTTGAGTTTGCGGGACATGTACGCAACGGGATGAAGCACCCCTGTGTCGTGGTTGCGTTGGGACAAGATAGCCCCCAGCGCCACATCCGACGCGTCCGCTTCCACCACGTAGGGGAGATCCGGATCGGGGTGAGCCAACACCGGCGCCTTACCAAAGGCGCTTTTCAGGGCCTCAAAGGCTTTGTTCGCTTCAGGGGACCAGACAAACTCCTTGGACTTCCTCAGTAGCTGTGTGATTGGGGCCACCACTCCTGAAAATCCATCTATAAACCGCCTGTAAAAGTTGGCGAAGCCAATGAAACTTTGGACGTCCTTCACGCTTTGGGGCACCGGCCATTCTTTCACCGCCTTGATCTTTCGTTCTGCCATCTCCTGTCCCTCTGGACTCAGCATCACTCCGAGGAATTCCACGGATGTGACGTGGAAGTCACACTTGCTGAGTTTACAAAACAGCATGTTTTCCCTCAGCTTTTGGAGCACAGCTTTGACGTGGTGTACGTGCTCCTCCACACTGGACGAATAGATGAGGATGTCGTCGATATATACGACCACGTAGATATCCAACTCCTCTCTGAATACCTCATTCAAAAAGTACTGAAAGGCTGCCGGGGCGTTGCACAGACCGAACGGCATGACGAGGTACTCAAAAAGGCCGAACCTGGTCTTAAAGGCGGTCTTCCACTCGTCTCCGTCCCTCATGCGCACCAGATGGTATGCCCCTTTCAAATCCAACTTGGTGTAGATACGAGCTTTCTTGACCTGTTCCAGAAGTACACTGATGAGAGGCAAGGGGTACCGATTTTTTATGGTTATCGCATTCAATGCCCTAAAGTCCACACAGGCTCTCAGCTCCCCATTAGCCTTCGGGATGAAGAAGAGTGGCGAGGCGGCCGGAGACTTGGACGGGCGGATGAATCCTAGCTTGAGGAGTTTATCCAGGTACCCCCGGAGATGCACGTTTTCAGGCTCCGTCAGGGCATACAGCCTGCCGCTGGGAACGCTGGCCCCTGGCACCAAGTCGATCTGGCAGTCAAACTGTCTATGTGGTGGTAGCACTTCCGCCTTCACCTCATCAAATACATCCTCAAAACTGTGATAAGCCTGGGGGAGAGCCACATCTTTTTCTGCCGCTGTAGCCACCGTCTGACTCCCGCTCTCATCTGCGTCAAGGGATTCCGTTCTTATTCCACAATGCAGGATGCAATACGGTGACGTCATTTCGATGCGATGTGTTGGCCAATCTACAAAGGGGTTGTGTTTCTGTAGCCACGGCAATCCCAATATGACGCCATATTGGGGCGCTCGGATGATGTTAAAATCGATTTGTTCCAAATGGTTCCTCCCATATCTCATCGGAAGGACCCCCGTGTGCTGTCCGATGGGCCCCGTCACCAATCGCCTTCCGTCTACCGCATAGACGTCTTCGGGTACTGCTTTGGGAAGAAGCACTAGCCCTAGCCTGCATGCCTCGTTGTGGTCCATAAACATGCCAGTGGCCCCTGAATCCACCATGGCCACAACGGGTATCCACTGGTCATGCACTCCCACGTGCACCGTGATAAACAGGTGTCGTTGTCCCTTAGTGACCGAGTTGGAAAGTGAAGGGATGGATGAGTGACTCCGAGATGCCCCTTCTCTGGTCTTGGAGTCCTCTAGTTTTCCGCCGGTATGTCCACCACGGCTGTTACCGACCGGTTGGCCCGATAACGTGACGTCTTCGGTTTGGCAGGGCATTCACGTACGTAGTGGCCTTTTTTGCCACAATATAGGCACAATCCTTGTTTACGGCGTGACTCTTTCTCCGTGGCTGTGAGGCTCGCTCGTATTGCGCTGATGTCCATGGGTTCTCCCTTGGATGCGGTGGAAGTTTCAGGACTTCCCACCGTCACATAGGATGGAAGGAATTTTCCTTTTCTCCCATGATCCCCCTTTCTTTCACTTAGCCTATGTTCCAGCCGTAATACCAGGTTGATAAGGCCCTCACATGTCTTGGGTTGAGGGTCAATATGAGCCACGGCGTCCTTGAGCTCATCGCACAGCCCTTGATGGAAGAGCGCCGTCTGTTTAGCCACAGGCCACTTGGTTTCCGCAACCAGCCTTCGGAACGCGTTGAGATACTGCACCAGGTCGTTGGATCCCTGTCTCAACTCAAGCATTTCACGGTCCGCCGTGTACGAGTCAGCCCTTCTGTCGAAGACCTTCAGGAATTCCTCGCGAAAAGCACCCCAATCACATAAGAGGGGGTCGTCCCTGCTCACCAGAGGTACGGCCCATTGTGCCGCGTTTCCAGCCAAATAGGATATAAGGAAAGCCACACGAGCCTGACTCGTGGGGAACGCCTTTGGTTTGCACGATAAATGTAGCGCCACTTGTGTGAGGAATACCTGCACTGTGTTAGGATCCCCACTGTACCTCTCTGGTGTTGCCAAGGGGATGGCTACCGGCATTTCCACTACTACCGCAGGGGTCTGGTTCGTGAGGGAGGTGCTGGGCGTGAGCGGGTCCAATTGGATAGCATCCAGTCTGGCTTTTACATCGGCTGTTTCTTGCCTAGAGGCAGCCACTTCAACTTGCATGGCCGCTAAAGCAGCCAGCACATCATCAAGTGTTGCCATGTCTGTTATCGACCGGGAGACAGTTAGTGTTATTAAGGTCGGATATTTTGTAACGCCCTGAACGTCTCAGGATCGTTTAACAGACACGACAATGAGGACGCAACCACTTGTGAAGGGTTAGTTCTTTTAATGAAGGCAAATAAAATACAAAGAACAAACAAAAGTTATAGTCACTGGAATCCTCCAGGCTAAGTACGTTACCAGCCCACAGCACGGATGGTCCTAACCGTCCTCTGCATATACGCCGATCCCGGCGTATGCCAACAGAGGGCAGAAATGAAATGGCCGACAATGCCAATCGGTAGGCTGTGAGGGGCACGAAGAGTGTTGGGGAGAATCGAGGAGTCAGGGAAACACCCAGCCGGGGTCTCTACCTGAAGGGAGCAGCCGCTCAACCTCTTCCTCAGACTGCACCGGGACGCGGAGTCACCTCCTGGTGATGCGTCACCGATACCCCAATCACAAGCAAGAAGACTGAACCGAGAGCAGCCGCTCGATCGATCCTGTGGACTTCCGAGTCTGTAACGCGGCAAACACCTCCTGGTGTGCGTTACAGCTGGCAGTCCCTGTGTCTCTGGTCGGGCTGGGAGTTACGACTCCAACCAGCAAAAGCGCCACTGCGCTTGGACTCAGCCGAGTCAAAAAGCGAAGCTCAATGGTTGACCGGTAGAGCTTCCGGGTCCTTCACAGGTGACGATGGGGCAAGACACGGCCCAGGGAGTAACGACTCGACCTACCTCCGTTCTTGCCTTACTGGAGCACCACTCCGGAACACTGCTCTTCACGAAGCAGGTACGTCGGTGTAAACACAATATCCGACAGCCTTGTACCTCCCGGTTCCTCCCTTTATAGGGCGTGTTTTCCTTGAGTTATGTAACAGCTCTCCTGTTTACATAAGGGCGTGTTTCCCTTGAGTTATGTAAGAGCTCTCCTGTTTACATAAGGGCGTGTTTCCCTTGAGTTATGTAACAGCTCTCCTGTTTACATAAGGGTGTGTTTCCCTTGAGTTATGTAACAGCTCTCCTGTTTACATAAGGGCGTGTTTCCCTTGTATGACAGGAATTCTTGACACTCCCCTCCACCCCTTCTTCATTGCATCAGAGGCGGTCAGGGCGTGAAGGAAGATGAGGAGCTTCATTGGAGATGACTGGCGGCAGAGGTACTCACACAGTCCACTCACACAGTCCACCAAACTACGCTTGATATTTTCCCTCAGCCGAGAGACCAAGGGTGGAAGAGCAACGGGATCCTCAGATCAGACCCCCCCCCCCCAGCTGAAGCAACACCTGACCTCACAGACATCATAGCGGTTATACAGGGGATTTGCGTGTCCCTCAAAACCAAGATAGACCCTGTCCTGACTGAGGTTGGCCTTGTGCATGCTGACCTCCGCAACATGGAGGTCGGCGTCAAAAAAGCGGAGTTCTCCATCATCATATTGAAAGCCGACGCTAAGGTCTTGCAACTCAAAGTTAAGGAGTTAAGTACAACCACCCAAACTCTAAAAGCCAAGTTTGAACATTTTGAAGGGCGGTCTAGGAGAACCAATGTCCTCATAATAGGGGTGCCAGAGCGCCTGGAAGGACCGGCGGTAGATTTATTTGTAGAGGATATCATACTTAAACAGCTGCAGCCCCTTGGTCTTGATCCAGCGCAAAAGCCCGGGAAATAGAAAGAGCACAGCTGTCCTCCCTGTGTCGCAGACCCGCCTTCACACTAACTCATTCACACACGCATTCATTGGTGGGGCCCATAACACCAACACTCACATGTCTCTTTCACAGGTCTGCACACAGAAGGAAGGATGCTCTGGACATGTTGGGGAACACCTTATAACCTATAGGGAGAGAAAAGTTATTTTACAAAATATACATTAATATCCGTCGACTATAGATCCCTAATCCTAAACATCAAGGCACTCCACCCACTTGGTCGACAGACCAATTAGTTGGATTGGTTGATGGTGATTTAGAACCAGCTAAAACACATTTAGGACTCAGAATCCTTATTTCCCTTAATGAGAAATCACAAACTCATATTTCTTGTTAATCAATATTTGTTTATCTAAATTTTCATGATAATCTATATTATCATTTGTTTCGTCAAAGTTTAGAATTTCTAAATCAATTCAAGTAAATCGTCGAACATCATATTTACCTAATCTGGCTATTTGGAGTCCTCTAATTCATTGGCTCTGCATAACCAAATTTGTCATAAATTGTCCGAATAAGCAGGCTAAGGCTCAAAGTTCAAAGTCCTCTGCTCAGCACGTTACAGTCCCCAAATTTATCAAATGACCAGAAATCGTGCAAGCATCTATCATAGCGCGTGGATTTGGAAAAAGTTTGCAGTCATCAAACGGTCGGGCAACATCTGGACCATCAGGAACGGCGTCACAAACTTTTTCTAACTCTCTATTCTACCACCCTTTTTAGGTCTCGCCAGACCCAGCGCATGCGCTGGTCTGGCGAGACTTATTGAGAGGGCTCCAAAAAGTGCTACCAGGCCAGCCTAGAGCTACAGTGTATGTGCGTGGGCGCTTTCACCATCGCGGCTGCATGGCCGCTTTGATGTTTGATCGTAATCGCGATTGCGATCACTTTCACTTTCCCGGCCGCAGGGCCGCTTTGCATAGCCAATAGGTCTCGCTTTTGGGACCTTATAAGTATTTAGTTATGCAACTGTTGCATGGCTAAACACTTATAAGGTCCCAAAGGCGAGACCTATTGGCTATGCCAATGCTTGTTTATAATGATTTCAGGTTAAAGAAGATACATTTTTAGGCCAAGAACAGTGGTGATTGGCTGGTTGGGATCGTCCGATTCTTATTCCCAGATTCTCAGGACAGTTCGAGGGGTGAGGTCACTTGTCAGCCAAAGTGTCGGCTTGTTCCGGTTTACTGTAAGGTTGATTGTTCCCCTATCTTGGCGAACCACCAAATTCATATCCTTGACCAGGAACATGATGAGCAAAGGTCACTAGGAGGTTCACGATACTGTTCGCACATGCGCAGTTCACTCAGCGCCTCACGAGACAGTATCCACTTCTGCATGCGATGTCAGCGGTAACCCTGGGCGTAGTTCACGAAGTAGCGCTACGCGAAGCTACGCAAAGTGCACTTCGCACTACGCGAGCTACGCGTAGCACTTCGCGAACTGCGTAGTACCCTGTTCGCACTGTGCAAGATGCCGTTTTCAATGATTGCACAGTGCGGACAAGCATCCGGCACTGTGCAATCATTGAAAATGGCATCTTGCACAGTGCGAGCTGTAGTTTGCTGCCGCTCGAGTCGATTTTTACTCGAGCAGCAGCTTTCTCAACATGGACTGGTAGTTTCTCATCGTGAGCGGTCGCGAGCATACGCGACCACTCGCAATGAGAAACCTGACCTCCCCGCGTTGAGAATCTCACCGGGAGGTTTATTTTCCACGCTCGCGATCGGCAACTTGATGTTGCTGATCGCCTGGCTAGAGGGCTGGACAGTGGCAGGAAAGCAGGACGCAGACCCCATCCTAAGCGGCAGCAGGCTGGCGACAGGACCTCAAGTGTCATTGCAACGAACTGAAGTAACTACAGTACTTCAAGAAGGCGCAGGGAGAGTGATCCCTGAGTTTGCTTGGATGATGTCCTCTTTACATGACATCTTTTTCTATGTTGACAAAAACTGTGGTTTGGGAAAAAGGGGGTGGTGATGGACAGAGTTTCTGAATGATTCAGAATACTCTTACCAAGTCAAGAGATCATGGTTTTAATCCATCACCGTTCCCATCATGCACTGGGACAGGTACAGACTAATTTGCATGTAGCTAGGTTCTGAGCTGGGATGGTGCAGTGAGCTAAAAAACGGTGATAGATTAAAACCATGATCTCTTGACTTGGTAAGAGTATTCTGCATCATTCAGAAACTCTGTCCATCACCACCCCCTTTTTCCCAAATCGATTTTATCCACACTCAGTGTGGGAGGGTATGCTCAGACGTGAGTCCCTTGCTCATTGCACCATCAGGATTCAGGCAAGCCGGGCCGACGAAGGCTGTGATGCTAGAAACCGGTCCCCGGAAGCTTGTTTCCTTCCCAGTATAAGAATTGGCTTGGTAGTTTGGTTTGCCCTGTTCCCATCATGCACTGGGACAGGTACAGACTAATTTGCATGTAGCTAGGTTCTGAGCTGGGATGGTGCAGTGAGCTAAAAAACGGTGATAGATTAAAACCATGATCTCTTGACTTGGTAAGAGTATTCTGCATCATTCAGAAACTCTGTCCATCACCACCCCCTTTTTCCCAAATCGATTTTATCCACACTCAGTGTGGGAGGGTATGCTCAGACGTGAGTCCCTTGCTCATTGCACCATCAGGATTCAGGCAAGCCGGGCCGACGAAGACTGTGATGCCAGAAACCGGTCCCCGGAAGCTTGTTTCCTTCCCAGTATAAGAATTGGCTTGGTAGTTTGGTTTGCCCTGTTCCCATCATGCACTGGGACAGGTACAGACTAATTTGCATGTAGCTAGGTTCTGAGCTGGGATGGTGCAGTGAGCTAAAAAACGGTGATAGATTAAAACCATGATCTCTTGACTTGGTAAGAGTATTCTGCATCATTCAGAAACTCTGTCCATCACCACCCCCTTTTTCCCAAATCGATTTTATCCACACTCAGTGTGGGAGGGTATGCTCAGACGTGAGTCCCTTGCTCATTGCACCATCAGGATTCAGGCAAGCCGGGCCGACGAAGGCTGTGATGCCAGAAACCGGTCCCCGGAAGCTTGTTTCCTTCCCAGTATAAGAATTGGCTTGGTAGTTTGGTTTGCCCTGTTCCCATCATGCACTGGGACAGGTACAGACTAATTTGCATGTAGCTAGGTTCTGAGCTGGGATGGTGCAGTGAGCTAAAAAACGGTGATAGATTAAAACCATGATCTCTTGACTTGGTAAGAGTATTCTGCATCATTCAGAAACTCTGTCCATCACCACCCCCTTTTTCCCAAATCGATTTTATCCACACTCAGTGTGGGAGGGTATGCTCAGACGTGAGTCCCTTGCTCATTGCACCATCAGGATTCCGGCAAGCCGGGCCGACGAAGGCTGTGATGCCAGAAACCGGTCCCCGGAAGCTTGTTTCCTTCCCAGTATAAGAATTGGCTTGGTAGTTTGGTTTGCCCTGTTCCCATCATGCACTGGGACAGGTACAGACTAATTTGCATGTAGCTAGGTTCTGAGCTGGGATGGTGCAGTGAGCTAAAAAACGGTGATAGATTAAAACCATGATCTCTTGACTTGGTAAGAGTATTCTGCATCATTCAGAAACTCTGTCCATCACCACCCCCTTTTTCCCAAATCGATTTTATCCACACTCAGTGTGGGAGGGTATGCTCAGACGTGAGTCCCTTGCTCATTGCACCATCAGGATTCAGGAAAGCCGGGCCGACGAAGGCTGTGATGCCAGAAACCGGTCCCCGGAAGCTTGTTTCCTTCCCAGTATAAGAATTGGCTTGGTAGTTTGGTTTGCCCTGTTCCCATCATGCACTGGGACAGGTACAGACTAATTTGTATGTAGCTAGGTTCTGAGCTGGGATGGTGCAGTGAGCTAAAAAACGGTGATAGATTAAAACCATGATCTCTTGACTTGGTAAGAGTATTCTGCATCATTCAGAAACTCTGTCCATCACCACCCCCTTTTTCCCAAATCGATTTTATCCACACTCAGTGTGGGAGGGTATGCTCAGACGTGAGTCCCTTGCTCATTGCACCATCAGGATTCAGGAAAGCCGGGCCGACGAAGGCTGTGATGCCAGAAACCGGTCCCCGGAAGCTTGTTTCCTTCCCAGTATAAGAATTGGCTTGGTAGTTTGGTTTGCCCTGTTCCCATCATGCACTGGGACAGGTACAGACTAATTTGCATGTAGCTAGGTTCTGAGCTGGGATGGTGCAGTGAGCTAAAAAACGGTGATAGATTAAAACCATGATCTCTTGACTTGGTAAGAGTATTCTGCATCATTCAGAAACTCTGTCCATCACCACCCCCTTTTTCCCAAAAAGACAAAAACTGTGGTAACAGTCACTTGTTTTCTTTGGGGAAGTAGTTGGGTGACACCTTGGTGGTACCCATGGCCCTCTCTGGTCTGTTTCATGTTTTGAGGCAACAGGCACTCTGCACAGGTAGGGGGCAGGTAGTTCTAAGTCTGCCATGCAGGGAGGCTGGGAGGGAGTATTATGTTGGGGTTTATGTTGACATGTTTGTCCTTCTACATGATGGGATCTGTTGCACTGGGGTGGGGAGGAGCACAACAGCCATGATTAATCTGCACTTATGGCAACTAAGATAGGAATGGCCTTATGCCCTCGGATGTTGATGCCTTAGGTGACAAAATCAAGCATGGGCTGATATTGCAATATATCAAGTGTCACTACCCAGATGTTGTGCTCCTCCAAGAAACGCACCTAGTTGGCACAACTTGCAAGTCCATTGAAAGATGGGGCTATAAAATGATTACACAAACAGGGGACACTTCTAGCTCCAGGGGATTAGGAATACTAGTTTGAAAATTGCTGCCACTCATTTTTCATAATACATGGGTAGACACAAGCGGTTGGTACGTGGCTCTTACTGGTACCTGGGAAGAGACAACCTTGAATTAGTGTGTATGTCCCACCGCAACTGCATGACATTACGGTCCTTGGCTTGAGTTCCCTACTGCTTAATCTCCCTGAAGCTGAGTTATTCATGGGCGGGGACTTTAAAATGGCCCTCAGCAATGTTGAGGATTGATGTCACCCTCAACGGGTGGTGTCCACAAGTTGCCCCTTAGAAGACTTCCTCTTGGCACTCGGCCTTGCGGACACGTGGCAGACACTAACCCCACGACCCAACACTACACTTTTCATTATGGGGCACATGGTAGCCTTTCGCAAATTTATTTTATATTTGCCTTGGCTTTTCGACTCCCTCAGTTTTGCAAGGTATGACACTTGGCCAGAGGCATCTCTGACCACTCCCTGCTCTGGGCTGTTTAAGACCTAGATACTCCCTTGGAAGGCCGAGGGATTACGCTCAACCTCTGTTTCCTTAAAATTGCCAGCATGCAGGAGGGCCTTCTACAGACCACAGAACACTGTTTCTCAGAAAATTCAACCTCTGTAGAGTTACCACAGACTTTGTGGGAAGCCTATAAGGCAGTTATCTAGGGTCAGGGCTTATCATTATTAGTTGGTCACAAGAAGGATAGAAGGGCCAAATTGGAGGCACTGGAGCGTGAGATCTTAGCTCTAGAGACTAAATTGATAGATCCAGAACAAGCAGATATTAAACACACCCTAACACTTAAACAATGAGAATATAGGGACATGGTGACTGATGCCACCAGATCCCGACATAGGGCATCGCTGCATTGCGTCTATGAGGTGGGTGACAAAGCGGCAAGGCTCATTGCATGGCTGGATAGAAGGGAGTGAGCAAGCCACTGGGTGTTGAAAACTCGCACAGAGGGAGGGCACTGGAAGACTGATAGACCGGGGATTGCCGAAGCCTTTGCCTCCTACTGCGCCCAGCTTTACTCCTCAACACAGACCACTACGGTAGAAGAATCCCGTGAACTACTGGCTGATGGATCACTCCCCAGCTTCACAAGTCATGACACGAACCTCACGGAGGGTGACTTAACGGAGGAAGAAATTGTCTGGGCTATAAAAGAATTAAACTCAGGCAAAGCAATCAGCCCCAATGGTATGCCAATAGAACTCTATAAACTCACTGCGAATGTTTAAGGTAAGCAGGGATCGAGGCATTCCTACTGTGGAAATATGGATTTTTCTGGTCGGTTATGTCCCCTATCTTGGACCCCAACGGTTCTATGTGCATGTTACAAGTACATGTATGTTCCCTCCAGTTCCAGTTATGAAGACGCAAACACATGTGCGTCCACCGTCAACATGTCCTCTGTCAGATCCGCCATGAATAGGCTGGATATTCCATTCCTAAGTATGAAAGGCCACCGGCTTTATATGGTTCACTTATGCCATTTTACAGTCCAGGCAAGTAGGCCCTGATTCTGTCATCAAACTCTTCTTGCCTTCTGCTTCTGAAAACTCCAGTCTGAGCCTGCATCCGTGACCATGAACTTTGTCTCATTCTCTGCGCGGCTCACGAAGCCTGACATCAGCCTATTCTCTGCCAAGAACTGTATTTCACCTTCGAGTTATCTGCTTCCCCCTCAGCCGATGCATTCCTGTCTAGTAGTTTAAGTAAACATCCTTCCAGCTACCGAGCAAAAGGCCCGGCTTCTCTGTCTTTATGCTTCTCTGTCTTTATGCAAGTAATTCATAGTCCTGTTACCATGGAATATTCCTACCCCCTCGCATTTAGTGTAGACACTTAGACGCTTGTACACGCACGCACAGTCAGTATAGAATAGATTCTGTCCGAGAGTCCTTCTTTTGTGGATAACATAGTTCTTTAAACATAGGATGTTAGATATGATTTGGGATTAGGTTGACTTGACCCCCCAGACTTTTCGTCTCCACATGTAGAGCTAAATGTCAAGTCCCCTTCACCCCCTAGTTGCACGTCAATCACACGTCATGCTGCTGCGCGCGCATCTATGCCAAGTATTATCTTATAGATCCACCTATATATGACATCATAACCAATTATGTTCCTTTTTACTCCTTATTACACCCATTTTCGGTTACGCATATGAATCGTCATTTTCCTTATCAATTGTTACGCCTACTGCATTCGCTTCATTGTAATGTATGTTCTATAAAAATCATTTCTTGTCAATAAAGTATGTACTTCACTTCCTGAACCTCCGTGGTGATGGAACTTGGAGCAACCGATTATAATCGATCATTGGAATAAAGCCCATTCCGAACCTCTAATACCACGGATTCTGCCTCTTATTTTACTGAGCTATTTTATTATGTTTCTGTATCAAATTAAGTCCCGGTAAAGGAATTTTATTTACCACATGAATGGCGCCCGAATAGGGACACTTTCTCATCTCACGCGCCGGCGGTGAGTTGCAGGCCCGGTCTCCTGCCACAGCTGGACGGACAATAACGCGTACCAGCAGGATTTCCTGTATCTCCCTCCGGTCAAGCGGGGGCGACTGAGGCTGCGATCAACACCCAGACGAGGCGGTGAGAAGTGCGAAGTATCCCGACCAGAGCCTAGCTGAGAGAGCAAGATCCGAGGTATACAGAGGCCCACCAGTTCGAAGTCGAGTCCAGTTTCCGACGAGTCGAGTCGAGTCCAGTCCGGTCCAAGTCCGGTTTCCGAGGCCTTCCGTTTCCGAAGCTACCCGGTGAGTACCATTACTGGGGAGGCATTTCTGACGTGCACATAGGTTGTGCCGGTCAAGACGGGTTTGGGTACACAAATCCGGTCTGCACTGTTTTAGCAGTGTATCTGTACTGTTTAGCAGTATATCAAGTATTCCGAAGTATCTAGTTATTGTCAAAGAATTATGCTTGGTGATTAGTTATGCAGACGATCATCATTGTTGGTTATTTTAAAGGTTAAAAAAAAAAAATGTTTAATGTTTAATGTTTGATGTGTTAAACGTCCTGCATATTGTGGTATGAATGGTTGTTCATTATTGTGCTTTTGTACTAAGTGTGTTCAAGATTAAGTATCAGATCAGTTCCCAATATGCCGCTCTTTTCGAAACTAAGACAGATCACTACAAGAAAAGGGGTACTCGAAGAAGCCGTTCCCATTCCTCCTAGGGACACTCCAGGGTACTTCATGTATCATAAACATGGCTTAGACGCTATATTATTTCTTGATTTATGGGTAGACTACACCAAGGAATTACCAGAAAGTCAGAGGTGGCCCACAGCGGGAACCTGGGATGCAGAGTGCATCATGAAAGTCGAGGAAGAGTTATGGAAAAGGAAAGTCAGACAGTCACAGAAAGACGCCGTTGAGTTATGGCGTAAAGAATCTCATAGACGTACAGAAAAAGCACTTCGACAGGAAGAAAAGAATAAAGAGAGTTCAAATAAAGTTCGAGAAAATTTATTAATTGAAGAAGGTATCCGAGTGAAATCAGAACAAGTAGACAGACAAAGAAATGCCCTTATGAATGGTATGTATCCCCTTCTGGCCGAAGGATTACCTAAAGCTACTCCAGAAATACCGAAAGACTTGCCGCCCCCATTATTCCCAATAAAGGTACATCCTAAGGGGCATCCTAGAACCGCAGAAGATGTTTTTCTTTCCTCATATTTAGATGACGCAGCTCCCGAGTATGCTCATTCCGCCCCACATAGACCGCCTATCAGGGAGGTTCAACGCCAAGACCCAGTACCAGTATCCCTACAGCAACAGATCGTGTCACAAGTTCCGGCAAGCACATCTGTTTCTACATCTGTTCCTACAGCTGCTTCTATAGCTGTGTCCACACCTATAGTTGCTGTGTCACGTTCAACGAATCCTTTCACACCCGACACCCCAGATGGGGCTACGGGAGGTGCTAGTAACATTTTTTCTACGCCACCCAGAATAAATAAACTTACATTTCAAGAGTCAGCACATTCACGTACCCCCAAACTCATAAATGCCCGTACGCTTAAGGAACTTCTTATAGATTGTAGATATGACCCTGTGCCCGGCAAAGAGGACGAAATGACCCTGGCATCATTACGTATTAGACGAGCCGCAGTGTATTTAGGGAAGTTACCAGGAATGACTGCTCATCTAGATAAAATATATCATTTTGTCCAAACAGGGCGAGATCCAGAATGTATTAACAGAGCTATGGAATACCAGAAAGTGGAGATACAGGGAGAACTGTTACGTTTCCTCATAAATTGTGTGATCAGAAATGAAGACCGACCGGGGGTAGACCCGGAAGCAATGCAAATTCTTACTAGATGGAGCCAGAATATATCAGAAGGTAGACATGATAAACAAAATTGTATAATAGCCATGGGCCGAAAGATCCGTAAAGAAATCGAACGCCTACACGAAGAAAGATTAGCGGTAGACGAGTTCGAACAAAACGAGGAGGAAGGGTCAAGACTGCCCGCAGGACAGTCAGACACCATAGCCTATGTAGGTAGAGGAAGATCTTGTAATAGTAATAAATGTCCTATTAACCCCATACGTCCGATATGTCCAGATAATAATAGGAATTTCCAAATACCTATAATTAACATCAGGTCTAACGAGCATTCGTTCCAAGCCGCCGACAAACTACTCCGAGAACGAAGGGGTTATCATTTCCTCGATTCTATGGATGAACAAGATTTAGCTAAGGCAGCTGTCCATTGGGTGGACAGTCCCGGAAAATATAGTGATGATACAGTAGCACGCACGTTTTTGAATCTCACCCCAGATGAACAGCGGTTAGCTGGGATTTATATGATTCAACAACTCCTCATACTATATCAGAGTCAGCATTCGGACCCTGGTCCCTTGCCTGACATATTGACTGAATTGCTCATGAATAAATGGAGAGGTTCAGGTACTAAATTAATTAAAGAAATTCTAGAATCAAGAAAGCAGTATATTCTTTTTGTATGTTCAGAACATGTTTCATTACCCATTAAGGAAAGAACCACGTATTACATGGATAGACAGAATCCTTTACGAGAAGTACACCCAATAAAAGGCGAGGACAATGAGTTTAAACGCGTATTTGTATATACGCCCATATCGAAAATAGAATTGTTAGAAATGAAGAAAGTGGTACCCAGTCATGACAAGGATCCAGCGGGTTTTCACCGAGAAATTAAAGACATGTTACTCATGGGAGAGTATACCTATCCCGACATTATGACAATATTAAAGGTATTGATGCCTGCTGGCATTTATGAGAAACTCAGGGAAAAAGAGTGGGAGGTAGGAGACCAAAAGATAGAATGGTCAGTATTAGAAGCAGAAGAAAAAGCCCGAACTGCAGGAGCAGGACTCGGGGATAAAACTAAAGCACTACCAGGTTTATTAGTACAGGTACTGCCACGTTTATTAACTACGAAAAAGGAAGATTGGGGTACAATTTCAGCCTGTAAGCAGAAGCAAGATGAAGACACTAGTGATTACTATGCCCGATTTGAAAAATGTTTTGGTATAAATAGTGGCCTAAAAGCAAGTAGCGAATCATACCCACATCTGTTTGTAACAAAATTAGTAGAAAATGCCCTACCCCAAGTAAAGAATAGAGTATTAAAATTCGAGAGTACCTGGCAAGGTAACACTCCATCACAAATGTTACAAATGTTACAGTACCCTCACAATAGAATTAGAGAGGAACAAGAACATGAACACAGACGCATGAAAGACACGAAAATGAAAATGCTAGTTTCTCAGACAGTTCCAGCTGAAGGACATAAGAAGGGTATGACACATTCCGGTGATTCAGCGGGACCTGTAAAAGGGACATGCAATTATTGTAAAAAGCCAGGTCATTACGTACACGATTGTCCAGTTTTGAAACATAATATCAGCATAGGTAAAACACAAGAAAGACCACGGCCACCTAGACAGGACCAGAATGAACAAGGAGCTCCGCAGCATGCACAGGCCATGCCAGCTCCACCACAGTCTATACAGTTTGTGCCGGCTGCACCAGCGCTGCCTGTTGCTGCCACACAAACCACGACACGACAACTGTACCAGACCGCACAGTACGACTACCCTGATTACCAACGATACGCATGAACAAGCCTAGAGAGGGAAGTTGACTTACCCCTTATCGAGATTCCTGTAGATCAAGAAGGACCTTATGTACATAGTGAATTATTAGGCCAAGACAGAAAATTTTTACTCGATACAGGGGCAAGTCGAACAACCATAAAACGTAGTGAAGTTCCAGGGGCACCCCTCTCAGGCTCACAGAATATTTCCCTTGGTTTTTCAGGAAAACCTATTGTTAATGAAGTGTCACAGCCTCTCCCACTTACGATAGGACCTTTGACCCGAACTACAGATTTATTGCTTACTAAATCATGTCCAGAAAATCTGTTAGGAATAAAAACACTGAAAGCTCTAGGAGCTATAATATGTTGTTCTCCGGAAGGAGTAAGGTTGTTTTTACGTGATTTTAAAGGTCATTATGTGTCTAGAGACATGGATCCCCGACTGCAGACTTTACCTACACATCTATGGGCACAAGGCCCTACTGATGTTGGATGCATGAATATTACACCATATCGAGTCACATTAAAGGCAGGAGTGGTGCTACCACGAATGCGACAATACAAGTTACCACCAGATGCTGTAGTGGCTTTACTACAAATCATTGACGAACTCATTGCCCAAGGAGTGGTTGTAGAAACAGACTCCAATGTATGTAATTCACCGATAATTCCGATTCTTAAACGAACAGATCCAAAGGCCCCGCCAGTATATCGATTGGTTATTGATCTGCGCGAATTAAACAAATGCATTGTGCCACAATTTCCTGTGGTCCCAGATATCTCGTCATTACTGACAGCTATTGATTCCGAAGCGACATTCTTTACTGTAATCGATCTCAAGAATGCTTTTTTCAGCGTCCCAATAGATCCGGAAAGCCAATATTTGTTCGGATTTAGTTTAAATGGGCGTAGCTTTAAATTGTCACGCGCACCTCAAGGATTTACAGAAAGCCCCAGCATCTATAGCCAAGCACTGAAACGAGAACTCGACAGTATCCACATGCCAGTTAACACCGCTCTGCTTCAATACGTCGATGATCTGCTGATCACCGCGAGAAGCGAACCGGAATGTGAAAAAGCATCACTGACAGTTTTACAATTTCTAGCCGAAAAGGGGCACAAGGTGTCCCCTTCTAAGCTGCAATTCTGTGTCCAGCGAGTTATTTATCTTGGACACTCGCTGTCCAAGGAGGGAAGGCAGCTTACATCCGACCGCATTCAGTTAATAGCCAGCATGCCAATACCCAAGACACAAAAGGAGGTGCAGGCTTTCATAGGCCTCACTTCATATTGCAGGCAGTGGATCCCTCAGTATGCATTTCTAGCAAAACCACTCATTCAGTTGACAACACAGGAGGCAGCCACATCGACTGTTCTCCCTTGGACTCAGGAACATACGCAAGCTTTTGAAAGCCTAAAGAAAGCTTTATGTCAAGCACCTGTTTTAGCAACGCCATGTTACAGAAAACAGTTTACACTCTTTGTTACAGAACGCGAAGGTACTGCCTTGTCAGTACTCACACAGGAACAAGCAGGAGCACACAAACCATGTGCTTATTTTTCTAGTACATTAGATCCCGTAGCTCAGGCTTTGCCTGCATGCCTAAAATCAGTGGCAGCGACAGCTTTAGCAATCAGACAAAGCGATGCCATAGTGTTAGGACATCCATTGACAGTTCAAGTACCACATGCAGTAGAGGTTCTTGTAAATAGAACGCAAACACAACACTTGACTATAGCGCGACTTACAGGATACGAGCTTACATTGTTTCAGCCACATATAGAAATCAGACGCTGTAACACATTGAATCCTGCCACACTTTTGCCAGTAACTGGAACAGACCCACTATCCCATGACTGTATTGAAGTTATTACTATAACGACGAAACCCAGACAAGACTTAACCGATGTCCCATTGTCCGATCCAGACCTGACATTATATGTAGATGGTTCATGTATGAGAACAAATACAGGAGAGTTGGTGGCTGCTTACGCAGTCACAACAGACACTGAAATAATTGAAACTGATCGCATAAATATCTTGTCAGCTCAAGCCGCAGAGCTTATCGCTCTGACACAAGCCTGTATTCAAGCCACAAATAAAAAAGTCAACATATACACTGATTCACGTTATGCATTCGGAGTTGTACATGACTTCGGCGTGCTATGGCGAGAGAGAGGTTATTTAACTTCCCACGGTGCCCACATTCAGCACGGACCCCTCATTCATGCCTTATTAGATGCAATACATCTACCCACTGCAATATCAATTATGAAATGTAAGGCTCACACGAAGGTTACTGATATCATTTCTCAAGGCAATGATCTAGCCGACAGAACAGCTAAACAGACTGCTCAAACTCAAACCTCCGACATGACAAAGACAATAGTCCCGATGCCGACACATTGTATGACAGTTAAAGATCCTACTCTTGACGTAATTGACATCCGGACACATGCCACACCAGATGAAATAAAGAAATGGACTGAATTAGGAGGGATCCAAACGGACCAAGGATGGATGATGAAGGAAAAGTCTGTGTGGTTCCTTCCTGATTCAATGGTCCAAGTTATAATTAACACTATACATAGTCCAGCACATCTAGGAGAAAAAGCTATGCTAGATAGCATTCAACACATTTGGTTCAATAAACATTTACGAGCAGCAGCCAAACAAAAGGTCCGTACCTGTATGATCTGTTGCCAGTTCAACCCAGGAAAAAGCGTTCCCGTAGAACAAGGTGGATTTCATCCTCCTAATCACCCTTTTGAAGTACTCCAGATGGATTATATCCAGATGGAACGATGTCGAGGATTCAAATATGTTCTCGTAGTTGTCTGCGCTCTGTCCCGCTGGACGGAGGCATACCCGGTTTCAGATTACACTGCCCCGACTACTGCCAAACAGTTAGTTCGAGAATTCTTCCCACGATACGGTTTACCACGTGTTGTTCACTCAGATAACGGCCAGCCGTTCTCCTCCGAACTAATGAAACATGTTTCACTTCTGTTAGGATATCAGTGGAAATTCCACTATGTCCGACACCCCGAGGCAGCAGGTCTCGTAGAAAGACATAATCAGACCCTGAAAATTAGATTGTCCAAAATATGCAGGGAGAAAGGTGTCGACTGGGTAGTAGCACTACCAGTTGCACTCTTTTACACAAGAATGGTAGCACACTCTCGAACAGGGCTATCCCCGTATGAAGTGATCTTCGGCAGACCACCAAATATGTGGGGGACGCCTATGCCACGCAAAATAACTGATATTGACTGTAATATGCTGACAGATTACTTGGCTTCCTTGATGTCTGCACTACAATCTTGTCGTTCACAGGTAGCTGCAGCCTTTCCCGACAATACTGAGGTGAAACCCCATGACGTAATTCCGGGGGACCTCGTCCTTGTGAGGAATTTCGATCGAAAGACTCAGCTGGAGCCCAGGTGGAAGACACCCAAGTTGGTCTTGCTGACCACAAGGACAGCCGTGAAGATTGAAGGCAGGAAAGGATGGATTCATTCAAGTCATATCAAGAAATTTCATGGACTTCCTTCAGATGTAAACAGCCCACCTCGTGTGTCCTCACCCATTGACTCAAAACTACCTTTGGCTGAAGCCACCAGTAAAGAACTTTATAAGCTGAAACTTAGACCCAAACCGTCGGACGATTTGATTGTTTAAGTCCTCTCCTAGGTGAAGCGGTTGAATCTGTCTCCGACATGTATCCCCTAGACCTGAATCATGGACAGTCGCGAAAAATGATGAAACGACAGGCGTATTGTAAATCACTGCGTAGCCATTGCATAGTGACATTATTAATCTTGTTTTTCTTAAGTCTTTTAATAATTACTGCAAGTATATTGTTGCACATATATTACCCTATTGCCAGAAATGTTTACAATGTTACTGCCGAACATTCTTTTAGTGACTTACCCCCGCACGAATTGTCTTATAGACTTGCGCTGCGCAATAACACTTTCATTAGTATGTTACACCATTCCCATCAGACTAGTAATGCAACTAATTGTTGGGTGTGTGGCCGACTCCCTCCCTATCAGAATTATGAAGGAGTCCTGCCTTTCTTTCCACATCCGTTTACACATAATGGCTCCTGTGGAGCATGGTTTAGTTTAATGAATTCCATAGACTCAGACACAGCAGTTTATCAAGACCAGTGGGTATGGGGAAATCTGAACCTAGTTTTATTCAAAGTCTGTTACCCTGACAAGGAGGGTCGCCCAAAAGGAACAGGAACTGATCTAGAAAATGAAGTATATGGATTAGGTAACTTTACACCTAATCTCATGATTCTAAATGTCGAATCCGAAGTTGAACTAGTTTTACCCACCATGTCAGTATTCCCAGCGAAAGGTGAATTGTGTGTAAGAAAAGTTGGTTCCATACATATGGGCCATAGTAAATGCACTACTACAGTAGAATTCAGTGATCAAGGCAAATCTTCATTTAGAGCTTATCGCCACTCCTACTTTATATGTGGTCAGACCGCATATATGCGTCTACCTCTAGATTGGGATGGTACCTGCTACATTGCATTTCTTTTGCCACCTGTTTTCCTAGCTCCTCCTGATTATTATAGAAATATTCATTTAGTACACAACAGAGAGCGGAGAGATCTCCCAATTGTCGATTATACTGAGACGGCATGGGACAAGTACGTAGATTTTAATAAAGGCATCTTTCCCTATATAGGTACTGTTACCAATAGTAAGCTGATACGTAGATTAACTAGAACCCTTGAAGCAGTAGTGAATGAAACTATTTCCGCCTTAGGCAATTTAACAGAAGAGCAGTCTGCTATGCGGATTGTTGTGCTTCAAAATCGTCTTGTCCTTGACGTCATCCTGGCTGATAGGGGCGGAGCTTGTAGGGTCATCGGATCAAGCTGCTGCGTACTCATACCAGAAAATTCGCCATCTGTATATAAAGCTATAACTCGCCTTCATAAGATTGTAAGCCAGATACACCAGAATCCAGGCACCTGGACTTGGTCCGGTTGGTTTTGGAGTGTATTATCTACCTTTGGATGGAAGGTCCTATCTTTCCTAGGTATTGGCCTTCTCATACTATTCAGTTGCTGTCTATGCCTACAATGTGGACCAGCGATTTGTGGTCTGTGTGCCACATCGTGCATTCCACATCAAGATTTTCATTCAAGATTCCGGAAGAAGAAAGAAGAACAAATGATGCTATATGAACAGATCAATGGATTAATGAAAATTGATATCTCTTGACGGGCAAGTAGGGGACAAGGAGGGAATGTGGAAATATGGATTTTTCTGGTCGGTTATGTCCCCTATCTTGGACCCCAACGGTTCTATGTGCATGTTACAAGTACATGTATGTTCCCTCCAGTTCCAGTTATGAAGACGCAAACACATGTGCGTCCACCGTCAACATGTCCTCTGTCAGATCCGCCATGAATAGGCTGGATATTCCATTCCTAAGTATGAAAGGCCACCGGCTTTATATGGTTCACTTATGCCATTTTACAGTCCAGGCAAGTAGGCCCTGATTCTGTCATCAAACTCTTCTTGCCTTCTGCTTCTGAAAACTCCAGTCTGAGCCTGCATCCGTGACCATGAACTTTGTCTCATTCTCTGCACGGCTCACGAAGCCTGACATCAGCCTATTCTCTGCCAAGAACTGTATTTCACCTTCGAGTTATCTGCTTCCCCCTCAGCCGATGCATTCCTGTCTAGTAGTTTAAGTAAACATCCTTCCAGCTACCGAGCAAAAGGCCCGGCTTCTCTGTCTTTATGCTTCTCTGTCTTTATGCAAGTAATTCATAGTCCTGTTACCATGGAATATTCCTACCCCCTCGCATTTAGTGTAGACACTTAGACGCTTGTACACGCACGCACAGTCAGTATAGAATAGATTCTGTCCGAGAGTCCTTCTTTTGTGGATAACATAGTTCTTTAAACATAGGATGTTAGATATGATTTGGGATTAGGTTGACTTGACCCCCCAGACTTTTCGTCTCCACATGTAGAGCTAAATGTCAAGTCCCCTTCACCCCCTAGTTGCACGTCAATCACACGTCATGCTGCTGCGCGCGCATCTATGCCAAGTATTATCTTATAGATCCACCTATATATGACATCATAACCAATTATGTTCCTTTTTACTCCTTATTACACCCATTTTCGGTTACGCATATGAATCGTCATTTTCCTTATCAATTGTTACGCCTACTGCATTCGCTTCATTGTAATGTATGTTCTATAAAAATCATTTCTTGTCAATAAAGTATGTACTTCACTTCCTGAACCTCCGTGGTGATGGAACTTGGAGCAACCGATTATAATCGATCATTGGAATAAAGCCCATTCCGAACCTCTAATACCACGGATTCTGCCTCTTATTTTACTGAGCTATTTTATTATGTTTCTGTATCAAATTAAGTCCCGGTAAAGGAATTTTATTTACCACACTACAAGGGATTGAAGGTTAACAACCATAGTCGTTATACATAAAGAGGGTAAACCACAAGATGACTGTGCCTCATGTAGGCCAATTTTGCTCCTTAATGCCAAATTCAAAATCCTGGCCAAACTCTTGGCTTCCAGGCTAATCCAAATTATCGCTAGACTAGGCCATCCAGATCAATCCAGCTTGATGCCAGGACATAGCATGCCCTTAATCTTCAGCAGCTCCACAAAGTGCATGGTCACGCTGGCAGAATTCATGAGGATGCTCTAGTCCTCTCGTTGGATGCCTGTAAGGCTTTCAACACTGTCAAGTGGCCCATCCTTTTTGACTGGACTGGACAATGGGAGGACGGAATTTCGCTCTATGAGGATGACATGCTTCTTTATGTGGTGAACCACCACTTTTCCCTTAACAGAATTAGGCACATACTCACCCTCTTTGGTGGTTATTCAGGATATGTGATCAACTGGATGAAATTGCTAATCTACATTCTTTATGGGCCAACACCCTAGTTACCTCAGTGGTGTGAAGTGCAGGGGTCTTTGATGGATTCTGCGATCACAGTATCTTTGTCACAGGTGACACAGCCATCTTCTATGAAAAAAATCTACAACTGCCCCATACGTGACTTAAAAATGATGTCAGTACTGGAGGTCCTTGCCGTTGTCTTTACTCAGTTGGGCTGCTTTATTTAAAAAGATGGCCCTGCCCCGTTTCCTTTACACACTACACAATACACCATACGTGGTCCCTGCAGCCTATTTCAAGGCTATAGAGTCTGCCCGTAGGACTCTGCTTTGGGGTGGTGGGCTGGCATGCATTGCACTTAGCAAACTCACGAGGGGGTGGTATAATGGTGGAATAGCCTTTCCTTAGATCCGGAAATATCACTGGGCTGCTCAACTAACAACCAATAACCAATGGGTACATCACCCCGCTGACTAGCCTGCATTTCAGATGGACCGATTAGATTTACAACTCAGAGGATACTTACACAAGACCACAATACTTGACACTTCAGGGACCCACGGCTCTCACTATTACAGTCTGGCACACTACACTTGCAGCCCTGAGATGGAGCGGTAAAATAACCCAGGTCACCTCCCTGTGGGATTCTGAAGCTTTGGGTACTCTGGGGATGAAACCTGGGTTTGACAAGTGGGATCTTATTGGTCTCTCCAAGGAGGGTGATCTATGGTCTCGGGGGGACTTTGTTCCATTTACCAACTTACAGCGAGAATATCAGTTGGCCCTTAATGAGACACCTACGGGGGTGCTAGCAGAAAGCTTTCTGCTGCTTTTGTTGTGGCACAAATCCGGCCCCCAGAGGTCTAAGATCGAAACTCCCGGTGCCTGCCTCAGCCAGTCCGGCCCTGCCTGCAGGTCTGACATGCTCTACGGACAGTACTTCCTCAGGGAGAGGAGCTGCCTGAAACCTCCATCTAAGAAGACGGACTGCTTGATGACCACATGTCCCACAAGGTGACTTCCTGCACATACCACGAACTGAAAACAACTCCCCGAACACTCTTCAATGTTTGCGGGAACACTGGGATCAAGATTTGGGAGATTTGGAGGATGTTGAATGGCATGAGGCCCTTGCCTCTTCAAAAGAGATAGCAATTAGGTCTGGGTTTTGCTTAGTACAGCTCAAGATATTACACAGGTCCTATTACGCATGCACCACCATGGTAAAAATGGGTAGAGCGACAGATACGGACAGCCAGTATCCTTCTCTCATATAATTTGGGATTGCACCGCTGTACAGCGCCTGTGATGAATTGTATGAACAGCCTGTGTGGCAGTGAGATGCCACTCTCCGCCAGTTGGTGCTCGCTGAACATCTGGGATGTAGGTGATCTGAATCACATTGAACGGACCTGGATGACTCTGGGTCTGGCGTTAGCCACGTGCGATATTGCTCGATTGTGAGAGGCAGAGACAGCACCATGCCTGAGAGACTGGAAGCAGGACATGGACTGGGGCATGGTGGCTGAAAAATTCGTTTATGAGGGCAGGGGTTGTCCTAAAAAGTGGGAGATAATCTGTGGCAAATGGAATGATTATAGGGGAGGCCCTTGTACCTCTCTCAGGAGAGTGCAACTGTGCTTCCTTCTTAAATCTGTATCACTTTTGTGATGGTTACCTCGCACCGGTGGAAAAGGGGGGACATGTGTCCGATATGTACTGATGTACTGATGCTTATTTGCTATCTACTGATATTTGAGGGTGCTGTAATGTGGTGCACTAACCTATTGTCCTTTTTTTCCTACTTAATAAAAAGATCTTATAAATAATGGTAATAAAAAAATTAAAAAAATTCCACCGGTGGATTCTCCTCTGAATCTAACATGTCCTTCCAAAATTACACCTAATTCTAAATCAGACCTCTTGCGTTTGCATACTCTCTTATTGCTGAAGGGCTGGGATCTTTTTTGACTTAAAGAATGTCTAGCCAGAACTGTCCTTGGTTTATTGCTTTTTTGTCCATTGTACGATATCTGGAGGCAGAGGTGGTTGTTCCCATTCGGTATAGATATAATTTCCTAACCTGTACCTCTTCCGTAGCACGTTGCCTTCCATTCTCTTCCATGGCTGCAGAGTATGCATGTGAGGAAGTGGGCCGTGATCCGCTATATCCTTCCTCAATTCTTTTGATTTTGGACCACCGGTTTTTAGATCTCTAGTGATTTACAAGAAGAGACTGAGCCAACTACAATTGCACTTATCACTTCTAGTGGATTATCCAAGTACAAGGAGAGTGGTGAACGAATCTGGAAGACCAGTAACATAATCATCCAGATAGGAGTAAAACTCCATAGATTAATTGAAAGAAAATGATTCAGCACCCACCAGTCATTTCATTTCATTTCAATACTTTATTCGATTTCATCATAGAAATCAGTCATCGGAAGAGATATAAGAACAATTTTATTAACATAATACACTGACTCCATCAAAGTTTTCTTAAAAAGGATTTCTTGATTCCCAATCTTCTTGTTCTTTTAAAACTTTTCTGAATTTTCTCTGCTGTGAGTGAGTCTTACTGTAAGCTCTTCTAAAATGGGTCCTAATGAAGTTCGGGCTTTACTATCTTGCTGGGACAAATCAGTTACTCTGCTGTACAGTAGTTTCATTTGAGGATTAAGACTTTTTCTGAAGAGGAAGATGGTGAGGTAGAGAGTTGCATGGTCAAATTAGCCCACACTTATTGACAAGCTTGAGCATGCCCTCTCCCCAGAGATTCAAAAGAAAGCAGCCAGACCTCTCACACTACTCACAGGATGGGCTTGAGTTTGAAGTTTGAGGCAGAGCTAAAGGCTATAGAGAAGCTGTGGCTGACAAAGAGTTGATACCGACATTTTGAAAAGTCCCATAATGTCCTGAAGGGGAATGAACTGAGGGTGGAGGGTTGGTGTGGCACCTTCTAGAATTCTCCACCTTCACTTCTAAACAGCAGCAGAAGGGAAGAACTCAGTGATGGACTGAAACCTCCAAAGTTCAAGGATGGATGGACCCTGCATGGATGAACCCCTGTTTGAATTGAAGATACACTATGGACTCTTATTTATTTGGATGCTGTTGGACCTGCATCTCCCCACTCCCTCTTGGGGACACTAGATGTTGGACTTGCTGTAGACCCCGGAAAAGAGTGTTCTCCTGGACCTCCTCTAGACTGGTCCTGTGGAGGGTACCACTGGAGGGGGGCGGGGCACTGACTCCTGCAGGACACAAACATACCCTGTGAGATTACCAGGAGCTCAGTCACATGAGCAGTTCCTGGGCCCTGCACGGGTCCCTGCTGCTTGTGCCACTGCTAAATTTAGTCTGAAAAATCATGCTGAGGACCCAAAGGGGCGGAAGATAGCTTGGGGCTGGTTCCGCAATGCAGGCTGACAAATCATGCTGAGGATCTAAAGGCACTGGACAGTAGCCCGGAGCTCTATCTCAAGGGAGGGAGAGCAATTAAATATCACTTCCAGAAAATCCTAAAAAATTGATTCCAGAAGGTCCTATACCAGCACTCCAGGTCTCTGAAATACGCTACCAAGAGCAAAATGCAGAAAACACTGTGAAAGATTTGTGCAGCGGAGCCGAAGGTATCAGTCTTTGCTTTCTCCCCTTCATGGATTGGGTACCATTGGATCACCGAGATCGCCAAGCAAAATACTTCTACAGCCACTGTGGTTTCATAATTAAATCCCTCATGGAGGACCAGTGCCCTGAAGGATTGTGCCACTCCGCCTTTCGGTAACCAAGTAAACGTTTGGAGAGGGCCAGTGCTCTGGAGGGTTCATCTGCACCATCACACCATGTTTTACTACTCTCCGACAACGGGGAAGTGGGCAAAGTTGTTGGCTGTTTTTTCTGTGGAGGTCCCTGTGCCTGGGAAGAGAGTCTTTCCTCTCTCCAGCACGCTGGTCCCGTTGCCTTCCCCCGCACTGAGGAGTGAGGTGTGGGAAGGAGCAGGCAGACAGGAAGAGCCGAAGGCAGACAGATCAGAGTGCCATGCAGGGAGTGAAGCCAGCTTGGCTGCGGGGGCTTGGACTTCCAAACTGCCCAGATCAAATGAACGCGAGTGCCCCACAGGAGGGGCAAGGCACCCGCAGTGAAGATGTGTGAACGCCAGAGAGCACGATTGCTGGGGAGAAAAGGCAACAAAGGAATTGACACTGCCTATGTGGCTGGATCAAAGAAAGGCCCTGAGGTCAAATGAATGACCGAGGACCCTCGAGAGTACATACAAAATGTGCATATTTGGCTTATGTGGCTCATGAGATAAAGGGCACTGCAAATCAAGCTGTGGCATTGGCCCTACCAGCACCCCCACAGGAGACTCCTCAGTGTGATTTTCCAGTTCATACTCTAAAGTCTTCCAGGGGAAGGAAGAGAAGACCTTGAGAGACCCTTGTAAAGCATTTCATAAGCTGAGCTTTACACTTACGGTTCTGTGGTATAGGATTTGCTTTTAATTATTGTGGTGACACCCAGTCAAAGCCAGTAGGCCTGACTTTTAATTAATGCACCACCATGTCATGTCAGGCATGTGAGGGATTGTGTTTCTAGGGTAACGTCATCATTTTAAATAGAGTGTCTCTCCCCAATAATGATAGTGGAAGGTTTTTCCATCTACCCACATCCCGCTTAAGTCGCTGCAAGGGAGGGAGAAGATTACGCTCGTAACTGACTCGGGGGTCCGATGTTATATACATACCCAATTATTGGAACCCTTCTTTCACTTCCTGAGTCAAGCAATCTTTGGGTAGGGGAGGAAGCCCGCCACTAAGGACATAAATCAGGGATTTACTCCAATTGATTGTATATCCTGAATACCTTCCAAAGACGGTGAATATGTCAAGGACTCTACGCAGTGATGCTCTAGGTGCCGCCAGATGTAAAAGTATATAATCTGCGTATAGGGATATACGGTCCTCCCAGCTTTCAGCCCACTTTAGGCCACAAATGATGGGGTCTCTATGGATCCAGGCCGCTAAGGGCTCCAGAGTTAGAGCAAAGAGCAGCGGAGACAGTGGGCACCCCTGTCTAGTCACTCTACCTAGAGAAAAGACTGCCAATTTTTTGTTATTGACCACCACTTGTGCTTGGGGTTCTGAATACAGTAGTCTTACCCAGTTGATAAAGCTAGAACCAAATCCCATCTTGCCCAATACCGCAAAGAGGTATGGCCATTCTATAGTATCAAAGGCCATAGTGGCGTCCAGGGACACCACTACCGCATCCTCTCTTATGGTGTCCATACGACCCATTACCCCATTAAGCCGTCTCTGGTTGAGCGCCGTGTTTCTATTGGGCATAAAGCCTGACTGGTCCGGGTGAACCAGTTTACTAATTACCCACGCCAGACGAGCTGCCAATAGTTAGGCCAGAATTTTGGGCTCAGCATTCAGCAACGAGATTGGTCTATACGAGGCACATCTGTTCCTACTTCCTAGGCCTACCTACTTTGTGTATTGCTACCAAAGTTGCCACTCTCTGACCCTGTGGGAGCTTGCCTAAATCGCGACTTTCCTCAAACATATCTCTCAGATATGGTGCAATTTTGCTTGGGTTTAGCTTATATAATTCGATAGGTAGACCATTGGGGCCCATGCTTTTCTGGATGGAAGACTCCCTACGGCCTGGGCGATTTTACTTTTGTTATGACTGAGGTGTTTATAAATGTGATTAGATGTGATTGAATTTTTGTTATGACTGAGGTTAATACAACAAAAGTATGACTCACTTTCATTGCAGAAACAGTTTACTTCTGGTACTGTATGTTTGTGACTGTTTTCTCATTACTTTACCTTCCAAGAATCCTTTTTGAGATGAAATTGGAGATATGTCAAAAGTTCTTGTGACTTTACTGATACCTAATGCATGGGTAGATATTCTCACAAATTGACATTTTTTGGTCATGTTACTTTTGCTGAATTATTCCTAGCACAAATATTCACAGCCTCGTTATGTTTTTGAAAATCCTGATGCTGCTGAAAACAAAGCTGATTGGGATTACAAATAATGCCGAAAAATGTGCTGGCGGACAGCTCTAAAGGTGGAGGATGGGTACTCCCTCAAGGCGACAAATTATTTTACTTCATTAGCATGACGCAGTACAAATCGTACTGCACGACTTAAATCAGTCCCCTTGTACTTAACACTCTTCATGTCACTGTAGAGAGACTCATCCAAAGTTATCCCATCACAAAATATTTCCAGAGAAAGAAAAGTGTTAACAGTGTAAAATTAAGGGGCATATTTGCAAGGGGATATCGCTACCAAAATGTCACTTTTAGTGATGTTCTGGTGGCGAAAGGCCCCTCTCCATATTTAAAAGCTGCGTTAAGCTACTTTTTGTGGCTTAACGCCACCTTGTAAATAATGCTGCTTTACACTCATCACTTAGCGTGAAAGGGACGTGCAATGGGTGTTGCTGTGAGCGTTCCACTAGAACACCCATTGCTTTTGATGCTGCCCCAGATTTACAAGGAGCAGTAAACCCGAGGCAGTGGCAACAAGTAATTTCATGCAACAGCAGACGTTAGAATGGTGTAACAAGAAAAAACTTTTATTTCTCCTCATTTTTAATTGTTCTATGTGTGCTTCATTCTGCAGCACACATAGAAAGAGAAAATGCCAATAATGATTGCTTATGTGCAGGAAGGAATACCTTCCTGCACATAAACAATCATTAAATAATGACAATTTCCTACTTCTTTGTGTGCTGCAGAATGCAGCACACGTAGAAGTAGCAAATCGCCATTAGTGGTTGTTTATGTGCAGGAAGGGACACCTTCCGGCACATAGACAATCCTTCCCTAGGCAGCTAAATTTAGCGCCAGCACTAGGGAGAACACAGGGGTGCACCGTATTCTTGTGAGTACGGCACACCCCTGCATTTTGAAAATGTCGGCGCGTGGTCCAACATTTTTTTGTAAATATGCCCCTAAGATTCTTTCTGGAGCTCAGAACCATACATCTCTTCCGGCCTCCTAATAAGTCATTTAGCTGCCAGTGCCCTGGTGTGGACTTCCTATATATGGCTACCTGCTGAAGCTTATGGCGCAATTCTTGTGAGTGTGATAAAGTACCCAATCGGATGCTCCAAGGTCCCTTTTTAAGACCCGCAGCAACTACTGAGCTGATGGATTTAAAATCATAATCCGCAGAGTTGGTGAGTTATGTTGCTCATTTTCAGTAGCTTGCAGGTGAAGCAGGTTATGCTGACAGTACTGTATGTCATTTGTTTAGCAAAGGATGAAGAGCGAAGGGGGTGAAGGGACCAGAGAATACGTGACTCAATGTAGTCAAGAGTTTTTGAGATATGTCAGTAGAAGTCTGCGTGCCTAAACATGTCAAGGATCCTGTATAAAGTTCTGCAGCCCCCTCCCTCCCCATCTTTAGCTTGACGAGCACTACGAGGTACTGCTGTTCCCTAATGCAGATCAAAGTATTCTGATGCCACCACGGGGGGTAGACAGGCCCTGGTGTTCTTAATAACATGAAGTGTGTCCATGCCTGTCCTGTATGCGCTCACCCATCATAAGTGCTGACATACTAAATGGATCATCTCAGACATGAAAGATTTGGAGCTTAATAAGTAGGTTTTTGCTGCAAGGCATGAGCAAGTGGGCTCTGGCCAAGGCCCCTGATGTTGCCAGCAGCTTTGTTGTGCAGAGAGTCTTGCCCTGATGACCTTGAATAATTTTTAAACTGATTGTTTTAAATACCGTTTTCCTTAAATTTGTTTTCAATGCGGGTAATGTGTGATAGTCTATTGCAGACATTTTGCAGAGAAATGTTGTGTTTATGTTTCATGCAGCATCCATAAAAAAGTTTCTTTTAGATCAAAACAGGGCCTGTCATATGAGAAATGGGAGGGCGTCAAAGATTATTTGCAGTAATATTAGTGAGCTGCTGCTGCTGTGTTTCAATATTGAAAACACATGTCACTATCCCTGAATATTAGGTGTAAACATATTTAGAATTTGGACGAGTGTGCTTGTGCACTGTCAGTGACCTGGCCAAAGAGGATATAAAAGAGATGAAATTGGATCATAAATTCAATTCTCTTCCAAACAGGGGCCCCCAAATACGTTGGGCCCAGGGCCCCCAAAATCCTTAAGATGTCCCTGTTTTGCTGGTATCAAATCAGAACTATCTCCTTGACGTAGAAGGCAGGAACATGCCCTTTCCACTGATTCAACCTCACACCAGTTTCCAAGAAGAACTTCCAGGGAGGACTCCATTAGCTGCTTGATGAAATAAAGGCTCTTTATGAGCAGACTGTTGAACTCGATTGGTATTACCGTGGAGGGTCCTGGATGCTGAACTCTGTCTGACAGGGAATACTTGCACAGTCCGAATTCCCAGGGCACAGGCTATTTCTAATAAAACTGTCATGGCTTCAGCCTCGACAATAGGCGATTTACCCCAACTGAACTTATAACTTCTTGATGCTTTCCTCCAACGGAGACCTTAGTGCTCCTCCCATCCCGCCCAAATTTGATCTAAGGTAACAACACAGAGCTAATAATAATAATCCACATTTGTAAAGCGAGAACAATCACCCGTAAGGGTCTCTAGGCGCCGTCTGGAAGATTAAGCAGGCTATTGCCCAGACTCACATGGTGCTGAGCTAATCTGCCGCCGGCGATCGAACCATGATCCCCAGATTCTGGAGTCAGTCGCCCTGGCCGCAGCGCCACACCTCTTCCACTAAGGTAACCCTTTCTCAATAGAAACAACTATGCTTGTAATGGTTAACGTTATCAGTCCCTCAACCATTGCACAGAGGTTTACCACTCACATTATACTGCACAGGCATATACGTCCGCATGTATATTGGGTATTTTATCATTTCATCTAAAATAGCAAAGTTTTAAACTCCACTAGCCACTGCAACTGGAAGTCTCACCAAGAAACAGCTAAACTTCAGGCTGCGGATGAATCACTACATTGGCTGCAAGCAGAGGGTTTTTTACCTTCTACTGCTAGGAGCTCACCTTTACTGGATGGCAGCAGGTATACTATAACAGCTACTGCTCAGGAAGCAGTTTTCAGTCTCTCCCTTCTGGCGCTAGCAAGCAGTGAAATTGGCAAATGTTACTGCCAGTAAGACTCCAAACTTGTGTGGGTGAACAAGGGCCCTGCAATTTGCCCTCACCTGTTTAATATTTATGTCTCTGCTCTTGCCAAGCTATTATGTAACTTGGGTTTTAAACTTTATATATTGTAAGAAACTGAATTATTTGTTGATGGGGTCAGTGATTAATTTGAGCCGGTGGTTGCAAGTGGGGCCCACAGGCACTCATTTTTGGGAACTGGCACATATTTTCACTCATCTGACTTTGAGCCAGAGCAACAGAGAGAAAAATACAAAAAAGAGAAAAATGAAGAAGAGTAAGATGGAAAAACTGTGGGAAAGAAAAAGAAGCTGGATGAAAAAAGTACCTGCAAAGGGAGATAAAGAGGCATGGGCTGTCCTGGTGAATTAATGGGGCATGCGGTGGAATCAAGACAATGCAGCATTGGTATTCAGCAACACGATTTTTGAAAGTGCAGAATGTGCGCTTTGGCTCTGGTTCATATTCAATTTACAGACTAAGCACTGGAAGATGGTGAGAGTCCACTTCAAGGAATAATCACATCCCTGGTCAGGAAGAACCATAAAAGTCACTGAATAAATCTATGCTAAACCTAATGAGAGCTAGGCACAAAAGTGGTCAGGCTTAACTTAAAGCAATGTGTAAAGTATTTATGCAGCACTCAAACAGCAAAAAGGTGAAAACACAACACAATAAAAATCCCAAACCAACTGACAAAAATAAAGAATATTTTAATAAATAAAATGACACCAAAACAACAAAAATTCAATCAGTAGAACTGGAATTATTAATTTTAAACATTTAAGATTCAAACTAGTGCCAAATTGTATAAAGCACCAACTATGGGTATCCATTTGCACCAGACCAGGACAAAGTCACAAGTTTAGCCTGGCTACGATAGAGTATATGCTGGGTACAGGACAAGGTACGTCCTGCTGGAAGTTTTACCTTCTAGAGTTAGTGCAAGGATTGTGCAACACTGCATGGCTCTGGTTCACCCTGCGTTGGATCTAGTGAAGCCTTGGGTGAGGGACTCCACCACTTTGCAAGGCTCTGTGTCACTTGGCATTGCGCTGCGTTGGATCCAGTGAGACTTTCACTCAGGAGTCGCGCGGCTCTGCAGAGTTCTGTGACGCTTGATCTCAATGTCAGATGTAGTGAAGTCTTTGGTGAGGAGCTGCTCAACACGGTACTACGTCTCTCGGCATTGTCCTGCATTGGATCTAGTGAAATCTTTAGTTAGGCAGGGAGAAGTGCACTCTGATGCCAGCCAAGGGTTTAGGACCTTGAGCACTACACCTGGGAGTCATGACTCACTCCTACAGACGCCAGCAGAGGGAACCAGATCAGGTCCAATTGGAATGCGGGAGAGACCTTTAGAAAGAGGTCAGCCAACTGATCCTTGAAATCCCTTCTGGGCTCCTGGGTTTCTTCAGGACTTTTAGACAGCAGTACAGTGTTTCTTTCGATTTTGACAGGTCCAGGAGTGTTCTGATTTAGCTTCTGAGGATGCCACTTTTATGCCGGCCTGTGGGTGGGCAACACCCTTTTGTATAACTCTACAACTGGTTTTAGTCGGTTCCTCCAGCCTGGCTAGTGCAACAAAGGGCACTCAGGCCCATGTGCGAGTTCCATCTGTCCGTGACAGGGCAGGCTTCATCTGAAGTCAGAAAGGACTGAGTACAAACCAAAGGCTACTCTTTGAAGTTCAATCAGAGTAGGGGGAAATCTACTCTCCAGCCATCTTGTCAGGAAGACTCATGCCTCCCCACACCTAGGTCGTTTGTCCACTCTCTGGAAGCAATACGCATCCCACCACAGGAGAGCCATTAACAGTCAGGCGAACCTGGACACTGGCAGAAAGGCACATTTGGCTTAAGCAGGAAAATACCAACCTTCTAAAAGTTACTTTTTCAAAATAGTAATTTAAATTTTGACTTGACCATTAGGTTAGATTTTTAATTACTATTAAATTCAGCACTTGAACCATTTTTCTAGCAACACCAAACTGAAGTTATGCTTGTAAAACCATAAATATATATGCCCTACTTTTAAAATACCATACACCCTGCCCTATGAGCATTTAGGGCCTACCTTAACGATGACTTTTAAATATTAAAAGGGAAAATTTAGACCTGGCAAAAGCTTTATTGTAAAGGTACCGAGTGCATCATCACAAACCAGTTTCAAGCTGCACAGCCGTGTAGACAGTAGTTGCAAGAAACAATCCAATGTTCATTGAAGTAATCTTTTCCATCTATTTCTATTCCAGTACTCTTCATTTATTTTAAAGTTCATACAGAGACAACGTGATTCAAAACATTTAATGTTCAAGGAATGCCCGTCCAGACTTTTTCCAATCAATCATATCACTTGTAAAGCGCACTACTTACCCGTGAGGGTCTCAAGGCGCTGGGGGCGGAGGGGTGCTGCTACTGCTCGAAGAGCCAGGTCTTGACAAGTCTTCTGAAGGTCAGCTAGTCTTGGGTCTGCCGTAGGTGGGTGGGGAGGGTATTCCAGGTCTTGGCAGCGAGGTGGGAGAAAGATCTGCCGCCGGCAGTCGTTCTTTGGATGTGGGGGACTGTGGCGAGGAGGTTGGTTTTGGCGGTGTGAGGGTCTTTGGTGAGGGAGAGGATCAGCTGGTTGTCGTCGGCGTAGGAGATGATGTTGAGGTCTTGCTGTCGGGCGACGTGGGCGAGAGGTGCCATGTAGATGTTGAACAGCGTTGGGCTGAGGGATGAGCCCTGGGGTATGCCGCAGATGATCTCGGTGGCATTGGAGCGGAAGGGGAGGTGGCGGACGCTCTGTGTTCTGCCAGAGAGGAAGGATGTGGTCCAGTCCAGGGCTTTCTCTTGGATCCCGGTGTCATGTAGGGGTGTTCGTAGTGTGCGGTGGCAGACCGTGTCTAAGGTGGCTGACAGGTCCAGGAGGATGAGGGATGCTGTTTCTCCGTTGTCCAGCAGGGTCCTGATGTCATCGGTGGCAGCGATGAGGGCGGTTTTGGTGCTGTGGTAACTGCGGAACCCGGACTGGGACGGGTTCAGGATGTTGTTCTCCTCGAGGTAGCGGGTCAGTTGTTTGTTGACGGTTTTCTCGAAGACCTTCGCTGGGAACGGGAGCAGGGAGATGGGTCAGAAGTTCTTGAGGTCCTTGGGGTCTGCCTTGGGTTTCTTGAGTAAGGCGTTGATCTCGGCGTGCTTTCAGCTTTCCGGGAAGGTTGCTATCTCATAGGAGATGTTGATTACTTTCCGACGATGGGGTGCGATGGCTGTGCTGGCTTTGTTGAAGATGTGGTGTGGGCAAGGGTCTAGCGGTGATCCGGAGTGGATGGTGTTCATGATTTTGCTGGTGTCCTTGTCGTTGATGTTGGTCCCGGAGAGCAGGCAGTTGATGAGGGTGGTGGTCGTGGGGGCGGAAGTCTCAGTGGTTGTCAGGGCGGTAGTGACGTTGAAGCTGTCGTGGATGTCGGCGATCTTGCGGTGGAAGAAGGTGGCCAGCGAGTCGCACAGGTCTTGCGAGGTGGAATGTCGTTGGTGTTGGAGTTGGGGTTGGAGAGTTCCTTCACGATGTTGAAGAGCTCTTTGCTGTTGTGTGCGTTGTTATCTAGGTGGTCTTTGAATGAGGCCCTTTTGGCAGATCTGATGAGGTGATGGTGTTTGCGGGTGGCGTTCTTGTGGGTGTTGTGGCCGTGACTCCTCAGGATCGTACGTTGGTCAGAATGGTCCACCTCTCGACACCACCATGGTCTGAAGATAGGTCAACACAGACTCCATGGAGTGGTCAAGCAGGGGAAGGGAAGGAAGGGGACAGCAGGGAGGGGAGACCTGGAAAGACAATAACAGCAAGATAAATCACCAAAGCTTGTGTACCGTTCCTTCCTATTCTACCCGGGTCCCACTGTAACTTCACCCCACATTCTACCTGTAATACCTGTAAGGAAAGAAACACCGCCTCGTCTATTCTGCAAGGATTCAGGTGGTTGCTCTCTAGAACTCAACCTAGTGAAAAAATATCAGAGTCAGCAATCTGTGCCATAGCCTGTAACATCAACCATGAGGTGTTACCCCGGCTCCTACCACGTACCATGGAACAATCCTGAAGTGCGTGACAGGGGTGCGGAAGAGCGGTTCTCTGCTCCCTCTCAATACCCCTGCTGCAGGACACATAAAGAGATCACATGATATTCACATGATAGCACAGTATCAGCAATAGTGGCACCTTTGCCGGGCCCCCCTCCCCAATACGTCTTGGGTAGAGGCAGTATTCACATGCATATACAATCTAGAGTATAAACACCATGCACCGGGGCGTCTATCCCTTAATACTCCAAGGATAGTTCCCCTCTCTCTTTCCATGGGTGAATTAGGTTTGTTCCTCACAATCACCATCCAATGCTGGTAAACGATAAGGTATCAGGACCGCCAATAAAGCTTGGCAGTGATAAAGCGGTAAATTAAAACCATAAACGTTTTCCCTGCATGAACCGGAGCGGTTCGCCAACAGGGAAGGAATGCGTAAGGTCTCCCCTGCAAGAGCCGCAGGCGGCTCGCCAACAGCGAAATCGAATAGAACCACTGTTTGTCTCACTTTCACCAATCAGGGATGATGAAGTAAGCACGCAATCCAGGTAACCCCAATGTCATGAGTTTAAGTCTGGTAGAGGAATCACTGGGACCTGGGACCTGCTATAGGATGTTGCCCCGCCTAGAACCGGTACTTGGTCCCACCAACGGAGCACTCGCAAAGCCAAGAGCGGACCTCTCAGACCACCACACAGGAAGATTGAGCAATGTACTGAATAAGGTGGGACTTGAAACGCGGTGCACTCGGCACCCTTACCCGCCTCTGGATCGCAGCACGGCTCCTCAGGGATGGAGTAAGCGGCAGCGTTCAACTGCCCCGGAAGCATTTTCAATACTCGCCTCGGGCGCGTCTTGACGTCGTTACGTCAGCGCACCGAGACTTCTGGGTAATGTAGTTTGGATATGGCGCTCACGGATGGTTACGTGTCCCTGCGTGCCGCGACAGTGTTCCTCGAGCCCCCCTCCTGTGATCCGCAACAGTGGGCTGTGTAGCTGTCCGGTGTTCGTTCACAGAGCCAGTTCTTCTCCAGTTTTCGGCATGTTCGTTTGGAGGCCTGGAGGTCTTCGGTGAACCAGGTGGCTTTCTTGCTGGTGTGGCTGTTGGAGGGTTTCTTGAACGGGGCGATTGTGTTGGCGCAGTCGTTGATCCACTGTCTGAAGTTGCGGGCGGCGGTGTCGGGGTCGGTGGGTGGGCTCTGGGCAAGGGTGGTGGTTAGCTGGCCTTCGGTGATTTTGCTCCAGCAGCGACGAGGCATCTGTTGGGTGTGGTGGTGCGTGTTGGGCTTCCTGAAGGTGAAGTGGATGCAGTGATGGTCGGTCCAGTGGAGTTTGGTGGTGTGGTTGAAGGAGACATGGGGGTTGCGGAGAAGATGGGGTCAAGCGTGTGGCCGGCGGCGTGGGTGGGTGTTGTCATGAGCTGTCTGAGTCTGAGGTTGGCGAGGTTGGCGAGTTTGGCGATCAGGGTGATGGAGTTGGTGTTGTTGTTGTTCTCGAGGTGGTAGTTCAGATCCCCGAGGAGGATGTAGTCTGTGGAGGCGAGGGCGTGTGTGCTGATGAAGTCGGCGATGGAGTCGCTGATCTGTGGTCGGGGTCCGGGGGGTCTGTAGACAAGGGTTCCTCTGAGGGTGGTGTTGGGGTCGGTGTGCATCTGGAAGTACAGGTGTTCGGCGATGCTGAGGGTGTCGTCGGTGTTGGTCGAGACTCTGAGGGTGTTCTTGTGGACGATGGCGATTCCTCCTCCTACTCCGTTACTGCGATCCCTGCGGGTGATCTTGTAGCCTTCCGGGATGGCGATGGCGATGTCGGGTGCTGAGGCGGGGTTCAGCCAGGTCTCCGTCAGGAAGGCGACGTCTGGGGAGGTTGAGTCGGGAAGGTCCCAGAGTTCAACGGCGTGTTTGCGGGCGGACCGGGTGTTGAGGAGGATGCAGCTGAGGTAGTTGGGTTTGGCGGGGCGGATGCTGGTGAAGCTTCAGTTCCAGCAGGTGAAGGGTCCTTGGGTGCGCTTCGGAGTGGCCCGGTAGCAGGTGTGTTCTTGTCCTGAGTTGAGTGCGTGGAAGGTGCTGGCATCGTAGCGGAGTCGGGCGTCGTGGGGTTTGCGGGGGCCAGGGGTTCTGGTGCGGTGCAGGCGCTAGGGGCGCAGACGGGCTTGCCTTAGGCGCGCCAGCAGCGCGGCCGCGCAGCAGCCGCCATAAGAAGGGGAGGTGGGAAGGAGGAGCAGCTGGGAGGGGGGATCGGATGAATGGGAGTGGGGGGGCGGGGCTGCAGGGGACGCAGCGGCAGGAAGCAGGACCGGCGAAGGAACAGAAGGCAAAACGGGCACAAGGGGACACAGAGGAGGAAACAAGCACAATAAATACAATGCGAAACAACCAGAAGGGCACAAAAACAAGCACAATAAAACAATGCTAAACGGGCAGAAAGCGCAAAAGCAGACAAAGTGAAAGCGGCAAAAAGCAAACCTAAGGCCTACCACTGGCCACCAGGGATGAGGCGCAGGTGGTAGCCTGCGGGTGGAGGCGGGCCTCGAACTCGGAAGCAGCTGGGCTGGAACACGGGCTCAGTCAGGTGGAGCTACGCGACGTGGGGAGCGACCTGCCTGGAAGCAGGGTCAAGGGTCGCTCCCTTCCCCACGCAGCGGCCGCCATAAGAAGGGGGGGTGGGAGGGAGGAGCAGCTGGGAGGGGGGATCGGACGAATGGGAGCGGGGGGGCGGGGCCACAGGGGATGCAGCGGCGGGAAGCAGGACCGGCGAGGGAACAGAAGGCAAAACGGGCACAAGGGGACACAGAGGAGGAAACAAGCACAATAAATACAATGCTAAACAACCAGAAGGGCACAAAAACAAGCACAAAAAAACAATGCTAAACGGGCAGAAAGCGCAAAAGCAAACACAGGGAAAGCGGCAAAAAGCAAACCTAAGGCCTACCACTGGCCACCAGGGATGAGGCGCAGGTGGTAGCCTGCGGGTGGAGGCGGGCCTCGAACTCGGCAGCAGCTGGGCTGGAACACAGGCGCAGTCAGGTGGAGCTACGCGGCGTGGGGAGCGACCTGCCTGGAAGCAGGGTCAAGGGTTGCTCCCTTCACCGCGCAGCGGCCGCCATAAGAAGGGGAGGTGGGAGGGAGGAGCAGCTGGGAGGGGGGATCTGACGAATGGGAGCGGGGGGGCGGGGCCGCAGGGGACGCAGCGGCGGGAAGCAGGACCGGCGAGGGAACAGAAGGCATAATGGACACAAGGGGACACAGAGGAAACAAGCACAATAAATACAATGCTAAACAACCAGAAGGGCAAAAAAACAAGCACAATAAAACAATGCTAAACGGACAGAAAGCGCAAAAGCAAACACAGTGAAAGCGGCAAAAAGCAAACCTAAGGCCTACCACTGGCCACCAGGGATGAGGCGCAGGTGGTAGCCTGCGGGTGGAGGCGGGCCTCGAACTCGGCAGCAGCTGGGCTGGAACACGGGCGCAGTCAGGTGGAGCTATGCGGCGTGGGGAGCGACCTGCCTGGAAGCAGGGTCAAGGATCGCTCCCTTGACCGCGCAGCGGCCGCCATAAGAAGGGGAGGTGGGAGCAGCTGGGAGGGGGGATCTGACGAATGGGAGTGGGGGGCGGGCCGCAGGGGACGCAGCGGCGGGAAGCGGGACTGGCGAAGGAACAGAAGGCAAAACGGGCACAAGGGGACACAGGGGAGGAAACAAGCACAATAAATACAATGCGAAACAACCAGAAGGGCACAAAAACAAGCACAATAAAACAATGCTAAACGGGCAGAAAGCGCAAAAGCAGACAAAGTGAAAGTGGCAAAAAGCAAACCTAAGGCCTACCACTGGCCACCAGGGATGAGGCGCAGGTGGTAGCCTGCGGGTGGAGGCGGGCCTCGAACTCGGCAGCAGCTGAGCTGGAACACGGGCTCAGTCAGGTAGAGCTACGCGACGTGGGGAGCGACCTGCCTGGAAGCAGGGTCAAGGGTCGCTCCCTTCCCCACGCAGCGGCCGCCATAAGAAGGGGAGGTGGGAGGGAGGAGCAGCTGGGAGGGGGGATCGGACGAATGGGAGCGGGGGGCGGGGCCACAGGGGATGCAGCGGTGGGAAGCAGGACCGGCGAGGGAACAGAAGGCAAAACGGGCACAAGGGGACACAGAGGAGGAAACAAGCACAATAAATACAATGCTGAACAACCAGAAGGGCACAAAAACAAGCACAATAAAACAATGCTAAATGGGCAGAAAGCGCAAAAGCAAACACAGTGAAAGCGGCAAGCAAACCTAAGGCCTACCACTGGCCACCAGGGACGAGGCACAGCACATTAAATCACATTTCATCCTGAGTAACTATGCAAATATTCACCCAATGCAGTTCGGGCCAACAAGCCCTTCATCAGGGGTAACTGTAATTTAAAAACAGCTCATCAGCAACCATGGAAGGTCTATAAAACTTTGCAATTAATAATAATTAAACCATGTACAACATGCAGTCCATAGTGTAAATGTACAAACATCACCTCCAAATCATATTATAACCACTTACACCACAAAATTCGCGCTCAGTTCAATCAAAATTATTTTCTAAAAAAAACTGAACCGAAGAAAGATTATTTTTTTTCTGCAGGTTTATATAGTACAAACTTGGCCCGAAGGTGTCAGAGTGCTTTACATGTGCACCAGTGTATACAGACACATTAATTTTGTTTTGTGTAGGCATGGAGAGATGAAGTGCTTTGCCCATAATCACAGGATGCTTGAGCCTCCTGCCAGACTCGAACCTGGTCCCCAAGCTTCAATGTCGGACGCTCTGGCCGTTAAGCCACGTCCGCTCCCAGTCGGTACTAAAATATATTCTGTTGCACCGCAAATTAATTGAGTCCCATACTTGAGTGGACCACTGTGCAAAACTAAAGTGAACCGAACACGCACCTAAAAATGCAGCAACTATGCAATTTGATTCTCCAGTAACTGAACGCCGTGACCGGCAGCGAGACTGCTCTGTAAGCAAGGAGACAAACAGAGCTGTGCGCGTGTGTAAGCTGACAGTTTAAGGTGCCCATTGTGAACGTTGCGGGTGTAACCATTTAAACCTGCCACGAAATTAAAGCATGCCCCAAAGTTTAAACACACCATGTGACCTTGAATGTTAATCCAAAATAAGCAATACGTGAACAAAAACTTTAACCTACACCTAAACAAAAGCACTATGGGGCATAGCAGCAAGGCGAGGCGATAGAATTATCGCCGCTTTTGCGGCCGTTTTCGGCCGAAAAGCGGCGATAATTTTATCGCCTAAATTAGCAAGCTACCGCTAACGCGTGAAAACATGCGTTAGCGTAGGAATTCCTAACGCCCAGCTTTGCATCTCTAATGAGATGCAATGTGGGTGTTCCTGACCTGACATGACAGGAGAAATGTCGCTAAGCGACATTTCTCCTATCATCAAGCCCCACGCTATGAAGCATAGCGGCAAGAAATGTAGCGATAACCCCTGCTGTCGCTACTTTCCTTACGCCTGCTTCAGGACTGACAGCCATGATATCCTATGGAAGGTGGATATCATGGCTAAGTTTGTGAGTCCCTATCATCAAGCTAACGCCACATTGCGTGAAATTATCGCTGGGTTTCCAGCGATAATCTCACGTTAGGCAGTTAGCGTGAGGATTTTTATCGCTTCTGAGATAAGCGTTGCTAATAGCACGCTATCTCAGTGATAAAAATCCACGCTAGCCGGCGATAATTATCCTAGCGCTAAGTGCGCTTAGCGATAATTATCGCTGGTTGTTACTGATATGCCCCTAAATAATTACAAAAATTGTGAGCAACGTAATACTCGAACCGCCCCTATTATACCAATATATCAAAATTATTAGTGTGTAATAAACAAAGAATTGAACAACGAATCACCTGAAAATGTTTTATAGTGACATAAACGTTCAAAAATACAATCCTCTTTGAATAATTATGCAATGTTCTTGGTATTCCCAAGGAACCCCCGAGATGGAATGTTGCTTTTGATTCAAACTTCTGGGGTGCAGACATACTGAGGGAAAGCAAAATATTGTATCCGAGCAAGAGGCAGACTGCACACGTTCCGTTACACATAACCAACAGGCATTCCTTGAGCATTAAAAGTTTGGAATCACGTTGTCTCTGTGTGAACTTTAAATTATGGAGGGTTACTGGAATAAAAATGGATGAAAAGGATTACTTATATGACAATTGGATTGTTTCTTGCGACTGCTGTCTACATGGCTGTGCGTCTTGAAGCTGGTGTTTGACTACGCACTCGGTGCCTTTAGAATTTAATATTCCTGCCATTGGGACAGAGCATGCTTCGATCTTGCATGCAAAAATTTCGCCATTGAACATGTTTGAAAACTGTTCATTATGTGTAAGGGAAGGTGTGCAGTCTACCTCTTATTCTGATAAAAGCTTTATTTTACCAGGTCGAAATGGCAGTTTAAAAATTCCACAACAGTCTGCAATGGGAGGCCTCAGACATGGTTTTCAGTGCTACTTTTGTGGGTATAATACAAGTGCTGTAGCCCACTTGTAGTGTTTAATTTACAGGCCCTGGGTACATGTAGTGCCATATACTAGGGATTTATAAGTAAATTAAATGTGCATTCGGGTGTATACCAATTTGATCATGTTTACAAGGGACAGGACAGCACCACTGATTACCGCGAGTAAAGTGCAATAAAAACTAGTCAGGCTGCAGAAGGCCAAAATCTGTGGTGACCCTGCAGAGAGAGCAAATATCCAACATATTTGTAAGCAGATAAATCTCAGATTTTACTGCATCTTGATAACAGTTTTTCTTCCCACAAAGCTGACCTTATTGTCTGGGACTGGAACTGGATGGGAAGCAATCGCTCAAAGCTCAATGCACGGAAAACTGAGGTCATAGTTATTAATGGAAAAACGGCCTTCTAGCTGGACACCTACTGGCCATGTGAAATAGGTCCTCTCCCGACTCCCTCCCTAGTGGAGAGCCTCAGGGAGAAATTTGATAGCTGTTTATCTCTGTCCAATCACGTCTCCTTAGTAGTCTCCTATTGCTTTCTTCATCTCAGTATCCAAAATAATTTACTTTACTATTGGACAGAGGATGGGGGAACAAAAGCTGTGGTTACAGCTACTATTTGCTCCTGACTTGACTTTGTTAGTGCGCTCTATCTTGGCCTTCACACCATTCTTTTCTGGTCCAAAATGTGGATGAGGCTCTGATGATTCTAAAGACCTATAGATGTACAACAGCACATCTTCTGCCTCATCAGTTGCCTTGGCTTCTGATCATGCAGAGAATCCAGTGATTATCTTTTTCTCTCGCTTTCAAAGCTAGTCATGGTTCTGCCCTTAACATCATCTCTCATTGTTTGACTAGGTATATTCCTGAATGCACTCTGCGCTTCTTGTAGGACCACCTCTGGATTGTCTCGAAAGTTGAAAAGATCAGAACTCTCAGCTTTTTTCAGGGGTTCAGGCTTTGAAATTTTCTCCCTCAGAATCAAACCTCCTAACTTTTGGACGCTCCCTAACAACTTGCCTGTCCAACCAGCATTCAATACTCAGTATGAATTCTTACACTCACAAGTTAGTTCCAAGAAACCATTTTGGCCGACCTAACAGTCATGCACACTTTCCCTGTTCTCCATGCAGGCTGCATTACAGCCTGCATTGAGAACATGCCCAGGCTCCCAGACCTTGGCTGAGCACCAAACCACAGACGATTCACAATGCTGCATTGCAGCGTTGTGATTGGTCAGGGGAGCCTGGCTGCCTGCTTCCTGTTGCATTCCCGAAGCGAGGAGAAACAACTGAGAGATGCGGCAGTAAGGTACGTTTTTTAAAAATATCCCCTTACTCCCCTTGCCCTCTCTCCCCCTGCCCTCTCTCCCCCTGCCCTCTCCTCCCCGTCCACCACCCCTGATCCATGCCGGCGGCTACTGCTTGTAGCTTTGTATGGGAAAGCTACTTAGCCAGGATACATGACAGTATCTTTTTTTGACAAGATCTCCTCATACCAGTACTTCTCCAGAACCTCTTGCTCTTCCTTCCTACTCAGACACTTTGGTATGCTAACCAGTACTCATTCAGGCTCTGGGGTAGCCCCTACAGTAAGGTCAAAAGCCAGCCATCTGTGCTGCTGTGACAGTGACTGCTATCTTCCCACTACTCTTCAAGTTCTTATGTTCTTTTTTTTAGGTCGAGACTAACGTTGCAGCGTGTGCACTGCTCGCTCTGCGAGGCATGCTGTAGTAGGGTATGTTGTGGAAGTGCCGTGGAAGCCCCGCCCATATTTTTCATTGGCTGGTGTCATCGTCCTTGGTAAATGCTAGCTTGCGATTGATAATGAGGCTTCTTAGTCCCTCCTTGTTTACTGGATCTTTTACTTGCGGTGTTACACGGTCTGCTTTATAAGTTGGTGACCACTATTTTCTTTAATGCGCTTCCCCTATTGCACCCGTGGTATGCAGCACCATTAATGTATTTATTTACTTTAGAGCGCGGTCACCTTCAACTATAGCGACCGCGCTTATTTATTTCTTTTAAGGCGGAGTCCGTTGTCAGGTGGCCACGCGCCTTTCTTTTCTGCTGAACTTGCTCCTTTTAAAGCGTAGTATGTAATTAGGGCACGCTTTTATAATAGCACCCGCTTTTTCAATCATCCCCAAATATACAGGAAAAAATTCAAACGGACCCCAAATTACCATTAAAAAAGACAGTTATCTGTCAAACGTCTACATTAACTACAAATCTTCCAGAAATGTTTATAACTTGTCATGAAATGGTTCTTATTGATCCCCAGTCATCCATAAACGCAGTGAATGTTGTCCGAATTGACATATGTCAGGAAACTACTTGAAATACACACACTGTTTCTCTTCCCTGTTACTGCCATATGTGTTTGTTGTTCAGTCTTAAAGCACACTGACGCTTCTGACTGCAGCAGCGCTATATAAAACTGTTAAATAATTTAAACAAATAGACAGAATTACAATGACACGGCTGCATGTACCCACCCAAGACCCCCAAAAAATAGAATGAACCCGCACATGTCTGATTAAAGTTTAAACCTCAAATCTACTGGAAATTCGGCTCCGAGGTTAGGAATTAGGCGAGGGGCATAGATTTAATCCTATTGGGTCTGAAGTGCTTTTCTACCAATTTCATCCTGAAATACTGAGCTCCAGTGTGGTTATCTGGTAGCTAAGCTCTCTCGCCACTTGTTTTCTCTGCCCTCCCCCGAGTGTGGTCAGGTACAGTAATTACCGACCACAGTCTGACATCCCTGTCTCTCTGTGGCACCGGCCTATGGCTCCGTTGGCTCCTCCTGGGGACACATGCGCTGCAGTTCCCACTCCTGGAAAATCACCTTATGATGCCGTAATCAGCTTTATTCCTAGAAATCAGTCCTCGCTGAGTGGAAAGTCTGAGATGTGACAGACTGTGGGTGGTTGTGTCTGCATAAAAAGCACCCAGTGCGGAGCGATGGTAGCCCGAAACAAGGTGGCGCCCGGTCTCAGAGGCGCCGGTGCATGCCTTGGGTAGCCAAACACAACATGGTACCTGGTCACGAGGTGCAAGTGCAGGCCTAGGGTAGCCACACACAACATGGCACCTGGTTTCAGAGGTGAGTGTGCAGGCCTTAGGCAGCCAAACACAACATGGCACCATGTCACAGAGGTGCATGTGCAGGCCTAGGGCAGCCAAACACAACATGGCACCTGGTGACAGAGGTGCATGTGCAGACCTAGGGTAGCCAAACACAACTTGGCACCTGGTCACAGAGGTGAGTGTACAGGCCTAAGGCAGCCAAACACAACATAGCACCTTGTCACAGAGGTGCATGTGCAGGCCTAGGGCAGCAAAACACAACATGGCACCTTGTCACAGAGGTGCATGTGCAGGCCTAGGGCAGCCAAACACAACATGGCACCTAGTCACAGAAATGCACGTGCAGGCCTAGGACAGCCAAACGCAACATAACATCTGGTGACAGAGGTGCATGTGCGTGCCTAGGATAGCCAAACACAACATGGTACCTGGTCACAGTCGTGCATGTGCAGGCCTAGGGCAGCCAAACACAACATGGCACCTTGTCACACAGGTGCATGTGCAGGGATAGGGCAGCCAAACACAACATGGCACCTTGTCACAGAGGTGCATGTGCAGGCATATGGCAGCCAAACACAACATGGCACCTGTTCACATAGGTGCATATGCAGGCCTAGCGTACCCCACCACAATGTGACACACGGTCACTGAGGCGCCTGTGGAGGCCTAGGGTAGCTCACACTACTTGGCACCCAAACTGAGGTGCCTGCAAGCCTAGAGTAGCCCAACATAAGGTGACACCTCATCTGGTCACTGGCGCACCGGACAGGCCTATGGTAGCCCACCACAATGTGGCACCCCGTCACTGAGGCACCTGTGCAGGCCTACAGGAGGGCAATACAAGTGGCAGCTGGTCTCTGAGGAGCCTCTGAGGTCTAGCACAGCCCAACAAAATGTGGCACCTGGTCACTGAGGTGCCTGTGCTGCCCTAGTGTAGCCCAACATAATGTGGCACACGGTCACTGAGGCACCTGTGAAGGCATACAGGAGGGCAATACAATGTGGCACCTGGTCACTGAGGAGCTTCTGCAGGTCTAGCGTAGCCCAACACAATATGGTACCCGTTCACTGAGGTGCTTGTGCTGCCCTAGCGTAGCCCAACACAATGTGGCACACGGTCACTGATCCCCTGTGCAGGCCTAGAGTCGCCCTACATCACATGGCACTTGGCCATAGAGGCTCCTGTGCAAGCCTAGGGTAGCCCAACACAATGTGACAGCCCGTAACTGAAAAGCCTGTGCCAGGTTAGAGTAGCCCAAAATAACATGCCACCAGGTCAGTGATGTGCCTGTGCAGGCCTAGGGTTGCTGTACATTACATGGCATTAGGCAATAGGGGCTCCTGCGCAGGCCTAGGGTAGCTGAACACAACGTGCCGTCCAATTACTAAGATGACTGTGTTGCCGTAGCGTACAACACAATGTGGCACACAGTCACTGAATCACCTGTGCAGGCCTAGCGTAGCCAAACACAATGTGGCACAAGGTCACTGAGCCACCTGTGCAGGCCCGGAGTCGCTCTACATTACATGGCACTTGGTCATGGACGTGCCTGTTCAGGCCTAGGGTAGGCCAACACAGTGTGACACCCTGTAACTGAGACGCCTGTGCTGGGTTAGAGTATCCCAAAATAACATGCCTCCAGGTCATTGATATGCCTGTGTAGGCCTAAGGTTGCTCTACATTACATGGCACTTGGTCATAGAGGCTCCTGTACAGGCCTAGGGTAGCCAAACACAACATGGCGTCCAGTGACTGAGGCGCCTGTGGAAGTCACTGGGGCACGTTTACAGTCCTAGGGTAGCAAAACACAGGGTGGCAATGGTCACTCTGCTTCATGGGCCTCAAGGAAACAATCTACACTCCCCAAGAGGTAATGTCTCTGAAAGTCTAGAAGTGCTGGGGCAGCAATAGACATATTGGGATAATTTCCAAAAAAAAGCACTGGACAGACTGAGAGTTTGATCTAGGATTGATTTTACCCCGGCCCTTCTGAAATGTTACCTCCTACTAGGAAATGTTACTTTTCCCCAGTAGACATGCATTTGAGATGGCCAAGTCTGGGACTTCGAATGAACGTCGGACAAGAAGGATAGCACCCCAACAAAAGGAGCTCAGTGGTTTAAAAGGAGTCCATTTTGATATTTTAATGTCATTTAATTTCAAATGACACCTAAGAAAGTCCCAAAAATTACATGAAAACCTCAAAAATGTATAGAAACCGGGAATTCCATGACTTGCAAAGACTGCAGCGCATTTAAAATATCTCGGGAGTATTATGAAAGATGCTAATGCACATTTTTAGGTCGAGCCTAGCGTTGCAGCGAGCATGCGATGCTCGCTCTGCGAGGCATGCTGTAGTAGGGTATGCTGTAGAAGTGCTGTGGAAGCCCTGCCCATATTTTTGATTAGCTGGTGGCATTGTCTTTGGTAAATGCTGGCTTCCTATTCAATATAATAATAAAGTCCCTCCTTGTTACCGCCCTCTCTCCTTTTGTGACCGCCCATAACGACTGGATCATTTACTTGCGGTGTTACTAGGTCTGCTTTATACGTTGGTGAGCACTATTTTCTTTAATGTGCATCCCCTATTGCACCCATGACAACGCAACACCTTTAATGTATTTATCTACTTTAGAGCGCGGTCCGCTTCAACTATAGCGACCGCACTTATTCATTTATTTATTTTACTGCGGGGTCTGCTTTCAAGCTGCCACACACCTTTAATAGTTATTTAGTTCATTTACGGCGTGGTCCGCTTTAAAGCGGCCATGCACCTTTATTTTCTGCTGAAGTTGCTCCATTTACTGTGTAGTATGTAATCAGGGCACGCTTTTATTATAGCGGCTGCTTTTTCAACAATCCCCTTCCCCCACATCCCCTCCTTCCCCCGGGCTCAATCGGAACATTCCAGGATAGTTTTAGGCTGAGTCACAAGTCGTAACCTTCATCATTAACTTGGACATAGTGTTGCTGTTTAGTAACTATGTCTGTGCACAACACAGCACTGTAAACTCGCTTTAGCAGTGTGTGGATGGGTGAAACATAGCTTATGTAAGTGTGAGAAAATGTCAAAGGAGTCATCGGCATGTGCGCAGCTCGGAGACTATGGTTATTAGCTCTGTGCATGCCCCACTGCTATATTCACAATCGTGTGCACAATTTTTATATGCCCGTTACCAATGTACTCTTATTACTGTGATCACATCCTATAGGCTGTGATGTACATTCACTAACACTGTGACATTAATTTGGGTGTGTACACAATATCACTGTGTGCACACAGTGAACACTTCACCTGTTCAGGGCTTACAATGCTAAATGATGTGTAAGTGAAAAGGGGTGCTTGTTTTATTAGCTAAGTTAAGTGTAATGCAAACGTGTAATACTCTGCTGGTTTAATACAAATGCTCACTTAAGCAAAAATACTCATTTAATTAGTAAAAGCTAGATCTTAGATGAATTGGTGTTCAGATGTTCAAAAACAAAAAGCATATGCCAAAAAACACATATCCGGCAGAAACCAATGGCTACTGGTGAACTGGAACTACCAGCAGGAAACCCCTGTTACAAAAATAATTCACGCATTAGTACTGAGATCCAGAAAGTACCTGGAACTGGAAAGATGACTTTATTCTGTCACATTTCTGTTCTTTTTGTTCATTAAAGGCACGTATGTCAAATTTGAATTGTTTGGTTAATTACAATCATTAGCCTCTTTTTAATCATCATAGTAGAATGTTTTAGATCACTGTGCATCTCGGATGGATGTATGATGTTACAACGCATGCTTTTACAACGCATGCTGTTACAACGAATTTTTTACAACGCAAATGCTGTGACAACGCAAGTCTTTACAATGCAAGTCTTTACATCGACTTGCAGTAGATGGCGTGCTAACATTAAAAAAGGGTAATTTACTATTCTAACTCCAGTCCACGTTGCAGTAGGGAAGGTGTTTGGATAGTAAACTACACTATTTTTTTAATGTTAGCATGCCATCTAGTGCAAGTCGATGTAAAGACTTGCGTTGTAATGGCATGCATTGTCACAGCATTTGCGTTGTAACAGTTTCGTTGTAATGGCAGTGCGTTGTAAAAGTTGCGTTGTAATGGTTGTTCACCATCTCGGATACATCTATATTTCATATAGTCTAAATAAACCCTACTAAACGCCCTTAGTTTTGGCTCTTTTTTTAATGTGGGCCACCCACTGTCATTGGCAGTTGTGCGAAAGGTTTGTTGGGCATGGGAAAGAGACCAGGTGCGTGTATGTTTAGTAGGACGATTAACAGAACCCAGTAAGAAGCCTCTTTAGGACCAGAATACACGGCACGTTTGCAGGTCACAGCGCGCCCCATCTCATGAATATGCATGGCGTGTTTTTACACGTGGATGGCATTTAAGGAAATTGAGTATCTGAATCTGCCTTCTATGCAATATTTTATTATTTATGCACATTGCGCTTGTCGGGTACAAATATGCGGTCCTACTGTAGAGACAACCCCAGTTGTGTCTTAGCACTGGCGTATTTATTTTACCGGTAGAATGTGCCTTGTGTTGTCATCTGGACATAAACAACCGGATGTACAATACCACATATGATGTAACTGGATCCATAATAAGCCATTTGTAACTGGCCAACTGAAATCTACACCACTGGGGTCTGCCGCCCCCTAACCATGATAATTCTTTGGAGAGCGCGGCTGAAAGGATGTGATATGTGATGGACATAAACTCTCGAGCTATTTCTATCAGATGAACTTATTTTTAGGGTGAACTGTAAATGTTTTAGCGCTTGAGAGACGTGGCCCTACGACAAATGTTCTAGCACTTGGGAGGCATGGCCCTGTGCTTAAACGAGTATTGGTTCAGGACTTTCCGTTTCCAATCCTGGCTACCCCCGTTGACCACCAAGTGTGATCTTTGGCAAAGGAACACAACCTGCGAAAGTAACCATAAGTAGTCTTAATAAGTAGTCTTGGTCCATGTTCAGCCGACGTTGTAGCGCTATGAAAGAGACTGGAGTTCGCTCTTTAGTGCCATATATAACAAGCATTTGCAATGCAATAGGTCTCGCATTTACACAAGTTTGAGCTATTGACATTGTAAATGACAATGCCTTTTGTTTTCGTTTTTAAAACATAAATAAAAGGCATTGTCATTTACAATGCCAATAGCTTAAACTCGCGTACATGTGAGACCTATTGCATTGCAAGTGCTTGTGCTTTATTGGCAGCAGTTCGTAGGCCATGTAATCTTGTGGGATCACTCAAACTACTTTATTCACCCCAATTGTTAGTCTTGTGAGTTTAGGTGCCCTCTCCACCTCTGTAAAGACACTGGTGGCACCATTGCAAGTTTTGGAGTACTTTTTCTCCACGTAGAGGTGATGCCTACTGGCCATCCTTTCTAAATTAAGTCCATTGTCGTTTCAATGTTTCTGTATGATTGGAAATAATATATGTAAATTATAATAGTGAACACCAGGGACCATATTACAATAAGTGCCCCGGAGGCACAATGGGCTGTGCGCGCCCCCGGGGCACTTTGGTATTATAGAAAGGGGCGCATACGCTTGTGCGTCCCCTTCTATGATACCGATAGCGCTGGCGCACTTAAAGCGTCAACGCTACCTTCAGAGGGTGTCCCTCATTTGCATAGGGGCGTGCCCTATGCAAATAAGGGAATTCCTTTGACTCTGCGCCCGCGCCATATTACAGATGCAGGCGCACAGTCAAAGCAGCCCTCAGGAGGTGCACTGACAGTGCGCCGTTTAAAAGGTGGCACACTGTCTGTGCACCCCCTGAGAACAGCCCTCTGCAGGGGGTTAAGGGGGTTAAAGTCACTAACTGCAGCTTCCTGCAAAGGGATCTCTATTATCCTTTAAAAGTGCAGGTGGGTGCCGCTTGCACTGTGTAAACACGGAGCAGCTGCTGCGTGTTTTCACATGCATGCGTTGCCCCTAGGGCAGCGCGAGTTCACTGCTGCCCTGGGGGCAGCGCATACATCATAATAGGGCGCATTGTGATTGTTTGCACCCGGCGCACCTTTTAAAAGGTGTGCCGGGTGCCAACAATCCCAATGCATAATACGACCCCAGAATGTTTGCACACGGGAGATCGGTAGGCCTGTCATTGGGTTTACCTTTGAATATGTGGCTACCTGTATATGGCGTTTGCAAGATGGAGGGTGCATGTTGCCCACAGATTGCAAAACAGAGAGCCCAGCTCCAACTTTTATTTCATTCCTGCCCCTTTGTATTTAGGACCTGTCTGTAGGCGATTTGCACGATTTCTCTTTAGAGTTGCCCCCTAGACTTGTTAAAAGGCCAGCTGCACTTAGGCGGTCGCCACCACAGTGCATTGTAGCAAAAGTATTAGGAGTGCCCTTCTCAGAAGCCCTTCAAGGTGAACCTCTGCCCCAGTCTGGTTATTGAGAGTTTTGAACACTAATGATTCACTGCACCTGATTGCAAGAGAGCTGTTGCCCACCTGCCATGGCTGGGACATAAAAGCTGGAGCTCCCTTATCGCTTATGGAAGGCCTTCTTCAGACACATCTGCATGCACCCGGCCCCTGCCCTGCTGCCAGGAGATGGAGCCGGCTGATGTCCATTTCCATCCTAGAAAGTATACTATTAGAAGATCATGGATTATACAATATCCCACAAACATATAGAGGCCAAAATAGAATCTAACATGAGAATGTGGAGGGAACTATTGATTATATATACTTAACTTCACTCATATGTAACTTGAATTAGTAGCTGTGGATTTCATGTACTTAACTATACCATATGTACCATATGTACCTTGACCGCATGAATGTGGAGTTAGGAGTAGTATGTCTACACTTACTATTTTGACTTTCCTTCACAATATCTTGGTCCTTGATGTTTAGCCCACGATACTTTACGATATGTCTGTCCTCGATATTTTGAAACACAACCCTTGGGAATGAGCCTGAGGACTCACCGAAGCTCTGCTGGGCAGCCTCGGAGCTGCACTTCTAACTCGTGTGCCTAGGTCCCAGACCGCCCAAGAAGTGCAGCGGCATCGGCGCAGCACTTATACGTCCTTCCTATCCCTCACCAGGACTCAGAGGAAGGCTGCTCCAAAACTTAACTGCTAAAAGGAAGGTGTGCTCAGCAGCAACTCTGCCTGGCGAGCCCATTGCTTCCTGCACCACATTTATTGTTTGAGTCACCCTGTAAGAGTGCGGAGGCCCATGACCCTGTTGGCCTGCACGCTGGCTGGATTGAGAAGGTCCCGGCATGTGGCCTTTGTACTTTGGGGTTCAAACACAGCTGTTGTTATGGCTCGGACAGTGCTCTGTCCTCTTCATTGTCAAGTTTGGTCACTCCTGAGTGTCGAGCACGTGACCTTGCGCCTCTCTGAACCCCATGGGGCTCACTGTATGAGACTCAGACCACTTAACCCAGAAGATGGGTTTTTCCTCTTGGACACTTTACCCCACTCTTCTGATCTCTGAAACACTTAATGTTTTTATTTTCAGAGCTCCTGTTGCACTGTTTATTAATGTCATAGTGGTTCTCTTTGCTTCAGCCAGTTGTAGGAGTTCACAATCATTAGAAGGACAACTGGTTAGGTTTGTTGACCTAAATCAAAGTAGTTTGGTTTTCATAGAAGAACTTGGATCCTGCTTTTTAAAGGGAACATAAAATGTTCATATCCACATCTGCCAGGAGAGTTTAGGAGGCCAGGTTTAGTTCACAGAATGAATACCCAGAGCCATGTTTAGTAGGGACCACCAGGGTTCTCACCTTTGATAATCCTTGTTGGTTCCTGCGGCTACAAAGATCGGAGAAAAAGACTGATCCCAAAGCAGGGTGGTGGACTTGAATTCATTGTGGGGCTCACAAATTCCTAAACAATCTCTAAATCAGGAACTAGCAGCAACCCAAAAACCCTCCAATGTGTGTATGTGGGTATATACATTTCTAACATTCAGAAAACAAACCTGAACATAAATTATTATTTGTTGGGTCGAGCCTTATTCTGGGGCAATCGAACGGCAAACCGGTATAGCACATGTGGCATGTTTTTGATCAAAGACTGGCGATAATAGATGGAAATCTCCTGATTTCCAGAGAGGCCATAAAGACTTTTAGGCTTGTCTGATCCGACAGTCAGGGGCGTAATGCAGGCCCCTGCAGCTCCTGTGGCGCAAGGGGTTCGACAGCCCCTCAGGGACCCACAACCCCTTCAGAGGGCCCCATTGTGCCCAAGGGCAATACATATCTGTGAGATATGGGAAACACAGGAGCCCCTCCACATTCTGCAGGGGGCCACATCATTTTATGTTACGCCACAGGTGACAGTACATGACTCAGGTCTATTGGCCTATCAAATGCTCCGACATAACAGTTGTTTCAGATGTAAAGTGAGCCACCACAAAAGCTTTTCACAGTGACCTACAAAATATCAGCTCTAGAATATTATACCACACTCTACATAACTATATAATACTACTGCTATGTTTAAGGTAAATACATATGGGCAAGTATACATGCACTGTTCTTAACTCCACATCTACATTTTCAGGGTATGTAGAAGTGGAGTTAATAATAATAAATCTATACCTACTTCCCTGCCTAGCTATGTTTCTGGGTACTTATAGAGCGCGTGGCTACTCCCAGGAGTGTCCCGGCGCTAAGGAAAAAGAACCAGTGACAGAACCAAACAGGACGCCCCGAGGCCGCTGAACTATTGTGCAAACAGCCTGGTTTTTAAACTGCGTCTGAAGCTGAGGAGGTCCTGCGCCTGATGCAAGGCTGGAGGCATGTTATTCCGGAGCTGAGAGGCCACCACCTGAAACGACCGTCCAGCCAAACGAGAGCTGGAGAACCTTGGGATCTGCGAGAGTAGCAGATTAGAAGACCTCAAACTTCTAGATGGAATATAGTGATGTCACCTGTTTCTCAGATATAAGGCCCCGATATTGTGGAAGGCCTTATAAGCCAGTACCAAGGCCTTAAAATGTACCCTCTTGCATACTGAAAGCCAATGCAAGGACTTCAGGTGAGGAGTCATGTGAGTCCTGAGGTCCACCATAAGTATGGCTCTAGCCGCGGCATTTTGTACCACCTGGAGGCGGCCAATAAGATAATCCGGAAGGCCGACGTAAAAAACGTTTACATAATCAAGACGGGACAGAATCAGTGCTTGTACTACTGTTTTTCTGTGGGAAACTGAAAGTAACGGGAGGAAGTTACGCAGCATTTTCAGTAGGCCAAAACATGTGCCAGCCACAGCCTGAACCTGGGATTTCATGGACATATCCATGTCAAATTTTACCCCTAGATTCTTAACAGTTGTGGCTGAGGTAGCAGGAGGAGACATGTTCTGTGGCCACCAGTCACGCCACTCTTCCCCCGGATTGTGACCATAGAAAATAATTTCTGATTTCTCCGAATTGCAGAGTAGTTGATTCTGTTCAAACCACTCAAATACTGCTGACAAGCAGATGTTCATCTCGTTCCCATTAAGCCTCCATTGAGCCTCCTCTCAGAAGGCCATAAGGTATCACTGAGAGAGATGAGAGGGAGTGAGGGACAGAAGGACTAGGAGGGTAGAGGTGATATGTAACTGATAGGTAATCAGCACATTATTTCCTCCTTTCGTCATTCAAGTTCCTTTCAATGCAAACATATTCCAAACACAGCTTCATCTTCATACCAGAATACAGATATTGTAGACTGTGCAAAGAGCGGTAATGTAGCGCCCGATGCATTAAGATGGGGTCAAAAGCAATCAGTGTTTTTGCACTTTGACAGCTTTGCGATCCCACTTCATTTGGAGCTCCTACAGATCTACAAAATATTTGCAGTTCATACTGCCCATAAGGTAAGGGTAGGAGAATCCTGCCTCCTTCATGTTAAAGAGGCAGGGTTCTGGGATCTAGGACGGGTGCCTATAAGGGACAGTAGACCTCAATACCTGCTTTCACGATTGCAAAATGCCAAATTCCTCATGGTGCTCCTTCTTCCCAAACGTGCAGTGGCTGCTTCTCTCACACTTTGTTGACACAGACTATTGTACATGTGAGAGGCAGGTGTGTGACGGTGAGGCACACTGTCATTACAAAAGCACATGTGACTTACAGGAAGTGTGACTGCTGCTGTTTCGTGCTAATAATGCAAACTATTGACAAATGTAAAGTGCAGAATGCACGTGGTGGTGCCTCGTGCAGTTATGACATCATCCTGACAAATAAAGACTGCTCTATATGTATATAATGTAGTGAGTGCTTATCCATGCATCACATTGCCATTACGTCATTCTGTTAAATGTATTGAACATGTGATGAATGTGGTCTGAGCGCCTGTGCATCGTTCTGTTATCACATCATGGGACGTGTGGAGTGTAGACTGCAATTACCGGTGCTTAAAAGCCTTACGTCATGTTGTTACAGCCCATCGAGCCTGTGAAGGGCAGGACACGAGAGCTGGAGCATCCTAGCACAGGTGGATGAGCCAGCAAGGGTCTAGCCAGGCTCTGGCCAAATGTCTGCTCTGGCCCAGCGTTGGGATGACCACCTGGTATGGAGTCAAATGCTGGACGACATTCCAGGACAAAAAATCAGTTTTACGGACCCATCTGCAGAGGTCAAGCAAGAATATAAAAGTAAGTAGATGACTGACACAGGTACAAGTCAAAATAAGTTTATAGTCATAGATTTGTATAATACATAGCAATACTGAGGAAACATTCACATGTAATTGGGATTACTTAAATGTAAAAAAGCATAGCAAGCAGATGCGCATACCCCCTTTACCTACTTCCCCCTCTCTTATCTCTTTTATGGAACTTATAACATTATAACACTGGACTACACTCACCGGTGTAGGCTTGGGGGCTATGGTGTAGAAGGGTTTCTCACCCTATGGTAACCTCCAAGATTGAACATACACCAAGAAAACACCAATTGGGAAATCATCAGGTGAGTGGTCAATGGTTAAATGTCATCCAGGAAACAAGAGCCAGATGACCCCCTAAGAGAAAAAGGTGCCTCAGGCCACTTACCAATAGTTGAATGCACTTAGGTATTATCCAACTGGGACAGACACACCAGGACATCACCTATATTGGAGTTGAACGTAGGGGCACCACCAATGTGAAAATGCATACTAGGCATCCCACTGAATGGGAAACACATTCCAAGGCACCATCCGAAAGCGAGACACATGCCAGAGAACTAGACATGCTAGGAATTCAGCAACAGGGAAAATCACTCAAGGTAACCAACTGAGGAGAAAATATGTGCTACGAGGTCCCCGACAAGGGACATGTGCTATGTAATAGCCAATGGGGATAGGAGTTCCTGGTCTCAGCCAATGTGGAAATGTAAGCGAGCTATATCCACCAAAAAGTAAATGCCTGAGAAACACAGTTTAGCCACCAACAAGAAAATGTTCTCCAGGTGCCATGATTGTGGAGCCATGTCCTGCATGCCCAAAAGGTAAACAACAATGAAATATGCACCATGTAAAACTCAGATAAGGATATATGTCCCTGGTCACCCACAAATGTGAAGCCATGTCCTGCAAACCTATGTGGAAACAAGCCCAGTGGAACCCAATGTGAAGCTCATGCAAATAAAAATGTAACTCATCATCACGCTGCCCTGGATTACAGCACCATGACTTACTTTCGGGCGAACAGAGGTGTAGAACAGACGACTTGGGATGTCTCCTTTGATTGGCTGTTGCTCTCATTCAACAAAGGGGTCTCTCCAATATTAGAGGGGTGAGGGTTAAGGCCCAGGCAGCTGTCTCTGGATACGCCCCTTGCAGTTCAGCACCCAGGAACAAGCACTTATTTACCAGCTGACTTACAAGCACAATTTTGTGCTGATGATGTCTAATTCCAGGGGGTTAAGAGAAAGCAAAACCAATGACTTTCCCAGGGAACTGACGCTGTTCCCTGCGGTGCACACCGCTTCAGACTCTTTTAGCTGAACATACTTCACGGACGTGTACGCAGCGTCTGACACTACTGTTTCCACAGTGAGACGACAATAATAGAGACGCACCTCGCCTCTCCAGCCAGTTTTGGGAATATATCTTGCACTTGGGGTGCCACATTGCCGTTTGCTCCCAAGATCCCGATGAGACTTCCATCGTGTTTTTTCGGACTGTTTTGGACTTTGTCCTTACTACATGGGACACGCAGCCTTGAAAAAGTCCAATGGAAGAAACACATCTCCGCTGCTTCTGCTTTTACATATCAGATATTGTGGAAACCACAAATGGAATAAACAACTCACACAAAAAAAGAAATTTGTGGGCTTTGTAGTTCTGATTACTTTTAGACTACTTTTTTTCGAAAAAATTTCACTGAACGGACTTTGTGTGTGTGCTTCGGTACGTATAATTTTACTGTTCCTTCCTTGACAGGGAGTTTCCTCAAAGTCGTTGGTAGCACAGTGGAACTTCTGCTGCTTCACGTCAAGCAGACCACCACCCTCCAACCAACTCAAGCCCCTGCTCTCAACCTTGGTCAGACAACCACTCCACCCCCAAGCCCTACATTAAAGTGAGAATCCTATCAGTATTTCTTTACTACAAAATCACACGGATATCCTCAGTGATCCACCACTACTTCTGCCTTCCTTGTCACCTCCTCTCCAGAGGTCATCTAGTAAACGTCCACCTTCATCTCCAGACTAAATTAGCCTATTGCATATGGACGGTCCCAAAAGTCAACCGTCCAACCTTAAGTCACTCAAAACAGTGCTATAGAACTGGTAGTGAGGTAGCAGCACCTGGATGCTATCCCTAATCTAGATCCCTGTCAACTCCTGACCCACCTTACAAATACACCAACAACAAGTTACAGTGCCACAGCCCTCGGTATGTCACGTGCTCCTCTGACAAAAGCCTTCGCCAGATCCCATGAACCCACAGCAGGATGCTGACGCTTTGCGGGTCAAGATCCTTTACTAACAAGCTCTAAATAAAATCCTCAATGATGCCACGAACCTCACTGCAAAGCTGCCCACCGCGTACCAGAGCCACACATCTTGAGGCAAAGTCGACCACTATGCAACCAAGCCAGTCACCATGTAGTTAAGCAATGAAATTGGCAAGGACAAATGTGACATTAAATCTGTTTTGGCTTAAACAGTCAGAAACTGGCTGCATTTTAAAATATCTTACAGGGCTAAGGCACCTGCTGCAGAGATCTTTGAGTGCCGAGTGTTTTTCGGGTGATAATGATAAAGGTAAGACAACTCTAATGGTTAATGCACATGCTCGAGAGATCTGTGTTGTGTCTATCAACAATTTCGACTCATACAGCATCATATAGGGTTAATGTGCTCACTGCAAAGCACAACGTGTAATATGCAGATCACTAACTTGTATGTTATGTTGAAATTTCAATGGGTTACTGCTTTTGTCAAAGAGATTTGTGTTGATTTTAGTTCATAAGCTACAGTCCTAATATAACACAGCGAACTCTGAACCAGCATCAAGGAGCTGCACATAGGTTTAGAACCATATTGTTTTTTCTCAATGTTTCATTATTGTAAAGTTCCTAAAAAGGGGTCCTTTGGGTAGTATAAAGTCATATTAGTAGTGACAACTCCAATCACTGTGTTATATTTTAAATCCTGGTGTGTTTCTCCAGACCAAGCACTCGTTGCATATAGTGCCTGCCATTATGGATGATTGGTAACCCTCATTGACTGATGTAGCATTTCCTGTACATTGATATACACCCTTGTCTGATTCACTGTATTGGCATAATGTGTGTGTGATGTAAAGCTCTCTGGCGCTCTAAATGGGGATCAGTAGAAAAAAGAAATTAAATAAGAGATAAATGAGTAAGTGTTATTTAAAACATTATTAGTGTAATATTCATACAGTGAGATATATCTGGCATTCTTACAGTGCATGGATACCTCGGTTGGCCAAGGCTCTTGTGAATTTGACAACAAGCTGAGTGCCTTTGTTTCCCGCCATGGCAATGGCACCTAGGTGCTAAGCTCCAGCTAGCTTCCAGCCTGCATGAGACTCCAGCAAAAGAAGGGCTGGTGACGCGGCAAGGGAGGCCATTGTGTTCGTCCCAGCTGGAAGTCAAAATAAGAAACCCAACCCCTCCAGGCTGCTGCTCTAAGAAACACTATGCAAGCCTTGCTGAATCTATTCAGCATATTCCAACTGGGGCTAGCAGGATCCCGCTCATTTCCTGCACTGTTGGCTGTCAGCCAGCTGCTCTCAGTTGAGTGCAGCAGCTTTAAAATTAGAGGCAAATGCTCAGAGAGGTTTTAAGGCATGGTCAAAGTGGGCTCTGGCCCAAGGCCCCAGCCTTTCCAGGGGGGCCCCTTTAGTGCCAGCTCTGTTGTGCACAGAGTCTTGCCCTGGTGACCTTGAATCATTTTTAAACAGATTGTTTTAAACACCCTTTTCCTTTAATTTATTCTTAATGTGGTTAATGTGTAACACTCTATTGCAGACATTTTGCAGATAAATGTGTTTGTTTGATGTGACATCCATAAATTTTTTTCTTTTAGATCAAAACAGGGCCTGAGGTATGAGAAATGGGAGGGTATCACAGAGATTATTTGCAGTAATATTAGTAAGCTGCTGCTGTGTTACAATATTGAAAACGCATGTCACTATCTCTGAATATTAGATGTAAACATATTTAGAATGTTGGACGAGTGTGCTTGTGCGCTGTCAGTGACCTGGCCGAAGAGGATATAAAATTGGATCATAAATTCAAAACTGTCCCAAACAGGGGCCCTCAAAATAATTTTGGGCCAGGGCCTCCAAAATCCTTAAGATGTCTCTGCAGATGCTGTCCGTAATAGGATCATTTACGGAGTAGAGACACTCACCTGAAATCATGGACATTTGGTGCAAATAACAGAGAGGCGGTCACCTTACCACTTGTTGACCATGGTGGTTAGCTAAAAAAAGTAAGGCTACACCGTCATTCCAGATGTTGCCCTTTTTACACACTAAAACGTTTATAAAAACACAAAAAACGAGTGAACAGAGGCCAGATGAGCACAAACATTAAATCCAGAGGGTGTGCTTCAACTTGAACCTTTGTGGCTGTTCAGATCCAGAACACATATGTGAAACTGTTTTCTGCGGACCTGTGTACTTCCATGTGTCTCACTGACATGTTGTATTATACAGATAACCAACTCTGGGCATCCCCACACCTCTCAGTTCTAGATGATCTGTGTAGTTTTCTTCACTGAGGCCTGGAGGGGCTTGAGCCCCTATTGAAGTTATTCTCTTTGTTAAGTCAGCTTAAGCCTGTGTCTTTCTTTAACTTAAAGTTGTGCTTTCTCTTTAGAGGGCTTCTTGAACTAGATTGGTTTAACATGTGATTTGTGTATTTATTTAACACAGTGTAATACTTAGCTACTGCTAGAACTGAAAAAACAAGGGGCATGTCTACAAGGCGGCGATATAAAATTATCGCTGCTTTTGCGGCCGTTTTCGGCTGAAAAGCGGCGATAATTTTATCGCTATATCAGCAAGGTCACGCTATCGCGTGAAACCTTGCCTTAGCGCCTGAATTCCTAACGCCCATCTTTGCATCTCTAATGAGATGCAAAGTGGGCGTTCCTCCCCAGGATAACATTTCTCCTATTATCAAGCCTCACGCAAAGCAGCATAGCGACAAGAAAAGTAGCGATAACCTCTGTTGTTGCTACTTTCTTTACGCCTGCTTTGAAACTGACTTAGCCATTATATCCTATGGAAGGTGGATATCATGGCTAAGTATGTGAGGCCCTATCAGCAAGCTATCGCCAAACTACGTGGGATTATCGCTGGGTTTCCAGCGATAATCTCACGTTTGGCAGTTAGCGCTAGGATTTTTATCGCTTTTGAGTTAAGCGTTGCTAATAGCACGCTATCTCAGCGATAAAAATCCACGCTAGCCGGCGATAATTATCCTAGCGCTAAGTGCGCTTAGCGATAATTATCGCCGGTTGTTGCTGATATGCCCCCAAGTCCTTTGCGATAGAGAAAACATCTAACCAGTAGCTAAATTGCAAAAGGTGTTTGCGGGAAACATGGGGTATAAACCCATGCCTCGCCCCTTTGCTTGGCCAGTTTGTGTGATCTCAGTCAAATCCGTTTACTTCTCTTTCTCTTATTTTCCTTCATGGTGACATTTGAGTGTACCTTGAAGTAATTGCGTTTAGGGTGTGCCCTTCACAAAAACCTCTTCTGTTTATGGTTTAACTGACTTGCTGCTTGGTTCACTTAAAGGATTGCCCTTAGGGTAAGGGTGAGGAGGGGCGTCAGAGGGTTCACGGATGCTCAAAGTTTACTTTCAGAAAATCTCACCTTTAATAAGCATCGCTCAATGCAGTGTTGGCATCTGATATACTAACCCGAAAGGCTTCCAAAGAAAACCACTTTAATTCCAGTCTTTTTCATATTTTTACCCACACGTTTTTTGCCTAATTTAGCCATAGATATTTTGATGGTGGGCTTGTGCCTTGGCACTTATGGACTGATATGAGTTTTGTGGCGCTATGGGGATGGTAAAGCTACACACAAAAATACTGGTACTGTGCCAGAATCGTCCAATACAAGCTAAACCCAATGGAATGGGCCATTACTGTAGGGACTGCATTTATCAGTCATAAAACCACGCGTAATTCCCAATTCATTGGGGTTAAATGCAAACATTTACCACTTTCTCTGATCAGATGCTAAATGCATTCAACAGCTTCTGTATGAGGTGGGGTGTGAAAGAGGGGGTGTATGGAGGAGGGGTGGGAAGGGGTGCGAGGGGGAAGCTACCTACTGGCAGGGGGACAGCACTGCAAGCTCCCCCCCCTGTTGCCAAATAAAAGAAACAGGGAAAGACTTGGCAGCTGCAGACGATTTTTCCTGTCCAAATAACTGTCCGGTAAACTTGTGTCTGGTGTGCCAACACCTGGAGGTACCAGGTGCAGAAACCCCGGCCCACTCCCGCTCAGGCAGAGCAGCGTTCCATCCAGGATTATTGCTCCCCCTGACTCATAAGAAGGCCCTTTTGGCTAGCCAGAACCCTGGCTGTCAATTTGCAGCTTGAGCCCTATAATGTTCTGTTCTTACAGATTATTGTACACTGGAAGTGTAGAACATGACTGATGATGACCCATGCATGTTATAGATGAACATTCCAGTGTAGTGTCGAGCTAGTATACTGATAATGCAATCTGCTGGTCCAGACTACTGAACATGTGAAGCGTAGGATGTGAGTGGCTGTGTGTCATACTAATACATCATATTATTACAGACTTTTGAACGTGTGACTTGTGCAATATGAGGACCACTGCATCGTCCTTATAGTACATACTGTTGCCACAGCCTATTGAACATGTGAAGTGTAGACTCACTTGGGCTCTATTCACAAAGGTAAATTTATATGTGTAGATTTACTCATATGCAAATTTACTCATACACCAAGGAGTAGCTTTGGTACTTTTTGTTATTCACCATTTCAGAGTGTAAATTGCTTTACCACCCTCACGTTTAGTGGGTAGAGTCTCCATAAATGTAATTTATGACCGTAAAGTTACTACTAGTAAATTTACAACCGTATTTTTCATTCCGCACACTTGGCAGATATCTCTGCTATCAGAGTAGAGACCTCCCCAACCAGGGCAGAGTCCTCCCGATAAGACCTCTACATATGGAAATAGGGGTGGCGGAGGCAGAAATTTCCGATAGGTTACTCAATACCATTTAATAATTATTTTAGTAGTACTGTTGTAGTATTCTTTAAAATACTACAAATAGGGACCACTTATTCCCTTCTCCACCTTACTCTTCTTGTGTCCTATCGCCGCTCAACACCAAATATATCTGCTCCTCATGTTTCCTTCTGTATCTCTCTTCGCCTAACCCCTCTCTCCAGTGTTACCTTCTGGACATCATTTCAGGTTATCTAAATGAAACTGATAAACAGTGAAGGAAATGTCCTGACCTGAATTCTAGCCGCAGATTCCTTACTTTGGAATATTCCTCAAGCCTCAGGCTGGATCCCAAAACGTTTCTAGCAGTACATCTGTGCACTGATAGGTGGCGTTGTTTGACTCCGCATCGTCCGCACCGGAAGTGACATTCATGGTGCCTATACAGGCGCCATCCCAGCGCACTGATATTAGTTATTTTCTTTCTGCACCAGCCAGCGCAGGTCCGGAGAGAGCTTCCTCCAGTTTTGTTGAAGCTTTTTTGAGGTTTTGTCTTCTGGTGTGAAAGGGATGTTCCCTAAACACCTTGCAGGTTTTAAACCCTGTGATGCCTGTCTCAGGCATATGTCTGTGACAGACCCACACCTGGTCTGTCTTTGGTGCTTTAAGCAGGAACACAACTACAAACCCTGAGAGGAATGCCACGCCACACACGCCAAGGCTATTTGAAGCCCCTCGCCACCTGATGTCAGACTACCCTGGGACGATCCAGATTCTGGTCACGTGGAACATCCCAGGACCACACGTGGAGTTGCTCTTGACGTTCATCATCTCAGTCAAAGTCGTTATGTAAATTCCACAAAAAGAAAAAGTACAAGAAGTCGAAGTGTTCTTCAACTTCACCATGTCGGTCCAGGTGTAGGACGAGGCGTGGGAACAATGACACAAATCGAGGCCTAGCTCCCATGTATCAGATGAACAAATTACTTACCTTCGGTAGCGCCTTATCTGGTAGAGCCTCTATCTAACCACAGATTCCTTAACAACTCTCCAATCTCCCCTGCTATGCGAACTGATTTTTCTGCGTAGTGTGACCTTTCTGAGGCTCTTAGTGCCTGCACACTAGTACTTTGGCATACTATGTGACTACCCGCTTCAGCCGCAGAAAGGTCGCAAAAAAAAACTGATATCAGGGCGCTGGGGTGGCGCATATAGAAGCACCGCAAACATCACTGCTGGCGCAGACAACACTGATGACACCGATGTAGAGTCAAATGATGCCACCTACTGGCATGGAGAGGTACAGCTCAAAATGTTTTCGGATCCAGTCTGACACCTGGGGAATATTCTAAGATAAAGAATATGCAGCTAGATAAGAGTCCTTACCAGATAAGGCGTTATCAAAGGTAAGTAACTTGTTCTTTACTTATCAGTAATCTTTGTTATTCTGAGGCAAGCCTCATCACAATCCTTAAGAAGTAAAGTAAGCCAACAGCTTGGAAACAGGCAGTTGACTTATGCCTATTCAAAATTTTCTTTTTTTCACCTAGTCATTTTTTCAGGTATAAATCTCCCAAATACAAGAGGGCGTCCTGCAGACACCAAGCAAGAAATCTGGGAATCAATGCCTCTAGAATGCGGGAACGAATGACTGTGGCTAGAAAGACTTGACTTCAAGTAATCAAGATTACCCTTAAGTAATAAAGGACCTTCCTCATTACAGGCGTTACAAATTGAAGATGTGCCAAGCAGTCAAAAGCACACTCAAAACAAGTACACAGAAACAACAATTTGCAACACTGTGAACATTAACTGCAAGACAGATATAGTGATGCGCTACATCTAGAACACAATCCCCACAGGCAGAGGAACAAAGAGCTCCCCCCTAACGTAAGTTTATAATGCCAAAGGAACTTATTGTCAGATACAGCCCAAGTAGCATCACAGTAGATATTAGAAAAAGATACCCCCATGATTCTGCCCAGGAAGCAACTACTCCATTTCTCGATTGTCCATTCCTACGGCCAGTGAAATAAACCACAGAGACAGTAAGTCCTGGAGATAACCAGCTTGATCCACCAGCTAAGGGATGTACAGAAGACGTACCCCCTTTGCCAGCAGACCCAAGTGTCACAAAAAGGGCATGACATTTAGCGAAAAAAGCAGTATGAGCCACATAAATAGAGTCGCCCAATACACATCAAGACAAAGATCACATGCTTATCTTGGGACTAAGATAAGCATAATAAAAAGGGAGCACAATGTCCTGACCAAAATGAAAAGAAGTAGCTAACTTAGGGCGAAAAGAAAGCCCAAGATGAAATACAATACAGTATTGGGAAAAACAAACATAGATTTGTTACATAACATGCATCCAGTTACCCTACCCCGCAGGCAGAAATTACAGCAACTAGAAACATAACTTTGGCTGATTATACATTCAATGGGATGCAATTAAGGGGTTCAAAGGGATCTGCCTGAAGAGATTTAAGGCCAGTGGCAAGTTCCCAGGAACAACCAAAGAATGTACCTCTTGCCGATAGCATACCTCCTCAGAAAGCAGAATGCCAAAGTCAAGTGGGCAGAAAAATCAACCCAGGGATCTAAAGAAGCCTGACCAGAAGTCCACTGAAGATGCAGTATGGATACAGCAAGCGCAAGAAGGAAATAAACCATCAAAAAATCAACAGCGATAAGGGATCATGTTAGCATGGGTGCAGTCCCTCTGTAGACCACCATTAAACAAACAGCATCACATAAGACTTGAGGGTGGCAGTTCCACAGTCCTGCTGGATGGCAACAGCCACATCATTGGAACAACCTAGGTGCTGGAGCAACTCAATCTCCAAACCCACAGGCAAAGACGCTGAAGAGCAGGTGGAGGAAGTGGGGGAAAGAAGAGAGGAACATCCATGAAGGAGCAACAGAAGACAAACTAGTGGAAACAAACCAGTGCCACCAGCATCAGTTCCACTTCATCCTGAAAGATCTTGGCCAGGACTCACGAGAGGTGCAGAAACAGGGGAAAAGCAGACCGGAAACCCAGAGGCAACCAAAGCTGCACTGCATTCACCTCCAGTGTCAGAGGGCAAGTAACAGCCCAACAAAATACAGGAAAGAAAGCATTCCCAGGAGAAAAACAAGTTGAGCAGTGCCCTTTTCATCTGGTACAGATCTTGCAGAACACAGAGGTGGAAGACAACGAGTCACTGAGAATAAGAATTGGTGAGTCAGATGGTTGGCAAGCCCATTCTCCATGTCATGGGGGACAGGAGACGAGCCCCTTTCTAGGAGAAAATCTCCTGAGCAGTAAGATCTAGTGACCAGGACTTCGATCCTTCCTGCCTGTGGATATAGTCTCAGGAGACCTAGTTGTCTGTCTTGATTAGGAGATGGTGACCCTTCTAGGTCTCTTAAAAGAGCAAGAGAGTGCTGAGAAGTGCAGACTGCTCACACTCGAGAAGACTAGTAGCTCAGAGCTGAGTGACCTCCCAGAATGGTCTGACACCAGGCTGGTATCTTTGTTAAGCACCAAGGGGCTAGGAGGCCTGAGAAACACACCCGCTTAGGGTTTCTCTTCACCGAGACACAAGCCAACAAGCCAAAGAGTCCAGGGGCGTAACACAGGCCCCCGCAGCCCCCGCGGTGCGGGGGGCCCCGTGGTCCTGGGGGCCCCCTCGGCAGAGCAGTGTTATAATAATGACAATGGCCTGCCGCCCATGCACTCCAATAGCTGGCTCTCTGCACGGGCGACAGGCTATTATTAAAACGGGCCCTCGGCCTCAGACACAGAGGCTAGGCATGCGCAGCTGCAGTGACGCACGCACGTTCAAATTTTGTGCGCCGACTGCGCGCCATCAGCAGTGGTCTGCACGGTGAGTAAATAACTGCACATGCAACGGCAACAGCCGTCTGAGCCTTACCCCCATGGACGCCACCGAAGCAGCCTGCAGCAAGCAACTAATTAAAGTCACGTCTCTCCTCAGGTAAAAAGCTTTCCTCTATTCATTCTGGTGTGCAGTGAATATTCTCGGTTAAAAGGGTGGTATGCCAAATAATCTGCGCCCAAGCATATTAATTATTTTAAGCCAGTCTCTTGCTCGGACTAAGTTTTTGCTTTTTTTTTTAATCTTCTGCGGACACTTTTAAAGGGGAAATTGTTAAGCAATAACTGAGCGTTTTTATGCTTTGCAACAGAATTGTGTGTCTTTTGCAACAGAATCGTTCATCAGTTCGCAAGCAACAGAAAAAAAACCTCTGTTTAATATTTTTGGTAAAGATTTGAGATATGTGGCACATTTACCTCCGCTCGTATTCATTCAGGGTGTACCTTCGTTATGCAATTTTTTTTATTCAGTGAATTATTCGGCTTCAACACCTACGTCTCAGGTCTCAAGTTTCTGCCTGTTGATGGCAGGCGGCTTAGATTTCAGCGCTGGGCCTATAATACAAATTAACTTTTTTATTAGACCTCATAAGCCACAGACTCGGATTGATAAAGTGGGCAATCGGCCGATTGGCCTCTGGCGAGGCCAGTTGGTGGGCCATTTTTTTTTTCCTACCAAGGACTCTGCCCCTAGTGCACAACGAGAAAGGCTGTTGTTTGTTACAGCTTTAACAAACATATCCTGAGCGTGAACACATCCACGTGAAGTCAGACCAGTGGCCTATGTCGGAGGCAGAATGAAAATGGGCGCTCCATCTGTCACAGCAGAGGTGTGCCTGCTGTCTGGCTTCCTCCAGGTGTGAAAGAGGCCCCAAGGAGCTGCTGATGGGAAGCCTTTAGCACGTGCTTTGCGAGAGACTGCCACAGAGTAGAGGAGTGGTGGGGATGGCGAAGGCCAGCCAGTGAGCTCCTCAGTTTATTTTGTCCTTTTCCACACAACAGGCAGTGATAAATCAGTTTATGCTCTTCTTTTTTTGTAAAATCTCAATTACTGCAGACAGCGGGGAAAGGTGTGGCATTGGTTGTCTTTGAAACTGGGAAACAAGGTTTAAGTCCCAGCGTCTGCTCAACTTCCTGTGATTCTGGGCAAATCTCTTAATCTACATGAACCTAAAAAAATGAATGACTCTAATGTGTTATCTGGTGCTCATGTAAGGTGCTCCAGTGCCTCTGAGCCAAGTTCTTGCTATATAAAACTGCATGTTAGGAAAGTGACACTTTTTATTTTTTGAAGTTGCACACTAGCATCATTTCCTTTTTTACATCGTACATGTGATGCGAACAGCAAGCAAAACAAAAAAACTTCTTTCACCAGCCTCTAAGCATTGGAGGGGAGGGCCTCTTAAATACTGCAAAAAATAAAATGATTATCTAAAAAGCCTTGGGTGAGTGTAAAAGGCAGTCAAGGTCTATGCCATGCCAGGTCATGTTTCCCAGCAAACATTAATCAAAACATCAACAGCAAATGTATGGTTAAAAAAAACAAATTAAGTGAGTTCCTTGTATGTTTGATAATTCTGTGCTTCCAAAGGTTATTTTTCATTGGGAATGTTAATTTCCAATGTAAGTCTGGCCCTATAAGCTTTAAAATACTTTATCACCACAAATTTCATATTCCACCATACTAATTCACCACTAATCCCTTATGGATCCCAGAGTAGCGTGCTACTCGCCAAAAAAGCGCTTAAACACCTCATCAGATGTAAGCAAGCATTATATAAATGCAAACCTTTTTTCCCTCTTCTATCCCTCCGCTACCTTTTTCTATCCACCTGAATAACACATCCACCACTCAAACTACTTTCATATTTCACTATGCTAATCTTCAACACTAATCCTTTATGGGTTCCGGAGTAGCGTGCTACCCACCAATAAAGCGCTTCAACACCCCATCAGGGTTACAAGCGCTATATAAATGCAAACCTTTCCCCTTTTCTACCTCTCTCCAACCCTTCTCAATCCAAATAACTGACTAACCTATCCACCACTTCAAATTTACTTGCATGTTTCACTATACTAATTCAACACTAATCCTTTATGGGTCCCGGAGTAGCGTGCTACTCGCTGAAAAAGTGCTTCGACGCCTCATATGGTGTAGTAAGCACTATATAAATACAATTACAATACAATCAAGTGAGTCCGGCATGCAGCTCCGCGTGGCACCTTGCGCACACTGAAACCAATCCCATATTACAGGTAGAATAAAAACCAATTTGAACTCTTAACTAACCCTCCACACAAAGATTGTCCTTTCAGACTTATCAACTGCCTTGGGAAATGCTGGTTGGAAATCCTGGCTTGATCTACGTGTCACCAAAGGCAAAGATGGAGTGTGCTATGGAAATGTCCAGATGTGTACTATGCACAGTTGTTTGCCTTAGTGTCTGGGTAATCCTCCTTCATTTATTGGGGTCATTTCGGCTGCACTGTGAACAGCATGAAATGATCAGGTCACCTTTGATTGGAAAATTATGTAAACTTCTTCCAATGGGCTGGATTATATTAGGCATACTAAAGGTCCTTTAAGATGCATACACATTTCTGAATATAGAGAGCGTGTACTTTTTGGAGAATGCTTGACCGTGCAGTGTTTTGTTTTGTGGTTTGTTGTGGCCATCATTTACATTTTACTATATGTTTGTATTTACTAACCCTTTATTTAAGTTAAATTACTTACTGTGCATTGAAAGTACGTCTGGGACTCTCATGTCATTGATCTGTCTCAGTACTGAGTGTAATATTGATTTTACAAACCATACAAAAAAAGAATGAATAGGGTAATAGTGTCAGTCAAAAGAGGACATTTGATGCACAACAGGTTTAAGGGTTAGAGTGCATATACATGGGTGCCACTTTTAATTCGCAAAGATTTACAGAGTGTCCAATTGTTTCCATTTGAGAAGCTTGCAGTTTCCCATTTCAATCCTGCAAAGTTTGTCTCTGCATAGTGTAATCATGTTTACTGCATAGCAATATATTTTTTCACTTTCAACAAAGCTAGCAAAGATGAAAAATGTGTCTGCGAGTTTACCTTTTGCAGAACTTTTTAATGTGTAATGGCATTGCAGAGGGGAAGATACAGGCCAATATCTCCGAAGGTTTTGTTATGGCTTAATTTTGTGGTACTCATGGCTTACTCTTGAATTATGTGAGCAAGGCAGGAGCAAGCTCCGAACAGTCATCCTTATGTCTACTATTCATGAGTACGATAGGAGTACTAAATGTGTAAGTCTCACCCATGTCCTGCAAATCTTTTGTGAATTGGCTCATGAAGCTCAATTCACACACGGCCTGATTCACAAAAGGTTTGTCACAAGTAGGTATGACATATTCTTGCAGTACTCCTGGCTTTCTTCAGAATTTTATTAATAATCCAGGAAAACTCCTGGCTTACTCTTGGCATTCAGCCCCAAGAATACAAACCATTCTCTGGTCCCCTCTTACGACATCGGAACCCATTGCCTCTAATACCCCCTGAAGCCCTACCCACCCTACAAAGGCTGACCTGGTCCTGCACCCATTTATCACCTCCTAATAGCTGGTGGTGAATCGAAGCAGATTTATCCACAGAAGGAAGGCTCCACATGCTGTTTTGGACCAAGTAACTCCCAGTCCATGTGTTAATTCACATTCTAGGGTCCAGTACTCAGTACAGCAAGATTTAAATCTGGATATACCATCAGGAATCCCTCTTTTTGGCTAGACGGTATCATGGCATCTTAATCCAAACCACTTGTAGTTGGGGGCCCAATGTTTCCTTTGATTTAAACAGATTCATTTTCTCTGCACCATATTTGGTGAAATATTGAATTGGCTTCTCCTGAGTGCCTACCCAATGACCCTTAACTGCTGCATGTTCTGCTTTTATAACCATAGCGAGAAATACAACTTTAGCATTCAAAAGAGATTACAAAATATTTTAATCTTGAAGGGAAATATTAGTGGACCTTTTTTAGCAGGAAGAAACTCAAAATAGACAATAAAGTAAGATGAGATGATATAGAAAACCTAAGTGTTATCTCAATTTATGATACCATACCCACCGGCTCGAGGAGAAGAGTAACAAGCTATTTGCCTATATTATTATGGTTTCAGGGAGAGGTTTTCGAAACCTACAATCAAGATCTTGATCCTGGCATGAAATGCCTTAATAATTGCATACAAATGACTTTTCCCCCTAAAGTATCTATCTATCTATCTATCTATCTATCTCTCTATCTCTCTCTATCTCTCTCTATCTCTCTCTCTATCTCTCTATCTCTATCTCTATCTCTATCTCTATCTCTATCTCTATCTCTATCTCTATCTCTATCTCTCCTAGTTGTCTGGATACCTATTGCTGATTTTTTTGTAAGAGATCATGCAGGTGTGTCATGAGACAGGCCTGTCTCACGGAATGTGGTCTTGTTGGACCAGGAGGAGCACCCAAAGTGCTATCCTCATAGTGGCGGAAGGCTACCTTCTTCACCAGGAGTTAAGCAGCACAACGGCGTTGGGGGCAGTATACTGTGTAGTGATCAGTAGTAGTGAACAGGTCCTTTTAACCCTGTGTCATTGGAGTGAGGCCTACAGGCTCACTCACGTTTTTGAAAGTTGACCTACTTTAGATAGATGTGAAGTGCTGCGCAGGAGTAGTGACTCTGCTCTAGATGTGTGTTTGTATCTGTGTATGCTGCTGCCTGCTGTACCTGTTATTGTTTTAACAGTCACTTTGAAATATTTGCACCTTCATGCACAAACCAAAGGGGCATTGGTTGACTTAACTGGTTTGATTTTTGGATGCTGCTGTGCTCGTTATTGTGTAACCAGTCACTTTGAAATATTTGCACCTTCATGCACAAACCAAAGGGGCATTGGTTGACTTAACTGGTTTGATTTTTGGATGCTGCTGTGCTCGTTATTGTGTAACAAGTCACTTTGAAATATTTGCACCTTCATGCACAAACCAAAGGGGCACTTGTTGAATAAACTGGTTTGATTTTTGTATGCTGCTAACTGCTGTACTTGTAATTATTTAAAATGTCATTGTGAAATATTTGCACCTTCATGCACAAACCAAAGTGCCATAGTCTGATTAAGCTGGTTTGATATTTGTATGCTGCTGTGCCTGTTATTGTTTGACCAGTCAGTCTGAAATATTTGCACATTCATGCACAAACCAAGGGGGGAATTGTTTGACCAACCTGGCCTCCTTTCTGCATACTGCTGGACTTGTTTTTATCATGCACTTTGAAAGTGTTTTCACCTTGATGCAAGAAGAAAGGGGTATTGCTTTACAAAACACGCTTGAGTTTTGTATATTGCTGGATTGATTATTGTTTTATTATGCACTTTGGAAGTATGTGCATTTTTTTCTTTGGTTCATCAGCTACAGTTAGTATAGACCCTGTCATTAGGTACTTGCTGATATGGTTTGTTTTTATCCTTCATAATGTGTTCTTTATGGTGTTGTTTGCACCTGTCTATAACATGTGCACCTTAAATCATGTAATTGTTTACAATACAGAAATGATAAATACAGACAAACATCTGCATCAGTTTTCTGAAGCATCCAAGCAGTTTTCATCCTCAGCCTTGTTTGCCTGCCTGTTTTTGTCCTGCTTACTTTGCAGGGGGGCCCCCTCAGCTTTCGTTACGCCACTGGTGCTTCTTGGGGTCCGCATACGTGCCCCCTGGCAATTAGAGCTGTGCCCGTACCTGAAAGCTTTGCTTCTCTCATTCACGCACATTACTACCTGCATTGCACATGCCTCTCCCTCCAGTATGCCTCACCGGTCTCCATTCACAAGTCCTCACCTACCAATATGCAGGAATTTTTCGGCTTCGCCTGCAGAAGGTGGTTAGATTAAGGCAGCCATGCATGATCCACTCCTGACGGCAGACAATGGAAACTCATAGTGCCTATACACACTCTGAGGTTCATCCAAAAACAGTGACGTGTAACCTGGGTACAGTGTGGCCTTATGGGTGAGATCACAGGCATTCAGGACCGAGTAGCTTTCTGCTAATGAAAGTCCATATGCTCCAATTTGGGGTTAATATTTAGTTTTGAAACATCACAATTAACTAAGTAAATAAAAGTCCTAGTTGTTGATCGAAGTAATATAACTATGTATTCCATTTTTTGTGCATTGTTTATGTACTGACTGTATGGGAGTTTCTTAACCTACCCTCAGCCTTGTTTGCCTGCCTGTTTTTGTCCTGCTTACTAATAAGGCCATGGTGGTAGGAATTGAAATTGCTTCCTCAGTTAATTTTAAATACTATAGAGTGGGTATTTTCATGCACAACCCCTGACAGATGCAAGTGTGTGACAGGCACATAATTCACACCAGTTTATTTCACTTGTACCTGGCAAGATACAGAGTTAAATCTTGTATACTACTCTTCTGTGAAATTGCAGGTTTGGGGTTGTCTTTCAAAGTTTAAAGTTATTTTCCATCAATGTTAATTCTAATTCATACCCTATGTAGCTGTTCTTTGTTCTTCAGCGATAGGCAATTCTTGAAACAATAGGACCGCTCCTTGCTATTGATTTCTGTCTTAGTTAAATAATCTGCTCTTGACAATAATGTTACAAATGGCGTAGCTTATATGTTAAGAGTGTTTCTCACTTTCTTATTAGAGCTTTGAGCACGCAAATATAGAGACCTTTCATTAAATGTTGGCGATTTCAATAAAAAATATATCAGATTTTTTGGCGGTGTGACAAAGTGGTAGGTGGTGAGTCGGGGGGCCCCTTCCATGTACTTTGCAGGGGGGCCCCCTCAGCTTTCGTTACGCCACTGAAAGAGTCCACGAGGGAAGGCAGGGCTTCCATGGGAACCTGATAATGAAGAGTGCGAGGGGTCCACCAAGACAGAGGAAGCTCACCAGAGGCTTCAGGGGAAATCACGTACAAGGACAATAAAGGCTGCACCTGCCAATCATCCCTGCAGCCACAACCACTCCCTGAGAGTTGCCAGAGCCTGCATCGGGAAGCACGGGGGAGACCGCAGACTAACTATCCTCTCTAAAAGCAAAACAATGGTGCAGAACTGTGCACCAATGAAAGTCATGGCTTGGGAAAGGAGGAGGTGGGACTTATTAATATCAAACTGTAGCATCTGGAAGAGCATCCAAGCATCTTCCACAGCAGTGGAAAAATAAGAGCTGCATTCATCAATTCATCATGGCGGGGACAACTCCTCATCCCGTCCTGTGGCCCTATGCTCGGGAGGGGGGTGTACTATCAAGGGGGACGGACGGTACTATTGGAGGCAAGGTGGTGGCTCACCTCGCCTTGTGAGAACTGTCACACAGATAAGGACGAGTTTGTGGTGTTTTCTAAACTGTTCCTGGGGGTAGAGCCAGCGGCACAGTCCACCCTCCGTCCCTATCTCTCCCGTCTGCTCTTCTCTCCCATTCAGTTCTTCCATCTTCTATCTCCATCTGGCCTTTCACCCACAACATGCGCCTCTCCACTATCGAATGTTTTTTCCAAATCCTCCCCCTCTCCAACCTCCCCTCCATTTATGTATCTTTCTTTCTCTGTTGTTATCCGCTCCCCGCCCTCTATCACTGTTCCTCCTATTTCCTGTCCTTCCCCTATCCTCGCCCTCTCTCCTCCTCTGCTTCTTTCACTTACCTCCTTCCCCCTCCCACCCCCCGCCGCGCTGCACACATCTTCCACATCAGCTGATGGATGCACTTTGATCCATTTTCAGGTTCCAGAGGGATAATTCAGATTAATGGAAAGCATTAAAGAAAAGGGCATTTTAAAAATGGTTGGCGCAACGAGTGTGGAGAAATGATGGTGCGGATAATAAAGATTGCTGGCGATGCTTATCCCGTTCCCCTCTGTGACTCTATCAAAGGCAGCACTGCCAGCCTGAGCCAAGGACTCTGTGCCTCACAGATACTGCAATACCGCCCCTCCCCAAGGACTCTGTGCCTCACAGATACTGCAATACCGCCCTCCCCAAGGACTCTGTGCCTCACACATACTGCAGCTATACCGCCCCTCCCCAAGGACTCTGTGCCTCACACATGCTGCTATACTGCCCCTCCCTAAGGACTCTGTGCCTCACAGATACTGCAATACCGCCCCTCCCCAAGGACTCTGTGCCTCACAGATACTGCAATACCGCCCTCCCCAAGGACTCTGTGCCTCACACATACTGCAGCTATACCGCCCCTCCCCAAGGACTCTGTGCCTCACACATGCTGCTATACTGCCCCTCCCTAAGGACTCTGTGCCTCACAGATACTGCAATACCGCCCCTCCCCAAGGACTCTGGGCCTCACACATACTGCAGCTATACCGCCCCTCCCCAAGGACTCTGTGCCTCACAGATACTGCAATACCGCCACTCCCCAAGGACTCTGTGCCTCACGCATGCTGCTATACCGCCCCTCCCTAAGGACTCTGTGCCTCACAGATACTGCAATACCGCCCCTCCCCAAGGACTCTGTGTCTCACAGATACTGCAATACCGCCCCTCCCCAAGGACTCTGTGCCTCACACATGCTGCTATACCGCCCCTCCCCAAGGACTCTGTGCCTCACAGATACTGCAATACCGCCCCTCCCCAAGGACTCTGTGCCTCACACATGCTGCTATACCGCCCCTCCCCAAGGACTCTGTGCCACATGCATGCTGCTATACCACCCCTCCCCAAGGACTCCGTGCCTCACACATACTGCAATACCGCCCCTCCCCAAGGACTCTGTCTGTGCCTCACGCATGCTGCTATACCACCCCTCCCCAAGGACTCTGTGCCTCACAGATACTGCAATACCGCCCCTCCCCAAGGACTCTGTGCCTCACACATGCTGCTATACCGCCCCTCCCCAAGGACTCTGTGCCTCACAGATACTGCAATACCGCCCCTCCCCAAGGACTTTGTGCCTCACACATGCTGCTATACCGCCCCTCCCCAAGGACTCTGTGCCACATGCATGCTGCTATACCACCCCTCCCCAAGGACTCCGTGCCTCACACATACTGCAATACCGCCCCTCCCCAAGGACTCTGTGCCTCACGCATGCTGCTATACCACCCCTCCCCAAGGACTCTGTGCCTCACAGATACTGCAATACCGCCCCTCCCCAAGGACTCCGTGCCACCCGCATGCTGCTATACCACCCCTCCCCAAGGACTCTGTGCCTCACGCATGCTGCTATACCACCCCTCCCCAAGGACTCTGTGCCTCACAGATACTGCAATACCGCCCCTCCCCAAGGACTCTGTGCCACACGCATGCTGCTATACCACCCCTCCCCAAGGACTCTGTGCCACACGCATGCTGCTATACCACCCCTCCCCAAGGACTCTGTGCCTTACAGATACTGCAATACCACCCCTCCCCAAGGACTCTGTGCCTCACAGATACCGCAATATCGCCCCTCCCCAAGGACTCCGTGACACATAGATACCGCAATACCATCCCTCCCCAAGGACTCTGTGCCTCACAGATACTGCAATACCGTCCCTCCCCAAGGACTTTGCATCTCACACATACTGCAATACCGTCCCTCCCCAAGGACTCTGCATCTCACACATACTGCAATACCGTCCCTCCCCAAGGACTCTGTGCCTCACAGATACTGCAATACCGTCCCTCCCAAAGGACTCTGTGCCTCACAGATACTGCTATACCGCCCCTCCCCAAGGACTCTGTGCCTCACAGATACTGCAATACCGCCCCTCCCCAAGGACTCTGGGCCTCACATATACAGCAATACCGCCCCTCCCCAAGGACTCTGTACCTCACAGATACTGCAATATCGCCCCTCCCCAAGGATTCTGGGCCTCACACATACAGCAATACCGCCCCTCCCCAAGGACTCTGTACCTCAGAGATACTGCAATACCACCCCTCCCCAAGGACTCTGGGCCTCACACATACAACAATATCGCCCCTCCCCAAGGACTCTGGGCCTCACACATACAGGAATACCGTCCCTCCCCAAGGACTCTGTACCTCACAGATACTGCAATACCGCCCCTCCCCAAGGACTCTGGGCCTCACACATACAACAATATCGCCCCTCCCCAAGGAATCTGTGCCTCACAGATACAGCAATACCGTCCCTCCCCAAGGACTCTGTGCCTCACAGATACTGCAATACCGCCCCTCCCCAAGGACTCTATGCCTCACAGATACTGCTATACCGCCCCTCCCCAAGGACTCTGTGCCTCACAGATACTGCAATACCGTCCCTCCCCAAGGACTCTGTGCCTCACAGATACTGCAATACCGTCCCTCCCCAAGGACTCTGTGCCTCACAGATACTGCAATACCGCCCCTCCCCGAGGACTCTATGTCTCATAGATACTGCAATACCATCCCTCCCCAAGGACTCAGTGCCTCCCAGATACTGCAATACCATCGTTCTGCAAGGACTCTGTTCCTCACACATACTGCAATACCATCCCTCCACAAGGACTCTGTGCCTCACACTTGCTGCAAGACAATCCCTCCCTGACGACTCTGTAACTCACACATACTGCAATACCGTCCTGTTCCAAAGACTGTACTGAAATTTAAAGCGATCTGACACCCAATCTCTGGGTCTAGTTCGCGCTATAGAAAACATTGAATAAATAAAACAAATAAATAAATAATACTGCAATACCGTTCCTCCCCAAGGACTCTGTGCCACACAGATGCTGCAATACCGCCCCCCCCAAGGACTCTTTGCAATACCATCCCTCCGCAAGGACTCTGTTCCTCACACATACTGCAATACCATCCCTCCCAATGACTCTCTGGCTCATACATACTTCAATACTGTCCCTACCCAAGGACTCTGTGCCGCATAGATACTGCAATGCTGACCCTCCCCAATGACTCTCTGGCTCATACATACTTCAATACTGTCCCTATCCAAGGACTCTGTGCCGCATAGATACTGCAATACCATTCCTCCCTAAGGAATTTGTGCCTCACAAATACTACAGTACCGTCCCTCCCCAAGGACTTTATGCCTCACACATACTGCAATACCATCCCTCCCCAAGGATTCTGTGCCTCACATTTGCTGCAAAACCATCCCTTCCCAAGGACTCTGTCCCTCACACATACTGCAATACCCTCCCTCCCCAATGACTCTGTGCCTCACAAATACTGCAATACCGTCCCTCCCTAAGGACTCTGTGCCTCACACATAATGCAATACCGTCCCTCCCCAAGGACTCTGTGTCTCACACATACTGCAATACCATCCCTCATGAAGGACTCTGCGCCTCACACATATTGCAATATGTCCCTCCCCAAGGACTCCGCGCCTCACAGATACTGCAGTACCGTCCCTCCACAAGGACTCTGGGCCCCACAAATACGGCAGTACTGTCCCTCCCCAAGGGCTCTATGCCTCACATATTCCGTCCGTCTACAAGGACTCTGTGCCACACATACACTGCAATACCGTCCGTCCAATAGGACTCTGCACCTCACACATACTGCAATGCTGTCCCTCCCCAATGACTCTCTGGCTCATACATACTTCAATACTGTCCCTACCCAAGGACTCTGTGCCGCATAGATACTGCAATGCTGTCCCTCCCCAATGACTCTCTGGCTCATACATACTTCAATATTGTCCCTACCCAAGGACTCTGTGCCGCATAGATACTGCAATACCATTCCTCCCTAAGGAATTTGTGCCTCACAAATACTACAGTACCGTCCCTCCCCAAGGACTTTATGCCTCACACATACTGCAATACCATCCATCCCCAAGGATTCTGTGCCTCACATTTGCTGCAAAACCATCCCTTCCCAAGGACTCTGTGCCTCACAAATTCTGCAATACTGTCCCTCCTCTAGGACTCTGTCCCTCACACATACTGCAATACCCTCCCTCCCCAATGACTTTGTGCCTCACACATGGAACAATACCGTGCCTCCTCTAGGACTCTGTCCCTCACACATACTGCAATACCTCCCTCCCCAATGACTCTGTGCCTCACAAATACTGCAATACCGTCCCTCCCTAAGGACTCTGTGCCTCACACATACTGCAATACCGTCCCTCCCCAAGGACTCTATCTCACACATACTGCAATACCATCCCTCATGAAGGACTCTGCGCCTCACACATATTGCAATATGTCCCTCCCCAAGGACTCCGCGCCTCACAGATACTGCAGTACCGTCCCTCCACAAGGATTCTGGGCCCCACAAATACGGCAGTACTGTCCCTCCCCAAGGACTCTATGCCTCACTAATTCCGTCCGTCTACAAGGACTCTGTGCCACACATAAACTGCAATACCGTCCCTCCAATAGGACTCTTCACCTCACACATTCTCCAATACCGTTCCTCCCCAAGGACATTGTGCCTCACGCAGACTGCAAAACTGTCCTTCCCCAAGGACTTTGTACCTCACACATACTGCAATACCTCCCTCCCCAAGAACTCCTCAGCTCCCTAGTAGAGCAATACCACCCACCCCAAGAACTCTGTGCCTCATAAAGCAAAACACGCTATACATGATTTTGTACCTCACACATAATGCAATACTGTCCCTCTCCTGCCACAGAAGGGATCAGGAGAGTGGTGGACGGGGGGCAGGGCCGTTCTCCTTCTCCTGGATTTCTCGGCCGCATTTGACACCGTGACCCACATGGTGTTGGTGCGGCGGCTGGGGGAAGTAGGAATTGGGGAGTCGGTCCTGTCCGTCCTCTCCTCTTTTCTAGAGGACAGGAAACAGAGTTTGAGCTGGGACGGTTTACAATCTGACAGTTTCTACTTTCCTTGTGGAGTCCCACAAGGATCGACTTTGTCCCCGACGTTATTCAACATCTATGTGACGCTGTTGGCTAGACTTGTCAGGAAACATCGTTTCACACTTGTCTCTTATGCTGACGGCTCACAACTTGTGATATCTATGTCGGATAAGCCTGAGACCACAGCTGCTAGCTTTTACACATGTCTAACAGATATCATGAATTGGATGAGCCTAAGTTTCTTGAAGATCAACACAGAAAAAACTGAAGTGATAGAGTTTGGTAATGGTAAATCCTTGTGGAACAACTCCTGGTGGCCGTCAGAGGCGGGTGAATGTCCCCCCCTGTCTCCAAAGGACAGGAATCTTGGAGTCATTTTCGACGACAAACTTAACTTCTCCGCGCAGGTCAATAGTCTAACGTCTGCCAGTCTCTTTTTATTAAAGACCTTACGTAAGATCTTTCCTTTTATTCCTCCCAAACTACAGAGGACGTTAATGGTGGCCCTCCTTCTGTCCAAACGGGACTATTGCACCGCGCTGTTCTTGGGTATCGATAAAGTCCAGATAAAAAACTGCAATCTTTACAGAATGCCGCAGCACGATTTCTCTTGAACCTTCCCAAGGGCCATCCTACGTCGCATGGTATAAGGATATTACGTTGGCTCCCTATCCAGCAGCGAGTAGAATTTAAGGCTCTGTGCCTGGTGCACAAGGCACTTTATGGAGGGGGCTAAGATGACATTCAGTAAATGTTCACGCTTTACATTCTTTCCCGAAACCTCCGATCAGCCAGTCTCGGCCTGATTTGCACCCACGAGACTCGATGAGCAAGATGGGGTGGCAGGACCTTGTCCAGGTGTGCAGCAAAGCTGTGGAATAAAATGCCAGTGGCTTTGCGACTGCAATCCAACCTATTACTTTTCAGGAAAGCTCTGAAAACTCGGCTGGTTTCACACGAGCAGACTTAGCTTAGTCTCAGCTCTTCGTGTACACACACCAGCACCAAGACGCCTCGGTATTCGAGCTCTTAATAAGCTCCATATGAATATCATCATCATCCAAGTACTTTGTACCTCACACATACTGCAGTGCATCCCTCCCCAAGGACTTTGTGCCGCGCACATACTGCAAGACCTCCTGCCCCAAGGACTCTGCGTCTCCCAAGTAGAGCTATACAAGGTGTCCCCAAGAACTCTGTGGCTCATGTAGCAATATCAGCCCTCCCCAAGTATTCTGTGCCTTACGCATACTGTAATACCGTCCCGCCTCTAGGACTCTGTGGCACACAACTACTGCAGTACTGTCGCTCCCCAAGGACTTTTGCCTCACACATATTGCAATACTATCCCTTCCCAGGACTGTGCCTCTCAATTAGAGCAATACCAGTCCTCCCTAAGAACTCTGGGGCAGATTTACAAGCCCCTTGCTCCACTTTTGCGTCACTTTTACATATGGGAAAAATGACACAAAAGTGGTGCAAGGGGATTGTAAATCTGCCCCTCTGTGCCTCACGAAGCAATACCAGCACTATCCAGGAATCTGTGCCTCACAAATACAGCAAATACTGTCCCTCCCCAAGTACGTTTTGCCTCACACATACTGTAATACCTCCCTCCCCAAGGACTCTGCGATTCCCAAGTAGATCAATACCACCCCTCGCCAATAACTCTGTGCACCCACGAAGCAATGCCAGTCCTATCCATTGATTCTGTGCCTCACACATACTGCATTACCGCCCCTCCCCAGGTGCTTTATTCCTCATACATACTGAAATACCATTGCTTCCATGGGCTTTGCGCCTCGCACATACTGCAATACCTACCTCCCCAAGGTCTCTGCACCTTCCAAGAAAAGCAGTACCGCCCCCCTGCAAGAAGTCAGTGCCTCACGCAACAATACCAGTCCTCCCAAGGATTCTGCACCTCACACATAGTGCAATACCGTCCCTCCTCTAGGACTCTGTGCCTCACACCTACTGCAATACCGTCCCTCCTCTAGGACTCTGTGCCTCATACATACTGCAGTACTGTCCCTCCTCAAGGACTCTGTGCCTCACACATACTGCAATACAATCCCTCCCCAAGGACTCTCTGCCTCACAATTGCTGCAAAACCATCCCTCCCCAAGGACTCTGTGCCTCACAAATTCTGCAATACTATCCCTTCTCTAGGACTCTGTCCCTCACACATACTGCAATACCCTCCCCCCAATGACTCTGTGCCTCACACATGCTGCAATACTGTCCCTCCTCTAGGACGCTGTCCCTCACACATACTGCAAAACCGTTCCTCCCCAATGACTCTGTGCCTCACAAATACTGTAATACCGTCCCTCCCTAAGGACTCTGTGCCTCACACATACTGCTATACCGTCCCTCCCCAAGGACTCTCTGTCTCACACATACTGCAAGACCGTCCCTCATGAAGGACTCTGCGCCTCACACATATTGCAATACGTCCCTCCCCAAGGACCCTGCGCCTCACAAATACTGCAGTACTGTCCCTCCCCGAGGACTCTATGCCTCAGACATTCCATCCCTCCCCAAGGACTCTGTGCCTCACACATACTGCAATACCGTCCCTCCCCAAGGACTCTGTGTCTCACACATACTGCAATACCATCCCTCATGAAGGACTCTGCGCCGCACACATATTGCAATACGTCCCTCCCCAAGGACTCTGTGCCTCACAGATACTGCAGTACCTTCCGTCCACATGGACTCTGTGCCTCACACATACTGCAATACAATCCCTCCCCAAGGACTCTCTGCCTCACAATTGCTGCAAAACCATCCCTCCCCAAGGACTCTGTGCCTCACAAATTCTGCAATACTATCCCTTCTCTAGGACTCTGTCCCTCACACATACTGCAATACCCTCCCCCCAATGACTCTGTGCCTCACACATGCTGCAATACTCTCCCTCCTCTAGGACGCTGTCCCTCACACATACTGCAATACCGTTCCTCCCCAATGACTCTGTGCCTCACAAATACTGTAATACCGTCCCTCCCTAAGGACTCTGTGCCTCACACATACTGCTATACCGTCCCTCCCCAAGGACTCTCTGTCTCACACATACTGCAAGACCGTCCCTCATGAAGGACTCTGCGCCTCACACATATTGCAATACGTCCCTCCCCAAGGACCCTGCGCCTCACAAATACTGCAGTACTGTCCCTCCCCGAGGACTCTATGCCTCAGACATTCCATCCCTCCCCAAGGACTCTGTGCCTCACACATACTGCAATACCGTCCCTCCCCAAGGACTCTGTGTCTCACACATACTGCAATACCATCCCTCATGAAGGACTCTGCGCCGCACACATATTGCAATACGTCCCTCCCCAAGGACTCTGTGCCTCACAGATACTGCAGTACCTTCCGTCCACATGGACTCTGTGCCTCACACATACTGCATTACCACCCCTCCCCAGGTGCTTTATTCCTCATACATACTGTAATATCATTGCTCCCAAGGGCTTTGTGTCTTGCACATACTGCAATACCTACCTCCCCAAGGTCTCTGCAACTTCCAAGAAAAGCAGTACCGCCCCCCTGCAAGAAGTCTATGCCTCACGCAATAATACCAGTCCTCCCAAGGATTCTGCACCTCACACATAGTATAATACCGTCCCTCCTCTAGGACTCTGTGCCTCACACGTACTGCAATGCCGTCCCTCCTCTAGGACTCTGTGCCTCATACATACAGCAGTACTGTCCCTCCTCAAGGACTCTGTGCCTCACACATACTGCAATACCATCCCTCCCCAAGGGCTCTGTACCTCACACTTGCTGCAAAACCATTCCTCCCCAAGGACGCTGCCCCACCCAAGTACAGCAGTACCACCCCTCCCCAAGAACTCTGTGCCTCATCGAGTAATGCCAGCTCTGCCCATGATTCTGTCCCTCACAAATACTGCGTGCACTGGTCCTCCCTTGGGACGACGTGCCTCACATGTACTGCACTCCCATTGCTCCCTAAGAACTCTATGGCTCACATGTACAGCACTCTCAACACCAGACTCCCAGTGCTCACTATAGAGTCTGACTCACATACATACTATACTCACAGACCTCCCCAAGTACTCTGCGCCTCACATGTATTGCACTTCCGGCACTGCCCAAAAATACTGTGCCTCATACAGCAATACCATCTCTTTCCAAGGAGTCTGTGCCTCACACATACCCCAATCAATGGTCCTCCCCTAGCAGTCTCTGCTTGCCCCAAGGCCCCCTTTTGTGGCTCGCTTCCCCAACACACCCTTTACCCCTCTCCCTACACTTGGACTTGTTGCACGCCTGGATAATATATCTCTCCAGTTGCACCTTCTCACTACTGAACTACATGATCTGAAAGCCCTCTCAAATGATCTTTTCCTCGTGATCAGCTCTTTACTCACATCTGCTAATTTGCCCTGTGCCTCCCCTAGGGTTAGGGATCATATTGGCCAGTTATTAGGCCTCTCCATCTTAAAAACCTTACCCCTACCTAACGTCCCCTCCCGCCCCAAAAGATTTGAATCCAACCTGGCGTCCAAAGATCTCAACGACCTTCACAACTCTTACTCTTCTAGGTATAACTCCAACTTGATCCCACCAAGACAAATACAAACCATTCAGTCTAACCCAAACAGAGAAGCCACTCACAATCTCAGAGTCATCAATAAAGACAATCTTACTAGAGTAAACGTCACCCAGACTCCTTCCCCCCTAAATCCCTTAGGACTTAAATGTGTACTACTTAATTGCAGGTCAGCCAGTAAACACGCCTCCGATATCTTCAACCTCATCCAACACAACGATGTAGACATTATCATCCTCACTGAAACTTGGCTAAATCCCGCCTCCACTCCTATCCTAGACCTCCTAGTACCTCCCACTCACAACATAATTAGGCTAGACAGAGCTCTGAAGCTGGGTGGGGGCCAAGCCTGTATTCATAGGAACACTCTCTCGATTTCTCACTTGGAGTCCTATACGCCTTCATCTTGTGAATACCTTTGTCTCTGCATCTCAAGAAATAACCTGCCGGTTTGTAAACTTCACACTTCCTATCACCTCCCCCCCCCCCCGGGATACAACGTCCCCTTCATCGAGCAAATTATGGAAATCATCTCAGGCAATGTCGACTCAGCCGTGTCCCAAATCTTCCTTGGTGATTTCAACTTTCACTGGTCGAACCCCAATGACCACGCTGTAACCTGCCTTAAATCATTCTTAAATGACCTAGAGCTGATTCAGCATTGTGACCATCCAACTCATAGTAAAGGAGAAATTCTAGACCTCATTATCTCGAAAGGGCAGTCCATCACATTGAATACCATTACCCCTTGCGATTGTTCCGACCATCAATGCATCCTCTTTCATTTTAACAAGGAGATGTCGAGAAGGAAGCGTCATCCAACGAAATCAAAGACCTGGAAAAGGGACCTCAGATCAATAAACTCAGATGAGCTAGCTGCCCATTGTAAATCTGCCCTCTCCTCCTCCCAAACTGACTTGGTTGAGGTTCAGTCTCTTACCGATGCCTACAATTCAACCATCTCTAACATCATGAATGGCATTGCTCCACTCCAGCAAAAAAATGTATAAAACAAAAATATCCAAGCCGTGGTACAATGACAATTTAAACACGGAACGTTGCAACCTTAGGGCAGTTGAACGAGCTTGGAGAGCCAAGAGGTTATTAGCCTCTACAACAAACAAATCAAGAGCTCTAAGGAAGATTATTTCAGACTCCAACTCGATCAATCTGCTAACCGTCCTAAGAAACATTTCGAATTGGTTAAACAGCAATCAATGGTAGGTCCAAACCACTCTGACTGTGGAGGCAGCCCACCCTCATGTGATGATCTTGCTGCCTTATTCACTGAGAAATCAAGACTCATCACCGTTGAGCTCGCCTCTAAAACGGCCCTACTGCCTTCCTTTGGGTCTGCCCCATCCCTTGACCTCTTAGTAAAGCACAAACCTATCTGTCTGAATACCAAGAACAATGCGTCATGGGGCAGTTTTACCCCATTCAGTGAAAAAGACATCAACAAGATCCTTCAGAATATCAACCCGTCTAACCACTTCATTGACCCGTTGCCCCCGGCCAGCTTCAAAGAAATCAAGAATATACTCATCCCCACTGGGACAAGGATTGTAAATGCTTCTCTATCACAAGGCACGATCCCCGACTGCCTAAAAGCAGCTCAGGTATCACCTATACTAAAAAAAACTAACGCAGACAAAGCTGACCTCAATATTTCCGCCCTATCTCCAACATCCCCACCCTAGCCAAACTCCTTGAAAAATGCGTTCAATCCCAACTTTGTGCTCACATTAAGAATTTCCAACTCCTGGACCAGCATCAATCTGGCTTTCAGAAGGGGCACAGCACTGAATCAGCTCTCACTCACGTTTTGGATGACATTTTAAAAATGCTTGACCAAAATTAATCCTGCCTCCTGATCCTCCTTGACCTCTCCTCCGCATTCGACATGGTTAATCACGACAACCTCCTATCCATTCTGAAGAACAGGATGGGTTTCTCTGGTCTGGCGTTACAATGGTTCTCGTCCTTCCTCCACCACAGATCACAAAGAGTCAAGGAAAACCACTCCCTCTCCCAACCCTCTCCAGTACTCATGGGTGTCCCCCAAGGGTCCGCCCTATCGCTAATCCTCTTCAACCTTTTCTTGGAACCATTAGCTAATTCACTAAATTCCACGGGCATTTTCTTCCATACGTATGCGGACGATACGCAACTTTATCTGAAAATCTCATCCCCGGATAAGATCATCTCACTCAACACTACTCTAACGTTTACGCAAAATTGGTTAACTGAGAACTATCTCCTACTCAACACCTCCAAAACTGAGTTCCTGCTCATCTCTCCACCGAATAATATCCCCAAGCTAGACCTTTGGTTGAATCACCTCACAGCTTTCAACTGCACCCCTCTCATCACAGACTCAGCCAAATCTCTCGGAATCCCCCTGGACAAGTATCTTAATATGACGAATCATATCAGCAATATATGTAAGGGAGCTAACCACTTGATGAGGACACTCAGAAAGATCAAACCATTCCTTTCACATACTAATTTCAAACAGGTGGTCCAAGCGCTTGTCTTGCCGAGGTTAGACTATGGCAGCGCTATGCTCTGTGGCCTTCCCAAATACACCCTGGCTCCACTAAGGGCATAATTGAACACTTTGGCTAGACTGGTTACAGGTGGCAAACGAAATGAGAACATATCACCAGTCCTAAAATCACTTAAATGGTTGCCCTATGAAGCCCAAATTCAGTTAAAGATTGCCGTTTTGACTCACAAAGCCCTTCATTTCACAACTCCCAGATATCTAGCGCAAAAGCTCGAACTATCCTGTGGCGATAGAGCCTCAAGAAGCGCTAACACTTTCCTCCCGAAACTACTCTTGCTTAGCAAAAAGAGAACGTGTCACCGAGCCTTCTCTGGCGCTGCCCCAAAGGTATGGAACTCTCTTCCACCGGAAGTACGTAGAATCTCCTCAACGACTGTTTTCAAACTGGAAACCAAAAGATTCCTAATGAACAAATTCTTACCTTAATTGGGCTAGTTCACCTGCTCGAAGTCTTTAATCCTACAACCATTGTATCTTCATTAGTTACTGCTCATCCTTACCGCATATTGATTCACCCTTCGTAACCCGATAAATACTTGCTTAATGTATTAATCTCCCTAACGCAATTGTCCTGTAATTATGTGTTCAGTCTTGTTGCTTATTCTTATTTGATGTTGATCTTGCATTTATGTCCTTCCTTCGATCCTATTGTAAAGCGCTCTGATATCCTCCGGGATCTTGTTTGCGCTATGTAAAACGTTAAAAATAAATAAATATAAATAAACACATGCAGCACCCCCAGTCCTCCCCAAGGACTCTGTGACTCACACATACAACCCTCGTAGTCCACTCCAAGGACTCCCTGAGCCGCACACACCCAGCACTCATAGACCACTCCAAGGAGCTTGAGCCTCACATGTGCTATGAACTACACTCCCAGTGCTCACCACAGACGCTATGACTCACTTACACACCATACTCAAAGCCCTCCCCAGAACACCTGAGCCAGACTAGTACAGCACCACCTGTTCTCCCCCAAGACTCTAAGCCTCACAAGTACACCACTCGTGGGACTTGCCGTGGACTCAGCATCTCACATGTGCAGCACACGCATGTATGGGAAAACCAGCCCTCCCCAAATGAACTATGTCTCACATGCACAGCAATATCAGCCCTCTCCAAAGACTGCTTAACTCACACATATCAAAATACCAGCCTTTGTCAAAGAATCTAAACCTCAGACATGTGGCATTCACAGGCCTCCTCAAGGGCTCTGTGCCTCACATATATAGCAATACCAGTCCTCCCAAGGGTTCTGTGCCTCACATATATAGCAATACCAGTCCTCCCAAGGGCTCTGTGCCTCACATATATAGCAATACCTGTCCTCCCAAGGGCTCTGTGCCTCACATGATCAGCAATACCAGTCCTCCCAAGGGCTCTGTGCCTCACATATATAGCAATACCAGTCCTCCCAAGGGATCTGTGCCTCACATGATCAGCAATACCAGTCCTCCCAAGGGCTCTGTGCCTCACATATATAGCAATACCTGTCCTCCCAAGGGCTCTGTGCCTCACATGATCAGCAATACCAGTCCTCCCAAGGACTCTGTGCCTCACATATATAGCAATACCAGTCCTCCCAAGGGCTCTGTGCCTCACATATATAGCAATACCAGTCCTCCCAAGGACTCTGTGCCTCACATATATAGCAATACCAGTCCTCCCAAGGGCTCTGTGCCTCACATGATCAGCAATACCAGTCCTCCCAAGGGCTCTGTGCCTCACATGATCAGCAATACCAGTCCTCCCAAGGGCTCTGTGCCTCACATATATAGCAATACCAGTCCTCCCAAGGACTCTGTGCCTCACATATATAGCAATACCAGTCCTCCCAAGGGCTCTGTGCCTCACATATATAGCAATACCAGTCCTCCCAAGGGCTCTGTGCCTCACATGATCAGCAATACTGACACTCCCCAGGAATGTGTCTCACATATACAGCGCTCCTGCCCTCGCAAGGAATTTGTGTCTCGCGCACACAGCACTTCCAGTGACCCCCAATGACTCTGGCGCTGCCAACTCTTCCCAAGGACTCGTTTTTTGGCACAGACCCTGATCCTCACCCGTATAGTAATACCAGTCCTCCATAAGGACTGTGTACCAAAACACAGAGCCCTCCCCCTCCACCCAGTGACTCTGCGCCGCTCATAAACAGCTCTCTCACGCGCCCCAAGTACTGTGTACTCACACATACATCAGTCCCAGCCCTTGCCAAGGACTCTGTACTCACAAGTACAGCATCTGCAAGCCTCATTCGGAAGACAACAGGACAGTCAGGGGCTACTGGGATCCTACTGTAATGGGAGAGGTTATTTGTAGTGTCCTGGGGCCCGTTCTACTATGGCCCTGCAGCTTGGGCCAGGTACACCCTTTCAGCGCTTGACTCTCAGGGTAGAGAGGGTGAGCAGTCCAAACCACCGCAGGTCTGTAGTGCGGGGAGTAGAGACTCAGAACAATAATATAATGTCCAGCCCTTCGCTTTTTAGAAAAAGATTAGTATTTTATTCATAGCAGAACTTAATACAGGGCGTACGGAAAAGCAAATCTACAGGAATGCTCTACGGGGTGTAAAGGGTTCTCAACAGAATTAAAACATGGAAGTGGTCGCAATTGAAGCTCAGGTGCGTGCCAAATATGTTGCTTCCTCTTGTTCTGCGACCCTTGGGTCAGTCTGTAGCAAATGACTATCCAGTTCGTGTGAGGGGATAGCAATGTTCCATCAATTATTCCACTAAACTCATGCAGCCACATGTTTCAGACAATGCCTCTCAGGTGTATGGAATTACCTGAAGTGGTGCCCCCTCGGCACTGCCAAGCGCAGATGTGCATGTGACCCGGGCAAGCTGTTGTGCTCACCGGGCCCACCTCTTTCTCCCAGCAGTCAGCCATAGCACACAGCAGCTTTGCCATAAAGACACCTCCAGCAGCAGTCTGCTCCAGAGGCTGCAGTGGAAGGATCTTTCTCCTTCAGTCTCGGTGTGTGTGCTCTGGGGCACTGGTGTAATGCAGGGCTGCCCCGGGCCCAGGCAGGGGGCCCTCCTAAGAGGGCGGCCCCCCTTAGTGCCACAGGATGGCACACGACGAGTCAGCCTCCCAGTGTTTGGGACCCTCGAGGGTCCCCCATGCCCACGTCACTTCCGGGCAGGAGGGGGTGGGGGGGAGAGGTACTTATACCTCTCCCGCCCACTGATCGCCCTCTTTCTGATTCTGCCTGGATGCAATGAAGGTTGATGCAGCAAAGGACATATCTCACCACAGCTGTCTCCGAATCCGACAGTCTCCACTTTGCTATTGACAAGTCGGACACAACCTCTCCTCAGTGGGACTTGACTCAACAGTAGTTCAGGAAGACCAGGGGACGCTGGGCATTTCACAGGTCTTCCTGGCACTTTGCCATGTTTCCTCTACTCCCTCTGGGCTGCTAGAGCCCGCACGTCTGACACTCGTCTGCAAGATATCAGACACAGGAGCATGGCCAGTTTCACAGAAAGCTTTTTTCTGGAGAGGAATCTATTAGGTTGCCAAGACAGAAATAGGTTAAGAACCTGATTGACATCCCAGAGCATGGAATAACGCGGCTCCGGAGGCAAGGAAAGGAGGATGTCCCGCAGCAGTCGACAGACCAAGAGATGTTCACCCACTGGTGCCCTGTCCACCGGGGCATGACCAGAAGAAACTGCCGATCTGAAGGTGTTAATAGACCAGTAAGCCAAACCCTCAGAAGCCAGTTGAGCCAGGAAGTTCACTACATGGACCACATCTGTGACCAAGGGATCAAAACCCCGTCGCAGACACCAACAGGACCATCTGCCCCATGCGGACCTGTACCTTTTGACAGTATTGTCCGCCCATGCTTTTGAGATAAAAGTCTCAGCCTCTCGCGAAAGTACAGGGGCTTCCCATTTACCCCGGAAATCTGCCACGCCATGAGCCACAGTGAGTTTGTGGACTCTAGAGGATGTGGAGTCCTGTCCAGACTCATGAGAAGGGTCTGAAACTGGGGGAGTAGGATTGGAAAATCCAAGGAAAGTTCCAGAAGAACTAGAAACCAAACTTGAGACTTCCACAGCGGGGTGATCATGACCAGATCCGCCGCTTGCCTGCGGAATTGCTCCGTTGCCCTCGTGATCATCGCGAAGCGTGGGAATGGGTAACCCTGCTCCCCACTCCAGTTCTGGAGGAATGCATCCGTAGCCACTGCCAAGGGGTCCTGTCACCAGCTGAAAAAACGCGGAATCTGGTGGTCCAGCCTGGATGCAAAAAGGTCCACCGAGAATTGGCCCCAAAGGTCGTTGAGTCTCGCAAAAACTGACTGGTCCAGTCGCCAAAGACTGGAATCCCTGAAGTGGTGCGATTGGAAGTCTGCTTCCGCAGTGTCTCGCCCCGTAAGATACTCCGCTGTGACGGAGATCTGACTGTCTAGACAGTACTGCCAAAAACTCGCCGCTAGATCCGAGAGAGCTTTCGACCTGGTACCCCCCAAATGATTCACGTAGCGGACAGCCAAAACGTTGTCCATCTTCAGGAGCACGCAAGACTGCACTGAATCCCTCATCCAGCAACGATCTGTGAAGGACCCCGCCAGAAGTTCCAAACATTTTATGTGTAACTTCTGTTCGTCAGGTGACCACAACCCTCCTGTAGAGAGGTCCCCGCACCTGGCACCCCAACCGAGCCTGCTGGCATCCGATTCTATAACCATGTCCGGGATGGAACCGAAGATTGCTCTGCCGTTCCATGCCTCCATTATGGTCCAACCACCATTGAATTTCGGATCTTGCCTCGATAGACAAAGCGACATTGTGAGAATACAGATACCCCTTGCGTAGAAAGAACTCCTTGAGGCACTGCAGAGCCCTGTAGTGGAGGGGGCCCGGGAAGATGGCTTGGATTGATGCTGAAGAAGGCCCACTACCCGTGCCAACTGGCGGAGGAACACCTGTTGCCTGGCGAAAACGCGTCGCAACTCGTGACGGATCTTGGAGACCTTCCTGGCTGGAAGACTGAGAGTGGATGACGTGAAGTCTATGATGAACACCAAGAATTTAATGATCTGAGTAGACTGTAACAGCGATTTTTTCTCGTTTATTAGAAACCCGAGCTCTTGAAGCAGAGACACTGTCAACTGAAGATGTTGCGTCAGGCGACGGGGACAAGCGGCCATCAGGAGTAGATCGTCGAGGTACACAATCAGCCTGACTCCCCTGGCCCGCAGGTATTCCACCACCGGTTTGAGAACCTTGGTGAAGCACCAGGGGGCCGACGAGAGACCGAAAGGAAGGGACGTGAATTTGTAAGTGAGGTGACGCCAGATGAATTGGAGAAACCGTTGGTGGGGCGGGAACACCGGGACCACCAAATAGGCGTCCTTGAGGTCCAAACGGACCATCCAATCAAGGGTCTGGAGTATATCCCGGAGGAGATGGATTCCCTCCATTTTGAAATGGCGGTACACCAGCCATTGATTAAACTCGCTCACATTTATCACAGGTCTCTTGCCGCCATCGGTCTTGTCGACCAGAAAAATGTTGCGCAAAAACCCCCCGGGGTGAGGTGTAGTAAGGGTGATAGCGCCCTTCCTGAGAAGAGAAGATACCTCTTCGTCCACAAGGAGAGCGTCCCACGCAGAAAACTGGATAGGGTGGGGGGGCTCTTTGCACTGGGCTCCCTTGGAACTCTATATGAAACCCCTCACAGTTTGCAGTACCCAGGCATCGCATGTGATAGTTAACCAAACCTGCAAGCACCCTGCCAACTGCCCCCCTATGCTTTGTGGGGAAGAAGGGAGAACTCTCACCTGAGCTAGAGTCTGTAGCTCCTCCCCGGATTCCTTTCCACGCCGTCCTCGCGTGGGTTAAAAGTTTTCGAACCGAGACTGGTCCTGGTACTGTCCGGAGCCTCTCTGATTGGTCTGGCGTTGCTGACGACCGGCCGAGCAGCCCCTGCCTCGGCCGGCCCCTTGAAAAACACGGGGAAATACTGTTATAAAGAAGTCAATAACTCAGGATACGTGAAGACTCTTCTTTATTCGTACCTTTCACCATCACAGGTTCCAGTCAGCTGGAGTCAGTTGTGTAATGTTCAGTCAAGCATTGTTAGGCAGGGACCAACTGGGGAAGAGGGAGAGGGGTGGTGGGGCGTACCAAGTGTGGATTGTAACACATCTCCTTACACGGGGAAAGGAAAGGAGGAGTGAAGGGAGGATGGGAACCAGGGCAGTGAGGGCAGACAGAATGAGAGAACAAAACATTTCAAGAAACGTGGCCTATGACAAAACAATATACACTCTACAGTAGTCTCTAGTCCATTAGGGTGCGTGAGTAGAGATGACACAACATTTCAAGAAATGTGATAAGAACCAGGCAATTATACAGTACAGTAATCTTTAGTCCACCTGGGTGCAGACCTGGATCATAGTGACCTTCTAGGAACATCAAGATCCTTTCCCCACCCTGCGCCACAACCTGAGGAAAGGCGCAATGCCGGGCAGGGACAATTCTGTCCATGCTCCATGTTCGACCATTAGCAAGTTGAATTACATTTCTGCCTACATTAGTTACTTCCAGGGGCTCTGAGAATCTTGTCTCCTCCCTTCTTCATGGTTTAGGTAGGTCTACACAAACCCAATCGCCCACTCTGAAGGTGCGCGCTTTTACATGTTTCATTTCCTCGTACCTGTTTTTATATTTAGCTTGATGAACGCTTATTCTTCTGTCCACTTCTTCCCTGTCAACTCCACAGGTGTATGTTCTTTTCCAAGGAGGTGAGAGTCTGGTTTTGGGGACTCATCCCTTCAAGGAGGTAAAGGGTGAAACCCCTGTAACTAAATTGGGGGTTGAGCGATAGGCCCAAAGTGTATCTTGCAATGCTTCTTTTGCAGCGATTCCTAGAACCTCTGCTCGCTGCAGACATTCATTCACTAACCGGTTCATACGTTCTACCAACCCGTTGGCCCGCGGACAGTAAAGAGCTATTTTATAATGGGTGATACCCATCTCTGAAAGGAACTCTTTCATGCTTTCTGACGTAAATTGTACCGCGTTGTCAGTTACCAGGGTGTCAGGGATACCTTCATCGAAGAATACATCCTTAAGGAAATTAATTAGTACCTTGGTGTCTATTTGGTGTACACACTTGTACACGATCCAACGGGTGTGGTAATCCACTAGGACTAGTATGAACCTTTCATTTAACATCTTGATATTCAGGGGACCAATGATGTCGAGAGCTAGTTTTGACAATGGCCGATCTGGCACAACTACCGGAGACAAAGGGGGTCTCTGTGTTTGATTAATTTTGTCAGAGCGGCTGCATTCAAGACAATCTCCTACGGTGTGCTCAGCCATGGTATCCATCCCTGGCCACCAATGTTGGCCAGGTCTACAATTTTTTGTCTCAATTTTACTGGTGGAACACTCTTTTCACCCGTACAAACCGCTCACTCTTGAATGTTCAATTCCAATTTCACATCCCAGTAGCTGCTAAGTGGCGTGGTAACTTCTTTCTTATCATTAGGCCAACCATTGACTATGAGATCTTTGAGTGCCTTAATTTCTTCATCTGAGTGTAAGAACTCGTCCCATTCCTCTTTGTTAAGGCAAGACAGTTTAAGTATAACTTCATCAGAATCCACTACCGTTTCACAATCATCAATTTTAGGTGGCAAGCAAGATACGAAATCCGCTACAACATTTTTGTTGCCTGGCAAATACTTAACAGTGAAATTGTACCCCTCCAGTCCCAGGATCCATCTTGCAATCCTTGGTGTAGTTTTCACTGACCTTTTTTTGGTGAATGCATACATTAAGGGCTTGTGATCAGTCTTCACAGTGAAGGGGATACCCCATAAGAAGAAACAGAAATGTTTAATGGCCCAAGCACAAGCAAGTGCCTCTTTCTCCACTACGGAGTAGTTGGCTTCTGCTCCTTTAAGGGCGCGGGAAGCAAAGGCAACCACGTGCTCATTGCCGTCGACCATATGGGTAAAGCTGGCCCCTAACCCTTTATTACTGGCGTCAGTGCACAGCACGGTGGTTTTGGTGGGATCAAACCTGCCCAATGACGGGCGGTGGTAATGCTCTCCCTCACTGTGATGAATGCTGCCTGACACTCTTCACTCCATACAAAAGGGGTTCTTGCTTTTAACAATGATCTTAATGGCTGCACTATGCTAGCATAGTTACGGACAAATTTAGCATAGTACTCAGATAAGCCCAAGAACAATTTGAGATCTTCAACACAGTTGGGAGCTGTTGTGCCCTGAATAGCCTCAACCAAGTCTACCTTGGGTTTTATTCCATCTTGAGATATGGTGTGCCCTAAATACGACACAGACCCCACCCCTATAAGACACTTTTCTTTCTTCAATGTTAGACCTGTTGCCTCAAGTTCAGATAGTACCTTTCTCAGATTGGTGTTGTGCTCCTCCAAATCTTTCCCATAAATAAGAATATCGTCCTGGAAGCATAGAGTGCATGGGAGATCTTTCAATACATGTTGCATGATCCTTTGGAAGGCAGCGGCTGCTGAGGCCAACCCAAAGGGCATGCAAATGTATTGGAATGCCCCAAGTTTTGTTATAAACGAGGTTAGGTGACAGGAGTCAGGGTGCAGTTCCACTTGGTGGTAAGCTGATGATAGTTCTAACACACTAAAACAACTCGTACCATTTATGAGGGTGAGAACTTCATGTATCCGGGGTAGGGGATGCCTATCTACCCATATGTTCTGGTTTAAATCTCTCAGGTCAACACATAACCTGATTTCCTTGCTGGACGATTTGGTGGTGAGAACAATGGGGGCCAACCATTGAGAGCTTTCTATAGGTTCAATAACCCCTTGTGACAGCAGTCTATCTAACTCAGCTTGTAGAGGTGCCTGCATCATGTGTGGTATGGACCTGGCTTTGTGAGTCACTGGTTTGGCATTGGTTTTGAGCTTAATGGAGTGTTGGTAGTTTTTAAGCAGCCCTAGCTTATCTGTAAAGACTTTGGGAAAATCATTACATACTTCCGTGCCCCCTACTGAAGGATCTACTAGTAGGACTTGGTCTGGGCTGTTGGGGTCTAACTTAATACCTAGCTCTCTCTGGTGCCTCCACCCCAGTAAGTTAGACCCTTTCTGCGTGATATATATCTTCCCAACCGTGCTTCTCCCTTTAAATTCAATTTTCATGGTGGTCATGCCTACCAAGGGTATAGGGTCAACATTGTACCCCCCGGATGGATGTCAGGATGTAAGTCTTGTTGCCCTAACGGAAACATTCTTGAGAAAACCTCAGCTTGCACCAGGGTATAGGGTGAACAAGAATCTGCAAAAACTGTGACTTCTCTCTTGTCTAGGGTGACAGTACACGACGGAAATTCAGCATTTTTAGGTCTCGCCTGAGACAGCGCTTTAGCGCTGCTCTCGTGAGAGCTTTTGTTAAAGGGGGATCTGGAAGTGCAAACTAGTGCTTTTCAGGCCTCCAAATACAGTGCATGTGCGCCGGGCGCGCGCACAATTTGGCAGCCTGAAAAGCACTGCCTGATCACTTTCACGGCCGCTTTGATGTCCTCAGTGAGCCGCGCGGCCACTGAGGACATCAAAGCGGCCGCAAACGTGCACACCATTTGCCACCCCCTTCCTGCTTGTTTTAGTTATAAACTAAACTTTCACGTTTCCACGACGATGTGTGAGCCAATAACTTGCCAACACAATTCAATACCGCGACGCATTGCAACCTCAGTCAACAATATATCACCACAGTAACACAACACAGTGCACAAACACCATCACAAAAGGAGGCACAAGACCAAACAACACCGTCCGTAACACAAAATACCGTCACACAAAGAAATACACCACTATTAACAAACATTAGCATAGCCAATGGCAGGCAGGCTAACCCCATGGGTATTTTTTTTTTTTAGTTGCAAGCATATGCAATTGGCACTTAAACATAGCCACCATACTTCTGTAGATTATATTTGAAATGACCAAAACATTCATGGATGCAGCTTTTTTCTTTTTAAATAGTGACAAAAATTATTCCAATCGCGCCAGGCTGGTACTCGCAAGCATGCGTGCTATTTCTCAATACACTGTCCCTTCAACTCAGGCTGTGGAAATTGTCAACTTAGAAAGATATGGAAACGAAAACATTTTATGCTCTCACTCTGCTGCTCGGCTCTTTCTTTGTGCATCGCCTGTCTTCCCCCTGATAAAGTTGGTACTAAAAATACATTTGTAGACCAGCCAGCAGGCTTTTAGTCACAGCCTTTGGTTTATGGTGCAATTAGACTGGAAATTGTCGTTTTCGTGTTTTGGACATTATCTGCCACGAAACAGCAATACTAAGGGGGTAAGGCTGGTGACAGGGTTAGAGTTTAACATATTTGGCTCAAAACGGCAGAAGCTTTGGTTTTCCAGTTACTAGTATTGTATTTTACCATCTATCGTGCAGTTAATGGTGCATTTATTTCTACTAGCCACTCTGAATTATTTGTCGGCTCTAGTCACCTGACCTGGGTGAAAGGGCTGCACGTGCTCTTCTCCTGGGAAAGAGGCTGGACTCACTCTGAGAGCCCTGGTAATAGTAAACAAACGATCTGTGTTGTTGCTGAGGACTCCCTGCTCTGTTCTGCTTGTCTTGAGGAATGTGCTTCCTTGAGATAAGCACAAGTTTTATGGGGTCCCTTTGCTCCACCCGAAGAATTCCTTGTCTTTGCTTTTGAAGTGTAGTGGGGGCGGGGGTTTATGACCCCTCTATCCCTTTGCTTAGCAAACTTTTTGCAGACGTGAGCTGCATCTGGTGTCGCGTTAGAAGTTCTAGAGCCCAGATATTTACTGTTTGCGATAAACAAACAAGCATTTGCAATGCAATAGGTCTCGCATTTATACGAGTTTGAGATATTGGCATTGTAATTGACAATGCTTTTTATTTAAGTTTGTTTTTTTTAAAACATAAATAAAAGGCACTGTCATTTACAATGCCAATAGCTCAAACTCGTTTAAATGCGAGACCTATTGCATTGCAAATGCTTGTTATCAGGGTCGTTGAGTTGAAAGACATGTTTAGATTCCTGGGGATGCTCTTGCTCAATGGATATTACTGCTTTAGAACGCTGATCGCGGCAAACCCCAGCCAAATGCCCCCTTCTACCACACTTATGGCATGTGATTGATCTGGCTTGACATCCTACGTAATTTGCTAAATGACTTGGGCTGCCACACCGGTAACACTTTAACTTGGTGCCCACTGGAAGAGCATTAGATACTTTACTCTTACTTTCTTTGCTGACTTCCTGTTTACTTATAGCATTTACTTCAGCATGTTTGTCCCCATCTTCCTTCATGGCTGCCATACAATCTGCCGTGTGCTCAATCCCGACCGCTATCTCTATAGCCTGTTTAAGATCTGGGTTGGCAACTAATAGCCTCTCTTGTATTTTAGTGTTGTTAGTACACCTCACCAATTGGTCTCTGATGAGGGAATCCTGTAGTGTTTCAAATTCACATGTGTATGCTAGGCCCTTTAAGGCCGCTATGTACGTCTTAACCTTCTCACTCTTGCCCTGTACTCTCAAAAAGAATTTATGCCTCTCCAATACCACATTGATGGTTTTACCAAAGTGCTTTTCTAGTCTGTTAACTGCAACCAAGTACACATTCTAATCATCATCGCTATCGCTCCCTGCTTCTGCTGATGCTGAAATGTTGTCATAGGTTTTACGCCCCTCAATACCTAAATTGTGAGGTAAAGTATGCAATTTGCGCAAGGAAGAAAAGTTTTCTCCTCCTATTGCGATCAAGTAAGACTCCAACTGTCCAAACCATTGTTTCCACGGCAAAAGGGGCTCTCCCACCTCGTTGAGGAAAGGAGGTGGTTGGGACATATTTGAAGTGGCCATGTCAGCGTTAATAAATTGCAGTACAGGGGGAAATTAAGATCCGAAGAGACCTTAACCTTTTTCAGTCTTGGTGCGAGAAAAGGGCTGAACAGCTTAGTGTCCAGAGTGGCTCACAAAAAAAATATATATATGCTGTGCCTGTCCGCGAGTAGAAAGCCTTGGCAGGCAGAGACAACTGTGGTAATACTGGCAATAGCTGTGCCTGTCAGCGAGGGGAAGGCTTGGACAGGCAAGTGGTACTTGACAAGTAAACAACAAAGGCTCCTTTTGAAATTGCTGTGCTTGTCAGCGTATTGAAAGCAGACAAGCATAAGTAAATACTTTAAGAAAACAAACTCTTGTCGTAAGGACGAAGTTCCCTTTGAGTGATCACAGAGGTAGGTGAGAGGAAACCAGCGTATGTGGGAAGGACAGGTACGCAAGGGTTAATCCCTGCGGCCTCCTCTGAGAAATGCCCACAGAGGCCGGCCTAGTGCAGCTCCGCCTCAGGGTTCCTGCACGGAAAGCGGAAGCCACGTTTGATGCAGTTGGATGGCCGGGCACTTGAGTGAGCTGCACGGCCGACGGCGAAGAGGCACACAGCATGCGATGTATTGCGTACCCGCCGCTCCGCAGTATTCCCTCTTCAGCAGTAGCAGTTATGGAGGAAGGAGCGCCGTGCGACCCCTTTAGCCACGGCTGGAAGCCCACACGCTCCGATCACAGCGTACGACGAGGAAAGACACTGGGGCCCGCTAGTCACAAAAGGAGGTCCAGATGGGTGACGTCGCTCCGCAGTCCTGTGAGGGAGGCAACGCAAACCCACGAGGATCGGCGGGATACCGTACCTCAGCAGGCACACCACGGCACTTCCTCAACCACAGCACCAGTACGTTCTCCCCTGTGATGCTTCTCAGGGCGCACTTCACAGCGGCCGTCTCACTGGAATATGAGTCGTGCGACCCTCGTTTCACCTCGTGCCACACAGTTGCTCAATTCCACACGTCACCAGTGAGTACGTTTCTGCCTCATGCCCAGTCAAAAAAACGAGGGTTTAACAGCAGGACATTGCAGCCCTTCGTGAAGCTTAACGCTGAGAGAGCTTGAAACCACACGAATATAATTCGCCTCACCGCAACCAATCAGCAATTCCTTGCGGTGATAATTCAAGTGGATGCAGTCGTTCAGGTGAGGAAATGACACTTACTTTCTTTTGTATAGCTTGGTGGTATCCGCTGTCACTGGATTACATTTTGGGGGTGATGGTGAACCGTCCCCACACGGTTGTCTGTCGCCAGTGTTATAAAGAAGTCAATAACTCAGGATACGTGAAGACTCTTCTTTATTCGTACCTTTCACCATCACAGGTTCCAGTCAGCTGGAGACAGCTGTGGAATGTTCAGTCAAGCATTGTTAGGCAGGGACCAGCTGGGGAAGAGGGAGGGGGTGGTGGGGCGTACCAAGTGTGGATTGTAACAAATACCTTCTTGATTGTAGACTGGGCTCTATCCAACGATGTGAAGGTATTTACAAACTTACCGAACTCCTTCACGAAGGGTTTGCCAAACATACCACCTTGGCAATGGCGCCCGCCTCTGAGTCCGCCAGGTCCCCTAGTTTAGCATCAATTTTAATGAGGAGGGACTGGCGGCGCTCGATGGAAAGGCCACAATTGGCATTGCTCATGAATATCACAGCACGCTGTGCCCATCCGGATAAGGTCTCGGGGGAAATAATGGATCCAGATTCCTTTGCCTCCTCCGCCATATCTAGTATTTTCATGATAGGCCCCAGGGTGTCCAGAAGCTTATCCTGGCAGGCCCTCCAGGATCTGTCTATCCCCTTCTTGGGATCTCTGATTAACTTTTAAACAAAGGTGAACATCCTTGGATCAATTTCAGGAATAAGGGCTACCTTACCCTCTAAAGTGGGGCGGGAGCACTCTGCCCGCAGGCATTTGCAAGCTTCCTTCTCAAGAGGGCGCCGAATATGTCTGGCCACATATGAGGCAACTTTGTCTGCTGGTGCCCACTCAGAGGACCGTGGGTGAATAATATCGTTGGGATCCAGCATATCGGTGGTGCTCTGGGAAGGTTGGAGGTGCTAGGGAGAGACTGAGGAACCTGGTCCGCAGGTAGAAGCGCCGAAGCTGGAGGTGGGGAAATCCCTGTGGGGACTGCAGGATGGCTATCAAGGAAGGCGTGCCTAAGGCGATCAAAGGCATCCCTGTCTACCCCCGCTTCGTGGGAGGGCTTAGGCAGTGGAGATCCGAAGGGATCTTGTGGAGGAGCAGCTGGGGCCTGGGGAGGTGGTGCAATCTGTTGAGAAATCCAGGCAAAAGCCTGTTAGATCTGGTGGGAGAGCCTGTCCTCCAAAGGGGAAATGGCCTGATCCACTGCTCGGTAAATCGAGGCGTCCACAGCCTCATAAAAGGCATCCCCCCAAGGCATGTCTGCGGGGGGGTTCTCCTCCTCTTGATAATCATCATAGTATTCCATAACGATGAGAACACAATACCAATGTGTAGGGTAACAACAGCGCTAACCCACTGGGCCAGCAATGAAGGCCTTAATCAGGGCTGGGTGTCAGCCTGCAATTTTTTTGCGCGGGAAAACTGCAGTTGCCCGGGTTCTAGCCCGAGGGGACTAACTGCTGGCAAGGAAAGGTAAAGGAAGCACACCCTTTAAGCAGGGAGAAAAACTGATCTGGGTGATGTCCCCTTAACAAGTGCCAACGGCAGTACAAGACCTCAGCGAGGCGTTTAACAGACAGACTGGGAGTTACAGACTCTGCCCCTTACTAGAATAGGCCTGGGCACAGAGCGTGAATCAATAATTGGGCAGCGTGACAATGAAAATTCACCGCTGCCTTACAACCGTCACTGGCGTTCACCTCAGATCAGAGGCTCCGATGGAGTGCGCGCGCGACGTTTGAAAACCCCTTGGAGAGAGATCAAACATCGCGACGCGTCTACACAACATCCTGCGTACTCTGGCGGCGGGAAGTCCAAGGAGCGTCAGCCAGCAGGGAGCCGTGTAGGGACAGAAAAACCATACCCGGGCTCTCTCCCAACAGCGTAGTGCACATGCCGAGGTAGGAACAATAAACAAACGCGAGCGCGTCTACCCGAGGAAAGAGAAAATCAGCATAGTGCAACGCGCGAAAGGCTAACACCTGAAATCCTGACTGTAACAGTACAATATTATCGCACGAAAATGCTACAGCACAATAGCACAAAGCATCTGAAACGCTACAAAATAAGCAACATCAACAGCGAAGCCAAAATGCATAATAATGACACCAAAGCGCTAAACAGTTAAGAGAAAAACTGTGTTTTGTTTTGACTACCTTTTCCCTATGGTTCATGGGAAATGTAGTTTTTAGGTCTCGCCTGAGACAGCGCTTTAGCGCTGCTCTGGCGAGACTTATAGTAAGCGAGTTTTGGAAGTGCAAACGAGTGCTTTCAGGCCTCCAAATACAGTGCATGTGCCCCGGGCGCGCGCACCATTTGGCAGCCTGAAAGCACTCGTTTTCTTTCACTTTCGCGGCCCCTTTGATGTCCCGCACCACTGTTCCCGCCCCCACTCCCCCTCCCACTCCCTCCTCGTCAACTTCAGTGCGCGCTTGTTGTTTGTTGTTCGCTGTGATTTATTGTGCGCATAAACATCGGCCGTTTCGCCCTGGACGTATCATGTTTTTAAACCGCACCTTGCCTCCATGCTACATTGAAGCCAGCATTGCAAGTTGCAGGCAGGCTAACTACAGTGTGCTGCGAGGGGACTGGGGGAGGGGTGAAGAGTTGGTTGAGTTTGTCAATGAAATGCTGAAACACAATTATTTCAAATGCCGATTTTAATTTTAAGCGTTTCTCCTTCATTTCTAAAACGGGCCATTATTAAAAGAAAACAATTTAAAAAAAATTCAGGTAAAACACCATTCACTTCACGGTTATATATTTACAAATAGTTTGAGGCTTTCACATGCATTTATTTTTTGCTTTTTAGTTGTTTAATTAAGAAGGAACTTTGGCAACTGAGATTGCAGTATAGCTGCTGTTTTATCCAGCAAATCATGTGCATTTTTTGTAGACCTTCAAATTAAATGCCCACAAGTGTATAATTAAATTTAAAACATGAGTGAGAGTTTTTACTTTTCTGTGGTTTTTGTCTTTTTTAAGGCCCGTGTTGCTGGCATTTTTGTTTCAGTTTTGGGGTGCTTTTCCCTGCTGCCGTCCGCTTGGGAAGTGTGTGTGCCGTTGCAAATGTCAGCTGTATTCTAATGAAGCCAGGGCATTGTTTGTTCCTGAAGGGGCTGGCACATTCCAGGGCTCTACGGTTATTATGAGGCGCAGTGTGGGTGGCAACATTTGGTGTCTGCCTCTTGGGGCAGGGACTGGATTGGCAAGTTTCTCCGGCAAATAAGATCTTACCATGTCTCTGAATTCCCTTTAACAACAAGCATTTGCAATGCAATAGGTCTCGCATTTATACGAGTTTGAGCTATTGGCATTGTAAATGACAATGCTTTTTATTTAATTTTTTTTTTTTTAAAACATAAATAAAAGGCACTGTCATTTACAATGCCAATAGCTCAAACTCGTATAAATGCGAGACCTATTGCATTGCAAATGCTTGTTTGTTAACCTTATCGCTGCTATGTCATTAAAGTGAAGAAAGAAGGCATAATCCTCGCCTCCAGTCCTGACATAGAATCTTGGAACACTGATACTTTCCCATTGTTCACTACAAAGGGGCCTTCAGTTCACACCCTCTGGAGAATAAGGTCCCTGTTTCTAAAGCAGCCTAGCTACCACAGGGCACCTCTCCAGTGGGCAAGCCGGTACTCTATGAGTTCGTTCCAGAGCAAAGAAAGGGGATTTGGTGCTATGCCTTTCTGGAACCAGCATTCCAAAAAAGGACACCATGTCGCTCCCCTTCGCACATTCAGGGAGTGCCACCACTATGATGTTGTGACAATTTTGTCCCACTACATCTTCGGTTCGCTGTTCCAGGGTGCACACTCTCTGATAAATTCGGCCCTTTATGGGTCTGTGGCTGGTGCTCTGGCTGTAATTCTTCCACTGAGGTCTCCACCCCCGGGTATTCAGCTTGTAGGATGGCCCAACGACACAGCACTAATGTCTTGCTGGAGGATGATCTTAGTGTCCGCTATAGCGGCAAGAACTTTGGGGCATATTATCAAGGACGGCGTTAAAATTATTTGTAGTTATTGTGGCTGTTAAGAGGCCTCTGGGAGCTCATGTCCTCCATTCTCCACAGCTGAGGACGGGGATGTCTCCCCACGCCAGTTTGTGCACCTGTCGGTTTAGTCTTCGGTTTCCCCATGTGAGTGGTCTGCTTCAGGCGCGTAGCTATGGGGGGGCGGACCGCCCCAGGCGGCACTATATTTAGGGCGGCTGCGGCGGCCTTCATAATTTATTTAGGGACACAGTGTCACTAAATAAATTATAAAGTCCGCCGCGGAAGCAACGCGCGGCCGGGCAGCCCACTTTGAGTGCAAGCAGCGCGTTGATGACCGTTAATCTGCCCGCGCGGCGCCGCCCGCGTATACTGTTCCCAGATCCCAGCCTGCTCCAGGGCCGTCAATCTTGGAGAGCGCGCGCCAGCGCTACCAATGACGGCCCTGGGCTACATTTTTGCCCGACCCTCGCGATGAGAATGTAGCGGTGACGCGTCATGCGCGTCACCACTACTCACTCTCGTGAGGACCTGGCCTGGGGCAGGGGCAGTCTGCTCTGCTGCGTCCGTGGATAATTCAGTGCAGTAGTAGGTAAGAGAATGTGTTTCTTTTCTTTTAAAAAAAAATGCGCAGGTCCAGCAGGACACGTACTTCGTGTGCGCTTTATTTAAATAGTTTTTATCATTATCTTGGCCAATGCAGGACAACAATAAGACAATAAAAGATGCCCCAATAACGCTGGTGATTAATGATTCGCTGGAGAGCAATTATTTGTCTGTTAGTAGTTTTTAAATGCAGATGAACTGTATTTTGTGTGGAAGCTCAGTGGGTTGCTGCCTTTGCCACAGAGATCCTTGTGTTACTTGCAGTTCAGAAGTTACAATCCTAACATAGGGCAGTGACCAATGAACTGTCACCAAAGAGCTGCATACAAACATGAATGGTATAGATTTGTTTTGTGATATAGTTAGAACTTCCTCAGTCTTTCATCATTCTAATGTTGCTAAAATGAGTATGTTTGGGCAGAGATACATTTTTGTTTCCCCAGACCAAACCCTCTCAAAATATACTGCCCACCAGTATGGATGACGTGATTCCTACACCTTGTAATCCTCATTGGCTTATGTGACATTCCCTGTAGACTGATTTACATACTTGTATGATTCATTGTCTCTGTATAATGTGTTCGTGGTGTAAAGTGCTGACACACTACACTGATATGAATAGCGCTAAACAACAAATGCATATGAGAGAGGGGCTACGGAGCGATGAGGGGCACTGGTGGAGGGTGGCAGTGAGGGAATCTGAGGAGGAGGTAGTTGGAGGGGCTGTGGAGCGATGAGGGGCACTGGTGGAGGGTGACTGAAGGGCTCGAGTCGGGGTACCAGGCGGGTGGATGGCGTCCCCTCACTTATTTTAACGGGAGCTCGATTACTGGAGCAAATGGAGCCACACATTTACTCTTTGGCCTCTCTGGGGCGAGATCAGAGCTCATTCAGAACGCTGCTCACGCGCTGGCTTCTCTGATGCAATGGCATCTAAGGGGTAAGCGAGGGGAGGCAATGAGTCTGATGGTGCAAGCCACCTTTCGTGACATCACTTGCTGTTGTGACGTCAGCGTCCCCCCACTTCTTTTTTTAGGACTTGTGCCCTGGGTGACAGTGAGGGAATCCGAGGAAGAGGTCATGGTGTGGAGGGGGAGCTAGGGTGAGATGAGGAGCACTGGTGGAGGGTGGTAGTGATGGAGTCTGAGGAGGAGGTCATGAGGGGGAGGGGCTATGGGGTGATGAGGGGCACTTGTGGCGTGAGGCAATCTGAGGAGGAGGTCACTAGGTGGGCCATGGAGGGATGAGGGGCACTGTTGGAAGGTGGTAGTAAAGGTATTTATGGAGAAAGAGGTTATTAGTGTGGCGCCAAAAAAGACTTTCGCATCAGCGCTGAAGCCGGCCCTGTCATGGCCTTTCTGTTTTTGTTTATTTAATTAGCAGTCGGGTCATAAGGGCTACTGTGGAACATACTTTAAAGTGCATGCTAATTATATTTACTGCTATATTCAATGTTTTAAGTTTGAAGGTGATTTTACTAATGTTTTTACTGGGATAAAGCAAAGTGGAGCCCGATGGTGCCTGATATGGGGCTGGGGCCCAAGGTCAGATGTGAGATAAGGTGCACTGGAGAGAGGAGTAGTGGATATTCAAGCCTGTAAGGGAGAGCGTTGCCGAGTCCAGGGTCAGGTGGAGGTAGTAATGAAGAGGGATTCTCCCTGAAGGCTCGCACAGAGGGAGCCTGTAAGGGAGTGCGTTGCAGAGTCCGGGGTCAGGTGGAGGTAGTAATGAAGAGGGATCCTCCATGAAGGCTCGAACAGATGGAGCCTGAGTAGTATCACTTGCCTGATACTCCCACCTCAGAAACCTCCTCTTCCCATCAAAGGAACATTACATGGAAAGTGATAATATTTAGAAAGAGATTTGGAAAAGAGTGAGTTTTACTGGTCCTTATAAGACTAAGAAGAGATGTATGGTCATTTAATGTCAGCTGTAGATGAAGGTTACATGAACAGTGTCATGTATGTGCATGTTTGCATTGTGTTGAGGGGATTACCAGGTCATTGTTCACGCAGCTCTCTGATGGATGTCACATGCGGTTTTTCTGAGTCCCCAGATAGATCATGCAGTCTGTGTGTTCTCTTTTGCACTGCCAGTCACCGCTGTATTCAACTGTGTAGCCTTGGACCGTGTCATGTATGTGCATGTAAGTTGCATGATCAAGGTAACTATTAGCGGCGATACTACGTGTCTCTCGGACCTCTTTGAAGTGCATGCCCCCCCCCCCCGGGGGAGGGGGGGCGGCAATCTGAGGGATAGCCCCGGGCGCCACATGCTCTAGCTACGCCACTGGTCTGCTTCCATATAGAGTATGGCCCCACTGGTTCTAAGTGCCTTTAGGGTGGGTTGGAAGATATGGGGGTGACCTGACCTCGGAGAAGAAAGTCAGGACGAGAGCTGAAGGACTCGGTCGAAACACAGTGATCCAGTCAAGAAACCGGCACCCCGGAGGCCTGCAATTGATGTAGAATTGTGCCACGCTCTACCCCCAGATACTTCCACCATGGGGGAAGGGCTGCAGGGTCTCTGAAGGATGCTGTGGTCTGTCAGCACAAAGGGTAATTCGACCCTCTTGCCCAGCCCCTGAACAAACAGGCTCCCCCACTGATCTTCTATGCTGAGCAGAGGAGGCAAACCTGCGTTGTATGAGCCAAGGTGACCCACGCTCACGGGGGTGGGCTGTCCCCCTTTCAGTCAGAGCTGAGGTGGCTAAGTTCATATGGACCCCCTAGAGAGCACACCTCCCTTCAGCAGCTCATCCCACGGGAGGTTGGCGGGGCCACTCGAGTCTTCCAATCCGCTCCATGAGAATAGATGGGGTAGGAGGAGCTCAGTTCTCCCAACGAGCACCTGGGGCCATTCCAGGGTAAAGAAATCAGGTGGCGTGTCACCCAAGGGGGGGAACACGTGAGAAGAGTCAATCCCGTATGCCTGCATCGCCCAGTTTTGGGAAGTACGAGCCACAGTCACTAGCAGCCAAGTTTAACAAGGCACTTCAAAATACCCCAATCTCAGTAGGAGGGGGTTTGAGAGGGTTAATCATGCGTCTGCCATCTTTGGCTCACAAGCCACGCCCCGTTTGGGACCCATGTTTAGACTGTATTTTCAGAGCGGGGATGCAGAGCCACAGTCTGGATGTAGAAACCAGTTTGGCATGGTTTCTTTACACAGTTCATTTTACCTCTACAGTGCAGAGGTGTTAGCTAACAGCTTGTAGTAATGATGCTGGCTCCAAACAAGAGTACCCACTACTTGAGCACAATAATAGTGAACACCATCTGGCTCTCATCACCTTACAGAATGGGCCAACCTGAGAAATACACAAGACCCTGGCTCTCCGCAGAACATTCTTTCACTAGCAGCTGTCTCTGCTGACTTGCCCTTGCTCAGGAAGGATTAATAAGTCTTGCCTTGCTAAAAAGGTCACATAGGGTTTCTAAAGAAGTCCTGTCTCCATCCTTCCATACTTGTGTGTCTAGAGTTCACCTTCCTCCTCAGGAATGCAAACAATAAACTTTTTCTGCCTGGGAACTTTTTCACAATCTACATCTTGTGCCATGTCAGACTAGGGGCAATCCAAAATGGATACCCCGGGAACAGCGTACATCGATTTGCAAACAATATAGAGTACTGCAGTCTTAAATGCACTTGAAAACCACACAGGTGCGTCAGCGTAGGTTCAAGTCATAACACGTAAGTGGTTTACTTGAGCGGCCCGTTCCGCAAGTTCCAGTGTTTGAGCATTGGTTTATTCACAACATAAACCTTTTATCAACGTAGTGTTTCAAAAGCATCAGTGCAAAGTGATCCCAGTGTGTCACAACCACAACCAAAATTGTGAGTAAACTACAATTAGAGGTGCGTTGGAGCACAAACCACTTCCAAAGTCCATAAGAACAGACCTCAAGTGTCCTGTGTACACGCAAGTCACAATATGGCAAGAGATTTTGTTTGTGACTGGTGTGGACGACGGTTTGCCCCTAACTTGGAGAGAGAGGATGTGGCCTAACGGCTAGAGCGGTCGACCTCGAAGCTGGGGAACTGTGTCCGAGTCTCGGCAAGGACGCTCAACATCCTGTGATTCTGGGCAAATCGTTTATTCTCCCTGCCTCTAAAAAAAATGAATGTGTTCATCTGTAACGAAACTGGTGCTCATGTAAAGCGCTCTGATACCCGATACCTGCAGGTCAAGTTCATGCTATGTAAAAATTTTAAAATGCATGAATCCAAGGGTCTCATGGGGACCTAGCATACCTAGAGGACCTGAGGTGCCCAGAAAATGAAAAAAGACCTTGGGCAGGCTGTGAAGTACAGCATGCAGACCGTAATTAATCGTCACTGTGTAAAGCTAAACACAGTTACTTACAGCTATAGGTACCCCATAGGTAAAGTGGGTTTATGGAGGCCAAGGATCAAGTCCACCATCTCCAGGTCCTGATGGGAACAAGGGGCGCGGTCGCAGTGGATCATCGTGGTCAGTATGTGATTCATCACATTCACTATAGACTATGGTCACTACAAGGCCCTTCCCTTCACTCACAAACTGGAACTCGCGGAGTGCCACTGTTCATGTTTCTGCATGAATAGGATGTAATACAGTACATTTGCTGTTCTACACCCATAATTTTTAATTGAATGAGTTCTGTGTGGACCATTGTATGATTGTTTCAGTGTCAATTCCAGACATAGACCTAAAGCACACAGGCCGGATTTCATGTGCACTGATGCCAAAATAAAGTAAGGGTACCAGATGCACTTGCAGTTGAGTGAAGGGGACATCCCCACCCCTGCTGCATTCATAGCCCTCCCAAGGGCTCTCTGTCTCACACATACAGCATTAGGGCCCTCAGTGACTCAGGTACAGAACCATCCCACATCTCTCAGCACTTCCAGCTCCCCAACAAATCTGCACCTCACACGTACAGCACTGGCACCGCCACCAAGGGGCATGGTGCCTCGCACATACAGCAGTACTAGCCTTGTTCTAGGACTCTGCCTCACATGAATGGCATTCACAGCCTTTACCATCACTCTATGCTTCACATCTACAGCAATACCAGCTCTCCCCTGAACCTCATACCTCAAACGTACAGCAATAGCAGCCTTTGCTGAGGGCTTTCCATTTGACAAGTACAACACACGCACCTTCCCTAATTGAACTGCACTTTCAATCATCCCAGTGACTCTGTACAACATACCTACAGCAACCCCAGCACTACACAAGGACTCTGTGCCTCACACGTACAAAAGAAAACAGTCTTCAGCAAGAAGTCAGTCCCTCACACATGAAGCAATATCAGCCCTTCACATGGACACTTTGCCTCATGCAAACAATATTCCCATCACTCTGAAAGGATTGTGTGCCTCACATCTGGAGCAATGGAAGCCAGCCCACCCCAAAGACTCAGCCTCAAGTGTTCACTACCAAGAGCCCTAACAAATGGATCTAGGGGTCACACATACCAAGGGCCGGCTCTAGGAAGTTACAACCAGTGCAGCCGCACCTAGCCATGACCTTGGGGTGCTGTTTTAGAAATAACTTATGGATTTAAAAGCACCACTGCAAAGTTTCTTGTGTGTCAAACAGTTTTCAGGTATCAATAAAAATGTCAAGATAGCTCTGGTGGTTAATGATGTTAATAAACCCGTTAACGCAGGTGAGACCGGGCAAAGTTTGTACCAAACAACAATGTCTCAGCTGGAAATCATTTACAAGGGCAATAAAACAGTGATATAAATCACATAGGGTAGGGGAAAAAATGAAGGGAGACCCCAACGGAAAGGACAAGGTGAGGGAATTATTATTTGTAAGTAGTTATAACAGCACTACAGTACTATTCAATATACAGTGACCATAACACACACGTGAGCACTGGGCGTGCTATTGCTAGTGAGCGGCGCAGTGACACGAGTTGAAAAATAACAGCGTGAACAGCGAAAGGAGTAAGAAAAGTAACAATGTGGCCAAAAATACAAAATAAATATACACAATATTGGTATTTAGGATTCGGGATAAATTAATTGACCACAACAGCGCCAAAGTTCTGTGCTGGGTAGTCGACGGCGTTTCAATCTGATTGATTTTAGGTCATCATCAGGACAATGGTCACAAGTTTCAAAGTAGTGCTGAGCTAAGCAAGGACAAAGCATTCTCCAAGTAGCAGGCTGGCGCGGGACGATTTAAGCACCCGGACGCTTACATCGTCCTGCGCCAGTCTGATACTTAGTGGATTGGTTCCTCCCCTACATTCGGCCCGTGTGCATGATCGCAGATGAAGCGACCCGTGTCACTGCGCCGCTCACTATCAATAGCACGCCCAGTGCTCAGGTGTGTGTTATGGTCACTATATATTGAATTGTACTGTAGTGCTGTTATAACTACTTACAAATAATAATTCCTTCACCTTGTCCTTTCCGTTGTGGTCTCCCTTCTTTTTTTCCCCTACCCTGCTGGAGAGAGAGCAAGTTTTGTCTAGTGGCAGTTTTGACTCATCACAACATACAGCAGAGGGTTAATATGCCTGCTGCAAAGAGTGTGTACTATGCAGATCACAGAACTGTATTTTATGTGGATAGCTACATGAGTTACTGTTTTTGACACAGAAATCTTTTTGTTACTTGCTGTTCATAAGTTACAATCCTAATATAGCACAGTGACCTATGAATTATCATCAAAGAACTGCATGCAAACTTAAACGAATAGGGTTGAAACCCTATGCTTTTCCCGAGTCTTTTTATTATCATGATGTTACTTAGAAGGGTTAGTGTGGATAGAAATACATTCTTATTAGTAATGCCAACCCCTTTGGAATGTTTTATATCCAGAGTTTGTGCTTCTCCAGACCAAATACTCTTATAATATACTGCCTACCAGTATCAGGGAAATGTGAGCCCTGCACCTTGTAATTGTCATTCTCTTAGCTAACATTTCCCGTGGACTTATTTACATATTTATGATTCACTGTCTCTACATAATATGTGTGTGATGTAAAGTGCTCTGACACACTATACTGTTGTGAGTAGCGCTATAAAACCAATGAAATGCCTCTGAGAGAGGGTCTATGAAGAGATGAGGGGCACTGTTGGAGGGTGGCAGTGAGGGAATCCATGAAGAAGGAGGTCATTGGGGCCACCACAAAGATTGTCATAACAGCGTCACCTGCGCATACAGCACCTGCACGCTCCCCAAAAACCCTGAGCCTCACAATCAGCATTCACAGCCCTCACCAGGGAATCAGGCTCCAGCACACCTCATTCTCAGCCCTCACAAGAGCTTTGGGTCTCACAAATACAGTACTTGCAACCCATCCCAAAGTCAATGAATCAATTAATTGGAACTTATAAAGCGCACAACTACTCCATAGAGTGTCCCGGCACTGAGCTTCGGTTATCAACTATGTGCATTGAGATCACCTATGGCTACATGTACAAAGATTCCCGTTTGCGATTCTTAATGGCAAATTTTTGCGATCCACTGTTAGGAAATCGCAAAAAGCTATGTACTACAGTGTGTTTAACAATATATGTGATTCCCAATAGCTTGCAATTGACCAGCCTTATTAATATTCATGAGGTAGGTCGTAATTTGCAACCCATTTTGAATCGCTAAAAAGTACAGGGATGGTGTCTGCTGGGGACAGCAGACCACCATGTCTGTGTTAACTTTTAAATTAAACACTGCTTTTTTTTTTAATGCAGCCTGTTTTCCTTAAAGCAAAATGGGATTAATTTCAAAAATAAAAATGTTACGTTTTCTTTTAATTGTTTAAGAGTAGCCAATGGTCAATGAGGCCACTGCCTGCTCTTCAAAAAACATTTACGAAAGCATTCACAAAAAGAAAGGGGGCCCTTGGGGACCCCTTCCCGTTTGCCAATAGGTTACCACCAAATCAAATATGGTGGTAAAAAGTGAATGTTTTGCGACTGCACTTCGGTTGCAAAACATTCAAATATACCACTGCGAGGCGCTATTATAGAGGGTCGCCCTTAACACGCCCCTTCTTAATACCAAATTGTTAACCCATTTTGCGATTTCGGTTATAGGTTACCAAATCGCAAAATAGGGTTTGGTACATGTGAAAAACCCTTTTTGCGGTTGCAAACGGGCTGATTCTTCTAATCGAACCATTTGCGACTGGCAAAAAGCGTTGTACATGTGACCCCAGGTCTTGTTGGAAGAGTCATGTTTTTAACCTTTTCCTAAACAAAACAGTAGCTACTATAGCTCCAAAGGAAGTTCATTACAAGCCACTGGTCCGAGGTAGGAGAAGGTCCTTCCACCCATTCTCGTGCGATGAATCTGGGGATCTTTGCTAGAAGGCAGCGGGCTGACCACAAGTTTCTGAGGAAGCAATAGAACCAACAGGGGCTCAGTCGATGGAACCCTTCCAGACCACTCGTCTTCAAATGACATGGGGGGACAAAGTATAGCACTTTAAATCCTTCCCAAGGACTCTGTCTTCAGAAATAGCTCACATAGCTCTGCTCACCTCTCTAGATGTGCCAGGACTCAATAAGACAGCACCCAGAGCCTTCCCTAACCACACTGAGTCTCACATATAGCTCTTCCAGACATCTGTAAGGTTTCTCCATGTTGTATATATCTCTGTCATTCCCCCCTCAGAACTACAACGCCTCGTCAGGGGCAGTAACCGCTATATGAATACAATTTACAATTACAATTACTCCTCACTGACAGACTTCTGCAGGAAGTCATCACAGACAACGCTGCCAACCCTCTCTAAGGACTCTTTAGTCACCGAAAGATTTGCCAACTGACTTGATGTTCCACTTAGGCCATCATTTCTTTATTTGTACATATTTCTCTCACCTTCTCTCTCACACACACAGAACAGAAAAGGGAAACATAAAGAAGTGATTAATACACATAAGCAGCGAACTACTGCAAAGGAACATTCCAGATTTTAAAACTGTTCTCAGACGTCTTTACAGACTTACTTGTTGATTCGCTTCTTGAATGTTTAGACACATAAGGCCAAACTGTATTTGGTGGGAAAGGGGAGCTAGAAACGTGCCAATGATCTTTTGTGTATTTACAGCTTCGCTCTTTTGGGGAGATTGAGGTGCATTGGAAGAGCGGGACAAAGTGCACAAGATTCTTCCTAGTAGTACTCTATTTTTCTTTTGTGGTGGAAGAGGGATTATAAGTAGTCCCTCCTGAGCAAAACAGTCTTGATTTTAAAAAACAGAATCCCTATTCACTAGAAGAGAAGAGCCAAGTTTTCAGTTTCCTACGGAAGGCATCCTCTAGAGGAAGCTCTCGAATATCCCTTGGAAGCTTATTCCACGCTTTGGCTGCTAGGAATGAAAAAGCTTTGCCTCCCTTCCCCAGACGCTTCATGCGGGCATGACCAGCAGAGCGTCAGATGCCGAACACAGCGCTCTGGAGGAGCAGTAGGACACAAACATCCTCGCGAGATAGCCTGGGCTGGCTTGAAACACTGCCCTGTGAATCTAAATAAAACCTGTTTCCTAACAGGCAGCCAGTGTAGAGAATTAAGGATAAGAGAAATCGATGTCCGAAAATGCAGAGTAAGCCGGGAAGCCGCGTTCTGAACCACCTGAAGGCAACCAAGCAAAGCTTCAGAAACTCCCAAATAGAGAGCATTTGCGTAGTCCAGCTGTGATGTGATCAAGCATGGATCCCAGTCATCCCGCAATGCAGAGGCAGGAGAAATAGGAAGAGTACGGAGCATCCCAAAGCACTGACCCACCATCCCAGAGTTCTGAGGTTGCATGGACAAATGATTGTCCAATTTAATCCTCAGATTTTTTGTCATCATGGAAGGAGGATTGGCAGGGCAGCGCAGATTATTTAGGAGCTCCACCCAGTCAGAAACCTGTACCTTATTCCAGGCACGAAAAAAAGTACGGCCAGCAGGACCGACCTGCTGAGAACAATTCTCTATCCTTCACTTAAATGGAATCAGATAATGATCGGACCAGAGAATAGGCTCGGGAGGGCTAATCATCAAAGGGCAATTAGAGAACACCAGATCAATAATGTGCCCAGCAGAGTGGGTCGGAAGAGTGTCCAGCTGAGGCAAATTGAGAGACGCCATGGTCTCAATTAGAGTAGCCACCAGCTGATCGGGCAGGTCATCGATATGAGGATTGAGCCAAGCGCAACAGCGGAAGGGCCAGAGCCGCATCCAGAGTTTCGATAAAATACACAGCGTATCCTGGGGTGGTAAATCAGGGCACCAGGAAAAGATGACTGTGCTGAGAGTGAGAGTGGAAAACCAGTCTCTCAGCATCCTGAAGCTCAGGTAACTCCAAGATGGAACACTGCACAGGATGCTTAAAGGTAATCGCCACTCCCCTCACCCCCTTTTTATAAGTTCTATCGCGATGTACTGGAGAGAGTAGGCCCCTGGACTGCCACTACAACAGTTACCCTCCCCCCCCCCCGACCACCCAACTGGATCAGAATCAATTAAAAGAACTCCCCTTGATGAAGAAAACAGCATAAGACAAAGAAACTAATGTAGAGTGTAGAGAGCGCTTACCGTTAACTAAGGGATATTTTATTGTTTCATTTTGTCAGTATTTATTTATCTTGGAAACCATAGAGGTAACAAAAAAGCTGGCATGAAAAATAATTTATAGGAGTAAGATAAAGCTGTGTAGGGTGGCGAATTAAAGGGGTATGAGGTGGAATCAAGACTAAGGAGTCTGCACATCCTCCAACCGCACATTTTGCAGTGCTAGCAGAGCCCCTAAGTGAAACTTTGGGTTCCTTTTCTAACTTTTTAAAAAAAAAATTAATTAAGCACAGTACTCCGCTCTAGTTCAGATGTACAGTACCTTATCACTCATTCTGCTTCCAAAGCTAACTGTACAGGGCTCCTGGAGCCTGAACCAAGCATACATCTTGCAGGCTCGCCTCTCGGCTCATCGATCGCATGCTACAAGACACAGGCTGGCATGTATAGAGACCAGGGGAAGATTTCACCTAGATCACTCCTTGAGGTGTAAGCCGCTCGCCTCACGCTCCACCAGGCAGTGGCAGGCTGCTCCACTGGCATGCCCATTACACCAGGATGCCGATAGAATCAGAGCGATATCTCTGGCTGCCCAGACCGAGCAAGAGAGATGTCTGCAGCAGTCCACGCCACGAAGGCTTCAGATGAATGGTAGATGTGCGAGGAAAGCGCCACTGTGGAAGTTAAAAGGCCATTCAAGAGAGATCAAAGGAGTTTTACAGGAACTTTCACATTCACTTTTAGACGCTGACCAATCACGCATGAATAATGACAATAATATACATTCAAACTCCCTCTTCTGAACATGCAGACTGACTCTTGAAGCACACGCTCATGCTGGGCCATTAGCACACATGCATGCACGTTCACTCACTTAAAGACGTGTACTCACTTGAGTTCACACACTCACTCTTATAAAGAGGAAGCCTGCCATAGAAGATGGATTAAAGTGGAAAGTGACATGAGATACACAAAAGCGTTAAGAAATCTAAATTTATGAGGGATAAACTAGAAAGCAAAAAGACACAAGGTGGCCCGAGTCGTTGACGGTGGGCAGAAAGCACTATGAGGGAGGCACTGAGGCAATGCGCTCGGACCATGTGGCCATGATTTATTGGTGAAAGAGCATCAGGGTTTATGTGAAGGATAAAAACATTCCTGAAAATTGAAGGCTGCGAAATTGTACTTTCTATCTGTGTCACTGATAAACAAGCATTTGCAATGCAATAGGTCTCGCATTTATACGAGTTTGAGCTATTGGCATTGTAAATGACAATGCCTTTTATTTATGTTTTAAAAAGCCACACATAAATATTACCAAATATTCCCAAAGCGTTGGCGCTAGGCAGCTAGATTTAACGCCAGCACTAGGGGAATCGCAGGACTGCACTGCATATTGGGGAATCCCGAGACGGCAGCTACCAGGGGAGGTGGCCCCTGAAACTGGTGGCGCACGGGGTGGACCGCCCCCTCCCTCATCCCCTCCCCCTTGCTACGCCACTGCTAAAGAGAGAAAGAAGGAACAGAAGAATACAGTTTTAACAAACAAAAGGGAGGGTACAGGAACATATTAACCAAGAAAGGAAAGAAGAGTGACAAAAGTATTAAGTGCGAGTGACTTAGGAGCAGTGAAAAAGGGCGCTATAAAAGAGGTGAGTGGAACAGGAACAACACAATGAAAAGGCAGAAACAGCAAAGAAATTCGTTGCAGACATCTTGCAGGTGCAGTCCCTTGCAATGTAGCATGGAGGTGTAAAGTACCTGATGCAGAGACAGTTTGTGTCCTAATAGTAGCAGAACAGAATTCGGGTAAAATGGTTTTGTAGCCTAATGTTGCTGCAGCAGAGATGTCCAAGTAAATTAGAGGACGTAGCTTTGAATCCTGCTAAGAAAGTTCAGTGGGTTAATCTGCCTGCTGTACAGGGTGTGTGTGCGTCTGTTAGTAACTTCCAGTTTATGGCTACTCATCCTTTTATGAAGCTCAGTGAGTGAATGCACGTGATGTAATGATGTTGTTGTATGTGCGCGTGCAAGTACGATGTGTGTCACTGGATTTAATTCTGATAAAATTCCTAATGGCTAATACTCCTACAGCTGAAATGACCATGTGACCTTATGAGACACATTAGCATTTCATCATCCAGAGGCCGGTAAAATATATACCAGTGAGGACATATTAATTTTAAATATACTGCATGTGTTGAGTGGTGGGGGTTAAACAAGGATTGCAAATAAAATAGCAATCGGAAAACAAAAGATGAAAATAGAGATAGACACGGCCAATAAAATACGAAGGCGCCCTTTCCCAGCTCGAGGCTGCAGAGTTTTTAAATCGCAGTCAAAAAGCGGCACATTAAGCCGACCGGTAAATACCTAGACTCCAAAGCTGTGCATCTAAACTAGGCGGTTCCATAGACAGAGCTGTGGAAGGTGCCGTTCGGCATGTACCCCTGCCTCCTTCTTGTCAACGCAAAGCAAAGGTTGGTGAAAGTAGCAACGAAGAACAGAGGAGGGATTTATTTTAGATAACTCATCCTGAGAAGTGAAATCTGATTATTTGGTATAAATGGTCTCAGATACCACTTAATGTTCCTTCAAATGAGTTCATTCAGTGATGCAACGTGTCATCGAGCAGCTTCTTTTTCATGTTAATACCGCCTTAAATACAAGTAGTGAGCATACAGCCCCCCATGAAGCACAACAGAGCAGTTGCAATCTGCAGTGAAAATGTGGTGTCCTTGTATTATATCGGTATTAGACAGCACCTTATGACCCAAAGCGAACACCAACGTGCCAACAGCATTTGCTCGCTTTTCTTTTGCTACAGTTTTATCCTTTGAAAGGGAACTACCCTGCATATTACCGATACAAATATTATTTCTTGGCTAAGCATTTTAACATCGCATACAGAAAGAAATGACACAAGGAATGGCTACTTTCGTTCGCAAAATGAACTTCAAGCAACCGCTATCTAACAAATCCCGTGCCACACAATAACAGCAATTCAGTCCATTCTTAAAACTCTTCCCACAAACTAGGAGATGGGGAGAAGAAAGGGTTTGTCCAAGATCACACAACGTCTTTCAGTGGTATAGGTGAATAACACTGTGAGGCTATTCGTGGTAACGTACGTTTCCAGTAGAAAACTAAATTAAAAGGATCGCGTTACATCCTGAGACAAACATTGGATCCTGATACCGTCCCCAAAGTGGCATTACGTTTACAGTTAGGACATCGCAGCAGTAGGGTAAACATAACCGGCCAGAAGTGCCCCCAGTCATGCAGCGGAGCGGCTGTTGGTTCGGTTTTGAATGGAAGTCGCCCTCCACCCCGCCCTCAAGAGCGCCACTGCTTTCTCTGAAAGCCCGTGATCTCCTCTGGTTTACACTCGCTCTAAACACAGTGGGAGAACTTACAACTGATCAGCACATGGATGTGGTGTATTCAACCACCAAAATATCCCTTGAAAATCAGTTCGCCTGCTGAGGTGGCAAATGTTACGGCTCCGGACTATTACATAAGAAAATGTTCACCCGCGATCTCCTGTTTAAATGTATACCTGTGAAATGTGTTTGTAATGTTTTGAAGAGCACTCTGGCACTCGGTGGTTGATTGTTTTTTTCTCAGAATGCATGTTCTGAATGAGGCCCGGTGGGATGGACGGGAGCAAGCAACAAAGAAAGCGAGGGACAGGCAGGAGTAGAGAGGCCTGCAAACATGCATTCTTATGGAGTGCTAAATTAACAAGCAGGAAGGGGGTGGCAAATGGTGTTCACGGGCGCTTTGATGTCCTCAGTGGCCGCGCGGCTCACTGAAAACATCAAAGCGCCCGCGAAATGTAAGTGATCGCAATCGCGATCACACTTCAAAGCGCGGCCGTGTGGCAGGCGAAAGTGAAAGAAAACGAGTGCTTTCAGGCCTCCAAATGGTGCGCGCGCCCGGCACACATGCACTGTATTTGGAGGCCTGAAAGCACTCGTTTGCACTTCCAAAACTCGCTTACTATAAGTCTCGCCAGAGCAGCGCTAAAGCGCTGTCTCAGGCGAGACCTAAAAAAGGTGTTGTAGGTGAAGCAGCTTGCAGGACTTCACTCCCCACCCCTGAATCTGGGGAACAGCCACGTGATCCAAAACGAGCAGTGTCATTGATGGTGTTGGCCACAATCATGTGTGTGGGCTTTCCCCAACCTTCCCCCAATGAGGGAGATAAACTCTGGAGGATTAAGGAAGGGGGGCGGCACAGGAAGAAAGAGTGGAGGTGAAGACCACAAGAGGGAGGATTGAGGGAATAAGACCAAAGTAATAAGAGACAACAGCCCCATTTCCCTAATTTGGAGAAGAGCAGCAAAGAGAGTGGCTAAAATAGAGCTAAAGAAAGGACATTGTAGTGGAACGCCTCTCAATGACGCACTGGCATGTTGGGGACAGGCCCAGGTTCAAAGGGAGCTGGGGTACCCACTGTGAGGCTGTATGTAAAAGGATGAGGAAAAGGTGAAGGAAGAAAGGGTCTAAAAAAGTGAGAAACAGAGAGTGCGGCAACCATGAAACAAGTTTGAGAAAGATTGTGGAGCAAGAGGATCAGCCCAGTGAACCAGTTAGGACGGAAGAGAAGAAAGTGGGGCCAGGCAGGTGCAAAGAGAATGGCAAGGGATGATTAGAATGACATCTTCCAGCTATGGGGAAGAAGACAGCTGGAAGGGGGCAGCAGGTTAGAGGAGTGGAGAAGGAGAAGACAGGGCAAGGCGCTGCCTTCCCCAAACATATGGCCTGGTACTACCTATACCTCCTCCTCCTTTTGTCAAGACCCACATAATCTCAAGGACAAATACTTAGTTGGAAAAGGGGGGTCGTAGATAACCCCCCAGCCGTATTTATTAACAAACAATTTAACATTTAATAATACAATATTTACAAATTTACGCAGAAAATCATACAATTGACATTGATTACATTTGATATGTACAGATGTCAGATGGCTATCCTTAACTTAACTCTAATACAAGTTATTCCTATACGAATCTAAGCATCACATCATCCATAATCATAATGGCAATTATTTTTCTGCGTATCCATGTTTGAGCCTACGGCACAGTCAATAACTGGTGTCAGATCCTTATCAATTAAGCCTGCCCTCCCGCCAGAGTGCGCATGCGCAGAGGGCCCGTTCACCGTGAGGGTACTTCCCCCCCGGTTACCCCCGTACGCTCTGTATACTATCTCCATAAGGGGCCCTTGCAGTTCTGCCACCTTTACTGGCGCCATTGTGCACGTGCGGGGTGGCCAACCAGCCTAGGATAAGCGTAACTCCCCCCTCCCCGCATCCTTCCAGCCAAAAAGGCTGTAACTGCCACTGGAGTTCTAGGAGGGACGATTTGTCCCTCCCCCTTGGGCGACCCCATTCAAGAATGGTGCCGCTCCCTAAGGACCTTAAATTTACTGCTCACCGATCATGACCTTACCGCCACAGGCCAGCATAGTTGCCCGACTGTGGCCCCCCCCACTATGCTAACTTGGAGGTCATGCCCTGCGACTCAAGCCCACTAACCATGCCAGCAAATTCTCTGAGAGGATGGCGTTACCTACCTTTGACAAGTGGACCCCGTCTTTTAAGAAGCACGGATCACCCCTGATGCACCCGTGGGCGGTTGTCTGTAACTGAGGAGACCTAAACAACCTCTCTATCTTGTTATTAATCCTTCTTACAGAGTGGTTTAGTGCCCTCACAGACTCCCCACCCCTCCATTGACATCTAGGTACCATTTGTGACCATGCTATGGTGCATCCCTGGCATGTTTTTGCTAACCAACCCACCTCTGTTATTTTGGATTCCACTAGCCCTCTTCTAACCCAGATTCACCAGATCATTCCCTCCTAGGTGTAAGACAATGATATCCGGGCGGGGACCCCCCTTGCTCAATAAGTCCCTTACAAAACCCCTGAACTGCCTCAAACAGAGACCCCCTCTCCCATGCAATGAGATCTGGAAACCAGCCTGTTCCGCTCTGTATTTGTAATTTCCTGAAAAGATAAATGCCTTCAAACGTCTCACATATGAATGGCCTATAATCCAAACCACCTGTGGTCCTGTTTCTGGAAGAGGTGCATGTCCTTGCTTTGCTAGTTGTTGAAGAGCCGACACCAGTTTCCCCCCTGTGTGACAGGTTCGAGAAACTGTAGAGATAAGCAGAAAAGACACGCATCAGTACAGTGTTAATGCCGCACTTAAAACATGTGCCGCCGCACATAGCGTTTGTAACAATTGGAGGACCATCTCCCAATTTTTTGGACATTGCTGCTTTGCAAGCCCCTTGCTGTTGCCTCCGTGGCAGCCCCTATTCTAAAAGAATGAGTTCCAAAGCAACTAGGATCTAAACCTGCCTGATGTACTGCCATATCCATGACCCTTTTAAATTGAAACCTGGCAAGAGGTGTACCGTCCGCATGGATTAATAGTGTCCCACCCCTTGTAGAAGGTCTATGCTGCAAAAATGCTTCAAATTGTGCTACGGGGCAGCACGGATTACCATGCGCCCGATGTAGAACTAACTCCTCACCGCAGGCCTCTTGGTCAGTTCTGGACTTCTTAATGGATATCAATAAGGCGTCGCCATGTACCTTTGCATGGTCTAACTGCAAACCCCCTTGTATATCCTGTTTATTCTGGGCCACCAATTCCCCAATGCGAAAAGCGCCATAAAAGGCTAGTTAAAAAGCCGCCCTGAACAGTAAAGCTTCCCCTTTGGTGTTGCAGACAGCGTCAAGCGTCCCCAGTAAGGCTGCTAGCAGCTCCACTCCTATCGGACGTCTCGAGTCCGGTGCTGTTCCTTGGATGCGCTGCCAACCCTTTAAAGCCTTCCTGACTGTGAAGCTAGCGGTGGGATCTCCCTTGTCCCTTGTTCGGGCGAAGAAAGATATTGCTGCCATGTGGCGCCTGGCTGCTGCCACTGAGCGCCCCTCTTCATGTAAAGCACCTAAATAACGCAGAAGTGCCCCTGTGTCATGCCATTCTTCTGCCCAATCCTTTCCCAAGAATGCACAATATCCCCAAAACGCCCCTTCATAAGCTTTCCTGGTCCTGGGAGCTAGGCCAGCTGCCACGAGGTTCGGTAGTTGGGGGCACCAATCAGCCAAAGTACTTCTGGGAAGGGCGTTGGATTCGCTTCTGCAGAGGGGAGGTGTGCTCTGAAGACCTGCATCTTGAAGTGAGAGAGTGCATAAGCAGCATTATTTAACACACCTGGCACATGTTTAGCCCTAAACAGTATGTTCTCTTTCATACACAACAGAACTATCTCTTTCAACAGGCGGAGGATCATCTTACATCTTGCTGCTTGCTGATTGATGCATTCAACCACAGTCATGTTGTCAGACCAAAATCCCACAGATTAGTTATGCAGTCTGTCGGGCCATACTGTTAATGCCACCCAGATAGGGAACAATTCTAAGAAGCCAATGTTAGCTGTTAACCCATTCTGCACCCATGCATCTGGCCACTGCTGTGCCACCCACTCATTGCCAAGTATGGCGCCAAATCCCACACTACCCGCAGCGTCAGTCCATAAACCTAACTCTGCAGAGGTAGTGGGTGGACCGGGCAAGACTACCCTGCCGTTGAAGTCCTGCAGGAATGCCATCAAATCTGCATGTACGGCCTAACCTCAGCCGGCAGCCTGGTGTGGTGGTGCTTTTCTTTAAGCCCGGTCATGGCCTGGGCGATGGAGCGGGAGAATGGTCGTGCCATTGGAATCACTCTGAGGGCGAAGTTTAACTGTCCTACCGTTTGCTGTAACTGATGCAAGGTAACCTTATCCTTGGCTAGGCATTGCTGCAAAGCTGTCCTGAATTTTTTAGGTCTCGCCTGATCCAGCGCATGCGCTGGTCTGGCGAGACTTATTGAGAGGGCTCCAAAAAAGTGCTACCAGGCCAGCCTAGAGCTACAGTGCATGTGCGCGGGCGCGCGCACCGCGTTTTACCGCAATTACTTTCACTTTCGGCCGCACGGCCGCTTTGATGTTTGATCGTGATCGGATCCCTATCACTTTCACTTTCGCGGCCGCATGGCCGCTTTGCATAGCCAATAGGTCTCGCTTTTGGGACCTTATAAGTATTTAGTTACGCAGATGTTGCATGGCTAAACACTTATAAGGTCTCAAAGGCGAGACCTATTGGCTATGCCAATGCTTGTTAATCTTGTCTGCCGGCAAGCGGAAACACCCTTGGACTGAATCCAACTCAATACCTAGGAATTCTATCGTTGTTGTTGGTCCAACTGTCTTTCCCGGCGCCAGGGGAACCCCAAAAGCCCGCATGAGCGTGCAGAATTCCTGCAGTGCCCACGCACACTTCTGAGAGCCCGACGACCCCAGGATAAGAAAGTCATCTAGATAGTGCATGACAAACTGATGCCCAGTCACACATCTAAAAAGCCATTCCAAAAATGAACTACATTTTCCAAAATAGGCGCAGGAGACCGAGCAACCCATGGGCATACACATATCCATGTAGAATTTTTCTTGAAACTTAAATCCCAGCAAGTGAAAGTCCTCTCGGTGAACCGGTAACACACAAAAAGCTGACGCAATTTCAGATTTTGCCAGCAAGGCATCAGGGCCCAGCCCCCTAAGCATTTCCACCGCCTGGTCAAATGACGCGTATTTCACACTACAAATCTCATCACTGATGGCATCATTCAATGAGTTGCCCTTGGGTGCAGATAGATTATGAATCGACCTGAATTCGCCCTCCTCTTTTTTGGGGACCACCCCAAAGGGGAACAAACAAAATTGTGAACCGGGATGTGGTCAAACGGGCCCATTATTCTGCCCAGGCGTAATTCTTTAGCAATCTTAGTTGCCGCCACGCCTGGATTGGTCCTCACCGACAATTGATTTTTGCATTCCGGCGCCCCAACATAATCAGGCGCAGGGATCCTAAACCCATATGTGAAACCCTCTTGCAGAGTCCTAGCAGTAGAATGACAGGGGTATTTGTTTAGCCAAGGGGTCATAGCCGTTATGTCAATGGGTGAGTGTGTAACTTGGTGTACCCTACAATCATTCCTGTTTCCTCTTGCCTTTATTCCTTTATTTCTTAAGACACTTGGACCCTGGGTGTGATGGGTTAGCGCAGATAGAGCAGGCATGTTTGAACTTAAATGTGCCCGGTGCCCTAGTGCATGTCCTCCTATTAAAATCCCAACAAGTCCCTTTCCGCCCTCCCCCGCACCCTGAGCTATTGGCAGGGCCTGTGTTCTGGGCAGGCCGAAAGGGCCGATAAGGATGAAATGCTTGGGCTGTCTGTCCCCTGTTATTAGCTTGCCCTGTACTAAACTGATGATTGGACTGTGCTGCTCCAAACTGATCCAACCAAGAGATCGTATCGACCTGGTTCCAGGAGAGTGCAGGGTCAGATGACTTAGCCCTCCTGAAGACTATGTCATACTGCTTCCAACCCTCTCCCCCATATTTGCCATGAGCCATAGTAATGCGGTTCTGGTAACACGCCATCTCTGTCTGTATGTTAGGAAAACGTTCAGCCATTACTGCCATGAATACTGAGAAACCCCTGATCCAGTTATTCAAGTTCTCTTCCACCCTGAATCTTAACAACTGACTTGCCCATTCTCTCGTGAGCATCCAGTCCTTCTGTTTCTTAGCTTCCTCTCTTTCTCTTTCATCAACTAGCAAAGAGAACGTGCTAACATAGCTGCCTGACCATATGAGTTCTTTTAACTCACGCGACACTTGTCTAGCCACGTTCTCCCTCCCGGTACGAGACTCTCCCACACCCAGCATTGGCAGTGTCACCTGCTTACCTGCTGCGGTCACTCCAGGAGGTTCTGTCAGCTTCTCCTTTGCCTGGCTGACCACCGGTACTTCTTTGTTGACGTCCAGTGGTGTAACCCCATTGTTTGGGTTGGGAAGAAAAGGAGTACCCTGTCCTGTCCCTAGTGGCCCCCCAGGTGTTGCCACAAGCTGGGCAATCAACTTACTTGCTTCTACCTCTGGATCCCCCTGCATTTCTTTCGCCCCTACTGATGGAGACAACATCCCTGCTCTCCCCAACCAAGGTAAAACTGCAGCTTAATGTGCCACTAAATCTGATGGAACCGGGTTAGAGCCTGCCGGGTTATCTTTTGGGACCCCACCCTCTGGAATACCTGTGACCTGTGGCTTGCTGTCTACTGTAATCACTCCTGCAGGGACTACCGTTATCGGGGCGGTCAATGGTTCCCCCTGAGGGACAACCCCCACTGGAATTGCCGGAACCGGGGCACTCAAAGGGACCTCCCCCCCCCCCCAACGGTCCCACTCCTGATGGGCCAGGCACCTCCCCATCCTCGGGCTGAGACACCGGCGCCGTGGCTTTCGTCTTAGTCACCCCTTTCTTGAGCCTAACCCGCTTAGGAAGGGGATCTAATTCCCCTCTGGGCTTGGGGGGTACTATGGTGCGCCTGGGCCTTTCCAATGTCCCCTCCTGACCTTCAACCCTCTCCCTGAGATCTGCCAGGTTTTGCCCCAATCTATTGACTTTCTTCCATCTCCTGTCCATGGTAACCATTTTGTGCATCATTGTCTTCATCATGTACTCCATGCGAGAGCGCTTATCACCCCGTTTCATTTTACTTGCCATTGCTGCTCACGTTCCTGCCAATTGTTTTGACCATACTTTGACTACCACTGCGTATACAATGCTAGCCCCGTTTACCTACTTAACTTGGAAATGCTACTCAATGTAACATTTCCCCCACTTGCTTCACGACCTGGTACCACTGTCCAGGCCCTTACCTTCAGTTGTAGGTACATGACCGGCCGTAAGCATCCACGCAACCAGGTGGGTTAGGCGAGTAATCTCAGCCCGTGCGGCTCACAGAAGCAATGAAAATGCAGGCCCACACGTGCCCCTCCTTGGATATCACCACTGTAGCCCAAATTGGTGGCTGAAACTTTGTAACTCCGCTTCTTGTTCTGGTTAACAGACTGTTCAGCACTCTATCACTGCAATAGATGAACACACAATATGAAGTGCAATCCCCCCCCCTGTCCAAACCAAAAACCAAGCGTCAAATACAAGGCTACCTATGAGGTGCTCACTGTCCCCCTCCAATAATCACTGCACTGCCAGAGTGTGTTAGTTACACTTCTTCACCCACTGTGTGTGCCTCCCAGAACAAATGAAACAACAGGAATTGAACACTTAACCTTGAGGGGAGAGTCTACTTTGTGAATAAGGTGCGAGCACTTAAAGTACCCTCGTGCACGCTGCACAACAACCTGAATTGTTCAATGAATTTTTAACAGTATGCCTTTTCTGTTGAAATTGAGATCTTACAGAACAGAAACATTGGGAACTGAACACCTCAGGATTTGAACACCTAACCTTGAGAGTAAGAGTCTCAGACCCTAACCATTAGGCCACAGTTACTCTCTAAAAGAGATCTTAACAGAACAGAAACAATCTTGAAAGGAAGAGCCTCAGACCCTAATTATTAGGCCACAGTGACTCTCGTTATACTCTAGGCCAGTCACTCAATGCCCTGAATGCCCGACTAGCTCTTATCAATGCACACGCGCGACTGCAACCGATCACGCGCTCTGCTACACTCTGCCCCCTGCCTTGCGACATCGCGTGGTCAGACCATGCGCGTACTCACCAGCATCGGTGTTACTGCTTGCCGTTCGGGACCCGGGACGCTGAGGGCTGATCCAGTCAGCACTTACCCGGTCTTGACCACAACCCGCACTTGCGGCGCCCAATTGCCGCCGCGCACCGACGTAGCAATGCAGATCCTCGTACGTCGCTCCAACTCAACGAAACCTTCGCTTCTACACCGTCCCGATCCAGAGGTGATCTCTGGGCCTCAGATCGGAGTCGCGATGTTCACTCCGACAGTCCTGCAACGATCCTCGAGCCAGCAGCGATCCCAGCAACGATGTTCCTGGAAAATAAAGGAAAAGGGAAAATTAAATAGCAGCCTCCTAGCGAGTTTGCTCTACAGGCTGGGGAGCGCAGAAGGCAAAGAGGAAGATTCCTCTGCTCCCCAGCCTGTTATGGCCATCACTAGCCCAGACCGGTTCTAGCCGGCCTGGGGCTGGACCTAGCGCTACCCGGAAGTGAATCACTTCACTTCCGGGTCACGACCTATAGGTGATGACCATCGTGGTGGAGGTGCGCCTGTCGCGTCACTGCTGTGCGCGACAGGCCGCCTCCCAGTTCATAGGGGGGCGGCAGGACCGCCATATTATCGGCGTGTCCAATGCCGGCCCCACCTTTTCTAGCAGACCTGTTAAGTGGAAAGTCTATACGTGCCTACAAAAGTAGAAAAAAAGCTAGTAATAATAAAGGACCCATTAGGTAAACAGCCCTTAAAAAGGCATTAGCCGAAGTACATGACAAAGAAGCAGTGTACCAGAGGTGCTGAAACCCAGATCAAGAGGTCAACTAAGGGCGTATGTGACTCAAACCCAGGAAAGGGGGGTGATGGCGAAGTAACACAGCCTATGAAGAGATATAGCAAAGTCTGGTGGGGTGCATAGGCTAGAGTGCAAAGGGCAGATATGGGAGGGGCACCAGGCCAAAAGAAGCCAAAGGGAGTTTGGAAAGACACGGTTTAATAAAAATATGGATTACAAATAGGGGGAACAGAGGGGGCTATTTCCGCTCGCAGGGGAGTGGGAGGTCCAGTCAGGTGGAGTGCCCCGACAGTAAGACTACCAAGAAGAGTTTTACCTGCTGTTCCTCAAATGAAGGAGAAAAATGGTGAATCAACAAGAAGGCTGGATTAGACTACATGCACAATGTGTGCGAAGTTGGTAATCCTTTTGTTGGATATTAATGCCCTCACACACCCTTTCAGGTGTCATGCTTCATCATCTGGGCTGCTCCTCGTCGGGCCGGCGGTGCAATGCCTAACGGGCTCCCTAAAAAGGGGCACTTTATCGGAGTTCTTCAATCCAACAGCCATTTGGTGAAGTGCGGGTATGGGGGCCTGGTTGATGTAGATGTAGAAAAGTGATTTTAAAACAGGGTTGATAGTACCAGTATAGGAATTCAATTTTATTCTAAAGGTCTCCTTCCCTGATTAAAAAAGTGTAAGTGGCACTCAGTAGAGTATAATGTCTCTAATTAGAGTGCTTAAAATTAGTGTTAATGGTCAACATGTTTCTCGCTCGGAGCTCATGCACTCGCGATTCTTCAGGACCTATGATAACTATCTACAAAAAAGAGCCACACCAACAAAAAACAAACTTAGTTGTCAACTTGTCATCACGACAATTGACAGAAACAGAGGATGATGTCCTCCAGAAAGGATTAGGATTCGTCCCAACCCCCAAGGTGGATCTCTTTACCCAGACTTGCGAATTACATAAATTTTTCCGCAAGATCCGGTTAAGATTCTTCTTTGAGGGCAAAGATTACACACCTGACAACGATTCAGGTCTACACAATCCCTCAACCTTCACCCCCCACGCGGGGATGATACCCAATGAAGTTCTGACATATGAACAGGCAGTACTCAAGGACGTAAAAACAATCTCTGGACATAAACAGTTCAACAACCTAAATAAAGAAGAGAGGCTAGCTATTACAACATTGGCGAATGATCCAACTATCATCATAAAACAGGCCGATAAAGGTGGTGCCACTGTCATAATGACCACAACTGATTATGACAATGAGTGTTTACGACAATTGGGTGATAGGCAGTATTACACCCCTATCCCCAATAACCCTACAGAGCGTCTAAAAACGACTATCACCGGTTTAGTCGACTCAGCAGAGAGTCACGGCTGGCTCAGTGAGAAGGAGGCTTCCTTTCTCATTAAAAAAGAACCGAGGACCCCCTATTTCTATATTCTACCCAAGATTCACAAGGGGGTCACACCGGTACCTGGACGCCCCACAGTATCGGGTATTGATTCAATTCTCGAACCTTTATCGCAATTCTGAGATCATTTTTTGAAACCACTGGTGAAGCATACACCTTCATACATACAAGACACCGCCGATGTACTACGCCTACTAGACCAGATCCAAGATACCCATGACATCAACTTCCTCATCACTCTAGATGTTGAAGCCCTGTATACAAACATCCCACAGAGGGCTACTCTTGAAGTGATTGAGGAAGTATTGGGACGCGACCCTTGGGAGTCGTCTACTCCACCTTCTTTCATCATTGATTGTGCCACCCTAGCTCTCACTGAGAACTTTTTCGAATTCAGAGGTCAACTCTACCACCAGACCCAAGGTACTTCCATGGGGAGTACCTTTGCTCCAAGTCTGGCCTGTCTATACATGGCCTGGTTTGAGGGAGTACACATCTTCTGTGATACGAATCCATATCGTCACAATATCCGACTATGGAAACGATTCATAGATGACATCCTGATATTTTGGACAGGAGACTGTGCAAGTTATGAAGCATTCTTCACATGGATTAATCATCTTATTCCTCATCTTAACTTTACAATCACAGCATCCCCTTCCCAGATTGCATTCCTCGATTTAACCATCAAACTCACCCAGGGCGTTTTCTCCACGACTCTTTACAGGAAAGCTACTGATCGCAACAGCTTGTTACATTTTACCAGCTACCATCCCAGAGCACTTAAAGAGAACTTACCCTTTGGGCAGTTTCTTAGAGTAAGACGGAATTGCAGTACAATAGATGCTTTTAAAAGTGAGGCAGAAATTCTATCCCGTAATCTTAGGGAAAGACAATATCCAACGAGGAGCATTACCCAGTCAGGAAAACGGGACCGAAATAACAACAGAGAAGCCCTCTTGGAACCTAAAGAAGAAACAACAACCACTTCTAAAATCCTCACTTGTGTCACGACTTTCACACCAACCACCAATCAAGTGACTAAGATTTTTAAAAAACATAGGAATAACGTTAACACAGGAGCAATGAATCTTGAACTACCTCGATTCGCATACAAACGCTCCAAGAACATTAAGGATATGGTTATTCTAACCAGACCCAAACCCAAAACCAAACCTACACAGAGTACACTCTGGCAATTACCTGCAGTAAAAGGACACTATCCGTGTGGTATGTGTACTGCCTGTACGTTTACATCTATACATAAAACCGTCACCCTCAACACCACCTTCACTTGGGAATTGAGGTCACATACGAACTGCAATACCACCAATTGTATATACCTCATAACATGCCCCTGCGACTTACACTACGTAGGGATGACGACCAGACCGATTAAATTGCGCATTTCAGAACACCGCAGCAATTTTCGGTGCCATAAGAACAATACCAAGATCAGTGCACATTTCTTGGAGAAGAAACACTCGCCAGATTCAGTGAAATGGCTCATCTTAGAAGCCAACCCCCATCTGTCCAAACAGAATCTTTTCAAGAAAGAACAGAGATGGATACACCGTCTGTCCTCTGATATCATTGGTCTCAACGACGACATCCCATGGGGGTCAATTAAGTCCTAACTGATATATTTATAAATTAAATTAAAACATTTTTTCTTCCCCCCCCCTTCTTTTGTATGAGACAATGTCTTTGTCTGGCTACTTAAAATGACATACCACCTTATTTTCGTTTTTTGGAGCCTGACAAACCTTTAAATTCACACTCATTAATTGCTTTTGGGAAGTGTTCAAAGGCCTCTGAGTACCCACCTTCACTATATTAAGTGTTTGCTTTGTATTTAACTTCGCCCTTATGCCTCTGTTATTTACATAACAGTCATACTGAACCATGTTTCCCATTCAAAGATGGCCGACACGGTTTTTCGGCATCACCAAAAAAGAAGAAAGCATGTTAATGTTAGTTGTAAGGGGACTCTTTTTACCAATCTTGCCCCATATATCTTTATTAAATCATTCCCCCCCCACAGGCAGATCGATTGCCTTTCTCTAAATTCTACTTTGTCCCCGCGCCTGCACTCGCTGTCACGTGGTACAACCGGATGTTTAGAATCCTTCCGCTGTATCCCTGACGCTACCTCCCAGACTTGGTGGCGCGGGTAGGTCTAGAAGTGCAGCGTGAGCGGGGCAGACGTGAGTACCATGGTCATCGGAACAAACCCCTTTACCTTTTGTGATCTCTGCAATGTCTTTTAATAATGAGCTGCCATTACCGTTAGCGTTACTCAACAGGGCAATCACTTTTCAAGCTCCTTTCCTTTTTACTATCGGCACATTGGCTAAATTGGCAGATTTAACGTACTCAGTCACCATATTAATAATACTTGGCATCCCAGCAAGATACGCCATTACTGTGAAATGCACCCGTGAGACAGCGCTTGCTCTCGCTGTATCTCTCCTTCAGGTTACTAGTAGTAGGTCTATACATACACCTACATGATTACGCTAGATAACCGCCAGTGCAACCATTATGCTACGCATGCTTTGTAGCTACACGAATAGTAACCACCATGTTATACTTTTGTTCTACCAACAATACTAGATTTTTACCCACAATGCTATGTTTATGTCCAAAAGAAACACTACCAGATTTATCACTGAGAGCAACACATTTAGGTTGCGATGGTAGATTGGGTGCCTTACGATTTTCTTAAAGGTCTATACCTTTTACCCTTGGCTCCAACTCTGTGTATGTGGATATTCAGCACCTATCTTTGTGGTCATGTCTCTGCACTTTATATTGATGTGTTTCATTTGTCCTAACGTCCATTTATTTGTTGTGACACGTGATTCCCCTTTTGCATCAACTCCGATAAAGTGCCCCTTTTTAGGGAGCCCGTTAGGCATTGCACCGCCGGCCCGACGAGGAGCAGCCCAGATGATGAAGCATGACACCTGAAAGGGTGTGTGAGGGCATTAATATCCAACAAAAGGATTACCAACTTCGCACACATTGTGCATGTAGTCTAATCCAGCCTTCTTGTTGATTCACCATTTTTCTCCTTCATTTGAGGAACAGCAGGTAAAACTCTTCTTGGTAGTCTTAATAAAAATATGCACATTAGTATTAATTGTGTGGCACTTTATTCTCCTTCCTTTTCCTGCCTTTCCTTTGCTTTTCCCCCCTTTCTCCTTGGTACTGGCCTTGATGCCAGAGTGTTCCATGGTTGACGGTTAGTTCAGTTGCAGAGCGACTGTCGTGGATGCACCTCTCATATTGCAACGATCCTGATGTTGAATAGATCGTTTCAGACAAAACTACGAGCTGCTTTATGACAAAGTATACTTGTCAGTTGGGGATAGGATCGCCAACGTTCTACACTGATCTTTTCTTGGAACCAGCCTAGGGGTGTGCAGCCATCCAGGAGTAGAGAGCCAAAGCGCATACCAAAAGGATGCTGATGCTTGGACCAGCGAGGCCATGTGACCGCCTTCCTCGCCATTAGTGCCTATGTGGCTGCTGCTATCATCCATCCGAGTGAGCAAACCCTGAGGGCGAGACATCTTCAGCTTAGCACACCGTCCTTAATAATCACTCTGCAGCGCCTCCCATAGGTGCGATTTCACAAGACCAGCCCACCTTCTAACACTCATCTGCAGGGCGCTCCAGTACTCATTTTGGATGCGAGCGACCATTTTGGTTTCTATTGAAACTGACCTATCATTTGTTCCACTCTAATGAGCAGTTTGCGACTGGAAAAGAACATATGCACCTTTAACAGAGGAATTTCTTCAAAGAATACACAGCAGCTGTCGCTCTTTTTTTAAAACACAACACACTGTTCAAAAGCAAAATTGTGTGAAGAGTTCTATTTCCTTCCTTCTGCTTTCCACCCCTCACTTATCTTAAGTACTGGTGCGCTTCCAGTTGTCTTCAGTATTTTCCTTGCCTCATAGTTTTTAATATGCTATTCCATCCTCCACTGAGCAAGGGTGATCCACAAATAAACTGGGAGAGATGTAAGGAAGAATTCCAGAATTAGCTAATAGTAGTTGATTCTTCCAAAATGCCCGTGGATCGCAGAAACAGCATATTGCTTTATTGCCTGTGATCAGAAGGGCAATTCATCTTTAGAAAGTGGAGGCACCCAAATAAGAAAATGATTATGATAAAATCCAAAAGGCAATCCTAAAACAAGGAAATTTCTTTAAATCTTCTAGTAATATCACATTGGAACATTAGCATTGTTATGCAAGAAGGCACAATGAAGGTGAGCCTTTACTGAATTCCTAACTCCATTTAGAGATTTTGTCTACAACATGTGAGATGGAAATACCACCAATCAAATGATTAGGAACCAATTGATGGCAAATGATAACAGCGCACACATTCCAAAGAAGTTGTGAGTTATTGGTGATTCAACTTCGGCGAAGGTGGTGAAGTTGCCCAATCTGTGTCTTGGTTGAGGTTCATCTGCAGTATTCGTAGTAGTTGACAAACCACGTTTGAACCTGTGCAACCAAGGAAAAATAAGCTCAAATAGACTTTTTATTGACGTAGCAGCACAACTCATATCATATCTTCCAAGAGCCGTCCAGCTATGTGAAGAGAGTGCAAAATCTGTGGGTGCATGGCTCATTTTGGGAGAGTTTGTAGAGAAAACAAGTAAACCCAGTGAGGCACACGTATCAGTTAATCCCATACCTGAAAAGGAACAAGTGGAGTAACTGGAAATGGACAAAGGTAATATGGTTCTGGTGATTCATGACTAGGATAGCAAGATGAGCGAGGAAGTGGACTAACCACCTATATGTTTCTTGCAAGTGTTGGGACAGGACTGGTCATGGCGGACTCTGGGTGCTTCTACACTATAATTACTCAAGAGGTTCTTGGGACATTGTCTGCACACCAAGTGAATGAACTACATGATCCTGACATCAAAGCAGTTTGATTTGGTAGCAGCAAAGTTGACTTCAATGCTTACCTTGCATATGAAGTCAGATTTAAGGAAAGATATGTGGATATTAAAACCTATGCTGCATGAAAAGACGTGTGTGTCCAGGGTTGGGTTGACCAAAGACTCTGCAGCATTGTATTGAACCATAGAGCATCCAATCCTGTTTTAGCTGTCATTGGGCCTAATTTTAGACCTGAAATATTCAGTTCCTTTCCTGATGTGTTTAAGGAGTGGTTAGGAAAGTTCACAGGCTTTTCTCACCTTATCAAGCTAAAGGAAGGAGTTATCCTAGTAAGGGAAAAAGATGAGCGTGTACCCAACCTGTACATAAAGGCTTACAGAATCTGCTTGAATACCTTCTCAAAGAGGGCATCATTAAGGAAAGAGAATCTTCAGAATGGATTTCACATGTGGTGTTGGCCAAAAAGAACAATGGAAGTTTGCTCTTGTGTGTGGACTTGAAAGCACTAAATTCAAACATTGTAATGTACAGACACTCTCTCCTCAAGATAAATAAACTGATTGCTCTATTTGATGGGGTTGCCGAAGTTCCGAACCTGAACACTCGGCATGCAATCACCAAGTTGAGCAAGGTGGAGAATCCAGACTCTTGACAGCCTTTATGACTCCTGTGGGTTGTTCCAATACAGAAGGATGCCAATTGACCTAGCACCACCAGTTTCGAGCAAGCAATGTTCCATCAGTTTAAAGATCTGAATGATAAAGTCAGGTGTTTCTAGGATGCCATTCCTGTTTTCACCTAGGATGATAAGGAACATTTGAAAGTTTTGCAAGATGTTTGGTCCAGGTTGTAAAGGAGGGGTTTAGTTTTGTCCCTTGAGAAATGCAAACTGTTTCAGGCACAAGTGGAGTACTTGGGAAATTGAACCTCAGAACTTGGTGTTTGCTGCCTGGGAGTCACTAGTAAGAGCAACTAAAGCTGCACCATCACCATGCAACAGAGAATAGTTGTTCTTTTCAGAATTATGTGACTATTATTTGAAGTTTGTGAAGAATTTCGCCACAGTCATGGAGGCCCTGAAGAAACTTTTTAACAGAAAGATGTTCAAATCAGGGGGACACAGACCAATTCAAAGCTTTAAATGCTGTCTGAAAGCACATAGTCATGGTCCTGTCCCTGAAATATTTTAATTAGGAAAGTCATGCATTATAACAGTCTATGTAAGTGCCTCTGGGTGGTGGCTGTATTAGCCCTGAAAGTGGGCAAGGGATAGTGAGTAGTTGGTAATGAATCCAGAACACTCAATGATGCAGAAAGACTATGGTGTTAAAGAATGGGAACTTTTAGCCTGTGTGTGGGCCATAAAGCACTGCAGACATTTCGTTTGGGGTGATACATTTGTGCTTCAAACTGATCACAAACCATTGGCCCTCATTTTGTCTCCAGTGAGGGAAAAGGTGGTGTGAACTCCATGGCCCGGATAGCATGACTGTGCTCAGAGTTACAGGAGCGTTATTTAGGAGTGCTATACGTACTAGGGGACAACAACAGACATGCAATCTATCGGGGTTATCTTGCCTGAACTCCAGGGAAGTTGAGTATGTTTACACTGCAGTTGATGTTGCGATGAGTGTGATGGATGCTTGTGCATTGCAAATGGGATAGATTTCAGAAGAACTCTGGGTTGAGGAGGACAGGGTGAGGTAGTTATGTTGGTAGGAGAATACAATCACAAGGGGTAGCCATCCTCCAAAAGCTTCAAGGTCCATTGTACTCTTGTGCTCAAATCTCTGCCAAGCTGTGTCATTATTGGTTTTTGTTTTCAGGAATGACAGGTGTGTCCCACCTGAGGGTATTAGAAATAGCATTATCCGGGCTAGTCGCACAGGTCACTTGGGCAAGTCCACTCTTAAGAACTTGTTAAGAACCCAGTTATTGGGTACAGAAAGGGATGCTGATCAGTTTGTGAGGACTTGTGAAGTTTGTACCAATTGTGACAAAACATTTAGGAATTCAGCTCCTCCTGTGTAAGCCGAATCTTGGACCAGTGTTGCCTGACAAAAGTTGGGCTTTGACAATGTTAGAAAATGTTGCCCTCACATATGCAGTGCACCATTTTATTCATTGGCTATTAGTCCGAAGGGCCAGAAGTGAAGTTCATGTAAAAGGCCAGCACACCAGAGGCGTAAAAAATTGTTAGAGACATTTTAGCAAAGAGGGAATTCTTGAAACCTTAGTTAATGACAACGGGGTACAGTTTACTTCTGGAGAAATGGCAGCATTTCTGCATGGGCATGGCATCAAACATCTTATAAGTACACTAGAAGATCCCCAATGTACTTGCTGTGTTAAGCGTTTCAGTTTCGAACAGTGTACAACTTGCTCTTCAGAATGGTTCACAATTATTCCAGATTCAAGAAGGAGAATGCACACCATATTTTTTAACATGCTTTAACCAAATGCTCAGAGGCCGAGGATTGTGGCATGCTCTGTCCATGCGCGTCAGTAGTGATTGCAATAGACCTGTGACCACCTTGGCTCAACAGCACGAGGTTCACCGCCTCTGCTGAGGGTCCGGAGGCCCTTCGAATCCAGAGAATAATCCAAGTCGTCACCATTCTTCAACATTTCTTTTCGTTACTCTTTTAATACTCTTGTCCATTCTTAACTGTTCAAACAAGCTGAGCTCGAAGACATTCACATTGCAAGGATTTTATGAGCAGTGTACTGTTTCCAACAGCGATAATCACCAACAGGTACTTCATTGACGTAGTGCTTATAATATGACGTTACATCTTCCATCCTTGTACATTAATGTACCCAATGCATTTCGAGAATTGCTCTCTTCTTCAGGGGTATCTGTAACATGAAAGTGAAAAACCCACCATTATAGCCATCACTGTAAAACAGTCTCTCTCCCCTTTAGTTACCAATTCTCTATGAGAATTCAGTAATACAAATATTACCAAATCCCTGCCTCCCTAAATAAGAAAATGTACAATCATTGCTGCTGTGCCACTCCCAAATTCGTTCAAGCTTCCACCATTATTAACCAAATGCAAAATTAAGAATTCCTACTGCATCGTGTTACACAATGAACATCTATTCAAAGCAGATTAAAATGTACGATGCAAACTGCAGCCAGTTAACACATTACACCGACGTGCAGGAAACTTGCACAGTTCTTGGCGACAGTAAAAGCCTTCGTGGAAGAACTGTTGATGTGCTCATGCCCCACCTTCATGCAGCACGCTTTCACTCATTCTACTTAGTGCCGTTCTCAACCTTGTTCATGCAAACGCTCCACCATTCTGTGGCCTGATTCTCATCATTCCCCCCCCTTTCAACTTTAACTTTATGCACCTGCATTGTATCACTGCCACGCGACATTAGACTCTGCCCAACACGCGGCGAGCACGAAACGTACCCCACCCAAGGAACTGCTCCAAGGTACGTTAACAAAACCCAACAACAACGTAATGAATTACGAACAATCTCAAAACAACATCAAATCAAATAAAACAATAAGTGTTGCTTCATGCCAACAAATTCCACAAACATATTCAATTATTCCCCATTACTCCAGACCATCATGGAGGGAATATGGGCTTACCAAATGTCCTCTCGCTCTGCGAGAGCTATCCATTCAGTTGCTTGAGGGGTGTCTAACCACCTCTGAGTGCCCATGGTAGCTTAAGAGCAAGTTCCCTGAAAGCGCTGAGCGGAGTGTTGAAGTTGGCCTGTGACATGTGAGGGCAAGAGTGGGAGAACAGTAGGTCAAGTCCAAATTGCGCTATATAAAGGGCACAAAGTCAGATCTCCCGAATTCCCTATTGATGATAAGGTGCAGATCGAATTGCCCACTAAAGTAGAAAAGGGATGTTCGAATTTTCTAGACCTATGTGAGGGGTTGAGGTCCCCAAAGGAAGTGTTATCACTCAGAATGTCATATGTTGGAGCATCAGGAGAGTTCTCAACTGTGGCAAGGGAAGAGTGCAGTGGGATGATGGGATGGATTCTAGTGAGTGGTATGATTGCTCTGTTTATGATAGTCCTATGTGCGCTTCTAATGAGAGACAAATTCCTAAAGGAAATGGTGTGATTCACATTGGACTTGATATGAATCCTCCAGTCCCATGTTGAGGTGAAGAGTGACCATTAGAAGGTGCTCCTATTGCAGATCGTGTTAAATGTTCCTCAAGAAGAACACCATCTGGTAGAATGCTTCAGGATTGACTTGCTTCTATAGAAGGCTGCATGCTGTATTAATTTTATTGCCTTGTTTATTACTGAGAAGTTGGAAGCGTTATATATACATATTAGTACACCATTCATAATTATGTTTCACTTCATTTCCCTTCTTTTCCTTGCCTTTTCCTTTTCCTTTTCTCCCCTTTTCCCTTGGTACTGGCCCGGAAGAACGTTTAGTGGCTGAGAGTTCCATAGTTGACAGTTGGTTTAGTTGTAGAGTGTCTGTCAATAATGTGACTCTCATATATTGTAATGCTCCTGATACTCAGACAAAGGATTGCTCCAAGCCACAACAGAAAACACCAGAGCACTGGCGAGAAGTGGCAAGAAACAGGAAGGGAGACAGGGCATGTAGTGGCAATCAAGCAACTGAAACTACTCTTCCTGGCAATTACGAAGCTATTAGAAACACACCTGATGATGTTCGCTATAGAAAAGATATGAGTGTGATAATTGCATGGGCATTTTAAAATAGTTTCAAAAAGATATGTGATTGAAAGAGGGTTCCAGATGGGAAGAAAAAGAGATAGTAAGGAGAACAACAGTGTCCACAAATAGTCCCACATTTTGGATTTTGACTAGTTGGGCACATTTAGCTCCACTTCCAAAGGTCCAGGGCTGGAGAGGCAGCACTTAGAGAGTCAGGACTTCCTCTGGCTGGGTCCAGGTGTGGGTTCAAGGTGGTTGGAGCCTTTTCTGTCTCAGAGGCTCTTATTAGGAAGACAGCCAACTAGCCCTTGGAGTCTCTCTGGCAGTCCTAGGTTCAAGCAGCGGAACAGGGCTCAAGCAGCAGGGCAGGCCTCTGTGGGTTCAAGGCAGGATTCAGGCAGCAGAGCAGGCATTCCAAGTGCAGCAACAAAGTTTTCTGAAGTACACAGCAGCCCACAGCAGCAGGCAGTCCTCTGAGAGTCCTTCCACAGAACCAGAAAGTGAACTGAAGAGTGGATCTGAGGGTCCTATTTTTATATTTGGTACTTCTTTGAAACAGAAGTTTCTAGAGATTACCTTTGAAAAGTGCTTGGAATTTCCTGCTTCCCTACCCTGCTTCCTGCCTGGCTGCAGGCACAAAGGGCTAGTGTGAAGTCCTTTGTTTGAAGGCAGGACACAGCATATTGATGTGCAAGTGGGGCTGTGCCCAGCTCTGCCTTTCCATCCTTACAGTGATGCCCATCCAGCACACCCAATTCCTCTATTGTATGGCTGTTTGGGAGGAATATGCAAACACCAACTGCCAACTACACCCAGTCATGTGACCCAGGCCCAGGCTGCAGGCACCAAATAGGGCAGGAAAATACCAACTTTCTAAAAGTGGCATTTTCAAAATTGTGACTTAAAAGCCAACTTTGCCATTAAAGAGAGTTTTAAAATATAATTTCTAGGACACCAAATATGACTTTCCTACTTATTCCCAATCAAAAGATACCCCTTATAACATGTAATAAGGTATCCCAATGTTATCCGATGGGAGAGGTAGACCTCACAGTAGTGAAAAACGAATTTGTGAGTTTTTAACTGCCAGGACATGCAAAACTTAAAAGACACGTCCAACATTTTAATTAAAATGCAACCTACCATATGGCCTGCCTAGAGCCTACCTTGGGGCCACTTAAATGTAATAAAAGGGGAGCTTAAGGCATGGCAAAGGGGTTATTTTGCCAAATCAAAATGGCAGTTTACAACTGAATACAGGTTATAATGACAGACCTAGGACATGTTTTATCTGGCTACTTGAGTGGGTGGCACCATAAGTGCTGCGGGTCCTCCAGTAGCATTTAATTTACAGGCCCTGGGTATATGGTATTTCAGTCTACTAGGGACTTATAAGTAAATTAAATATGCCAATCAGGTGTAATCCCATTTCCCCATATTTTAGGGAGTGAGCACAAGCACTTTAGTACTGGTTAGCAGTGGTAAAGTGCACAGAGTCCTGAGGCCAACAAAAACCAATAAATAAAATAATAGGAGGGGTGAAGGCGAAAAATGTGGTCTTGACCCTGAAGTGAGGGCCAGGTCCAAAACTGATGTATGGCTCCTTTGACTGTCATCATATAAGGTGATATCAGCAGCACAGATACCCAGCAGTTTACATTATCCTTTGCCTATTTCCCAAAGGTAGGTGGGACTGCACCAGAAAACTCCAAAAATGGAAGGAGCCTGCCATGCCTTTAACAAGGAGTCATGTACCAGTCATGTACCAGATATCCTTGAAAGTTAAAATATGAGTGTTTGATGTACACAGGAAACATCTTTTTGGACAGTGCTAAAGTGTACTAGGAAGGTTAAACAATGTGAAACAAAGCAAAGGGAAACAGGAGGGGAATTCTGGAAAAAGGGCCATGAAGAGGTAAGCGGCAGCAGAGCACAAGTAATGCCCTACCTGGTTACTTTCTTTTTAGTATGGAGAATGAAAAAAGGCAGAGTGAAAATGACTGCTAAAATGTTTTGAAGAATTGATAGAAGACTTGTTGTTCCACAAACTCACAAAGAAATGTAGGGTCTTGCAACATTTACATTCCTGGAGGTCAAACTGAATTCCATGTTAATGGAATTCACATAGGTAATTAAAACATTTTAAAAATTGTGGGAGTTCAGGAAGTGAAGCAAAAACAAGATATGAGTTATGACTGACACACCCCTAAATGCTGGGCTCATACAGGCCGCTGGCTTTATTCAATTCGGACTATAAGATCATAGCGTCCATTATAGCAGCCCAACTGGCTCCATTTGTTCGGACTTTGGTACATGTTGACCAAAATGGTTTTGTCCCCACCAGGAGCACAGCCCTCAATATCTGTAGGCTCTTTCGGGTGCAACATTTTGCAGCCCGATCAGGCTGCATGGTCTTAGAGTTAGAAAAGGCCTTTGAATCCCTTGAGTGGCCGTAACTTTTTGAGGTGCTGCAGGGGTATGGTCTGGGTGACTCATTTCTGCACATGGTCCGACTGCTATACATGCAGCCATCTGTCAGAGTCATGACCAGCCAACTGATATCAAAAAGTATCCAGATACACAGAGGCACCAGGCAGGGTGCCCCTTATCACCACTCCTTTTCTCACTTGCCATGGGGCTGATGGCAGAGAGTTTGGACTGGGGCATTCAGTTGGTTGATAACTTATATGTGGTTTCTCTATACGCCGATGATCTACTATTATATTTGAGGAATTTTCATGATATCCCGTTACTATTGCGGACACTCTCCGTAACTTTGCAGAGGTCTCCGGTCTCCAGGTGAACTGGGTGAAGTCAGGACTGTATCCCTTTCGAGACAGAATCTCTGATCCCAATGTTCGTATGAACGATTCCCGTCTCCGCTGGCACCCATCTACATTCCGCTATCTTAGCGTTTTTATATACAGAGACCCCACTGACATCCTGGAAGGAAATCTGATTAAAGCAATATCTGCCATTAGGGCACAGATCCAGTTTTGGAAGACACTCCGTTTAAACGCGATGGGTAGAGTAGCACTCTCTAAGATGGTAGTGTTACCGAAATTGCTGTACTACTTTACCAACCGTCCAGTTTATGTCCCGGTCACTATCTTTCGCGACCTAGAACGACTGATCTGTGATCTCATTTGGAACGCGAGTCGGCCCCAGAAGGCGCTCTGGAAGCTTTATGCTCCTGTCAGCGGAGGTGGCCTGGCGGTCCCCAACTTGAAGTTGTATTACCTGGCGGCACAACTACAGTGGGTGGCGAAATGGCTGGCGTGTCTCGGCTTAGATGACACGGCCACCACACAACCGCCGTTGTCCCAATCCCAGATAGACCAACTGTTTCACCCTGCCACTCAGCCACTGTGCCCATTGCAGACATGCCTTGCCCTGGCACATCCTTGTTACAGGAGGAGCCTATACCTCACTAGGAACATGATCCCTTATGCCCCATCGTTGCCACTTCTAGGAACGACCAGGGGTAAAACAAGCATCACCAAGTGGGGATGGTGTTATGGCATGCGGCGGACCTACATACGTTGGGCGACCTTTACACTGAGGGCGCCCTGATACCTTTCGAAAAACTAGCAGAGGATTATAATTTACCCACAGGTGAATTCCTACGATATAATTCCATCTTGCGATCACTTACTGCAGCATGGGGCGACAATAACACTGAACCAGAGACACACCTCCTATTGCAATATTTACATGTTATGGGTAACGGGTGCCACATCGTCCACTGGCTGACTGAAGCACTACTTATACACTCCTCACTACCTCTGGTGTCCCTCCGCTCTAAATGGGAGGAAGACAGAGGTAACCCATGGACAGATCGCAAATGGGCCATGATATTGGCCACCCCCACATATATATCATGGAATTCCAGATTCAGGCTATTACAGACATATATTGTAAATAGAACATATCTTTCTCCAGATAAAATAAACACATACTTTCATATGACTACATCTACATGCCCCAGCTGTCAACAGGTGAATGCAGACTTTCCTCACATGTTATGGTCCTGTACTTCCTTACATACATACTGGAGGGAGGTTAACGTGGCACTCGCAGCATGCACTGTAAGGAAATTGCCACAAACATGGGAGGTGTGCGTATTGGGTTCTTACACCAGACCAAAGAAACACTGGGTTACGTCTAGGTTCATTGACCTGGGCCTTATTGTAGCTAAAAGGCTAATCACTAAAAGATGGAAACAAGCTGACCCTCCGGCAGTAGCCAGTTGGAGAAACTCACTTCTAGTATGGGCACGTGCGGAAAGTACGTCATTACATAGGAAGGAAATAGCAGGACTACATAAATACCCTATCGCTCAGTTATGGGACGCTATACTTGAAGACTTGACACATACAGATGGAGAGGAGGGGAATAGCCCTTCACAAGAGGCTAGAGGACTAGACACAGATGCTGGATCCCAGACGCATGGCTCACCTAGATTGACCGAAACCGAGATTTGACATGATTGGGGCGGTCACGCCGGGGACACACACACAAGTCAGGGAGGGGAAGACATAACTACTTATTTCCCCAATCACCAGGAGGGCAGGGTGACATATCTAATACAGGGCGACAGTGATGGTGACACATTTCCCCTACATATCCTAACCAGGGCGTGACGCTATGACGATAGTTCTCTTTGTTTGCTTTTTATGTTTGTTTGTTGACTTATAAATTGTATCTGATTTTACCTCAATTTGATATCAAACTTTATAACCAGGTACATACATTGATGTGTACAGCTGAGAACGGTTGCATATTTCTCTTATATCCGTCAGTGCATCGAGGGGTGCTCCTTTTAACAGAGGACACATATGTAACACAACAAGAATGCAATTTGTGGTCAGTCACCTGCTGCATGGACTTAATGTTTATCACAGTTTACAAACATTCCGGACATACCTGCCGCACCATTTATTGCACCTGTAATGACTATTTGTTCCTTATCTCACCCAAGCTCTCTCCCCTGCCTGCCTTATCTTTTCCCTTCCCCTTCCTTCTTTCCCCTTCCCTCACTTTTTTCGTCAATTGCAACCTGCTTGTTTGACAAAATGCAAATAAAGATATTTAAACAAAAAATGAGTTATGACTGACCCAGCAACTGGAAGGGTATCTAAACTTTGCATACAGAAAGAAGGCAGCTGGCAGGGCATTCTGTAGGCATATGGCAGTCTCAATGGGCGGCTCGATAATGCATTGTTGCAGTGGAGGAACACTGTGATAATGGCGGATATTTATGGAGGGTTAGAACTGTATGTCAGTGTGTGTAGCCCATTAACCAACTTGCAAAGGAGAATTCACAGATGCAGTGGGGAGGGGTAACTTTGACCTCTGTTGTGGATGACACTAGTGTGCAGAAGAATAGAGAATGACCAACATCGGCGAAAGCTAGGAATGACAGTATACCATTCATGGCATGAATTCCTCTGACACAGGCAGGTCACTGTGGAGGACTAAACTAGTTAATCAGAAAGTGATTCTTTTGTGTAGTAAATAACAAGAGAAAAATAGACCAGTGGGTCCTGAGGTTGAGAAATCTGGACTGACTGTGTAGTAGCGTGACATTTACTGTTTAAATCGAAGTGCATGCCATGGCTGGATAACAGCACAGCTGACATGTTATCTCATTCACAATGGTCTAGGCTCTGTGGGTTGGCAGTGAGATATCCAACAGGAGTCAAGAAACATGGATGGAAGGAGAGTGATGGCCATTCATCTAGTTGAGGAATCACTAGAACATCCAGCAAATAACATACAGAGGCAGGTATGAAGAGGTTTCATATAAAACAGGCAAGAAAGAGGGAAGCAAAACATGGAAGGGCTTGAGAAGAGTAGTGACACTGCCATCAGCTTCTTCTTGGACATGGCACAGAAAGTATTAGCCCTTGCTGCCATTTCTGGGAAATTGGGGAGGAATTTCCTTTATGGGAAACCCCTTTCAGGTCTTGGAACATTTGTAAGGAACTTGAGTGTAGATTGTTTGGAGGATGATTAAGGATGAGGGCAACGAATGAATGCAATCACATAATTAATACTGAGAGAATTAATAGGACAGTAGGATGAGACATAATGCTAAATTAAAGGTAGCAGAGTTCAAGTTAATGTTCTTTGGGGTATTAGAGAAGGTGGTTTCAAAACATAATAAGGACCTCATAAAGGGTGATCAAAAAGTAACACAGAGAGGTTTATGGATACATAACAAGCCTGACCAGAAGAGTAAAGAGACCCAAGTTGAATTAAGCAGGGCCTTGAGGTAGTGACCCCAGTAAAATCAGAACACGTGTATGAGTATTTGTGAGTCATAAATGGCAGGATGGTAACAGGGGGCAAACAAGTACTAGAGGTACTCAGGAAAAGTATGAGAGCAGGAAACAGACCTCGAAGTATTAAAGACACACTCCTTTTAGACTTGGACAGCAGTGGAGGACTATGGGAAGAGAAAGGAGAAGGGAGATGAGAGCATGAAAGTCAGAAAGACATGCTGTGTTGTGTGAGCGGACAGAAGGCAAATAGAGTTGGGGAATGTGGGCATTGATTTTGTTTATTTATCTTATTCGGAGAGTGAGATTAATAGTTAGAATACATTGGAAGCATGGATCTATGGCCACTATGTTGTAAAGTGCTTCCAAGTTTCTGCCAGTGCAAAGAAATATGGAAACTAGTCGGAATTTTCCTTGGGATATGTGAAAATATACTGCGGAAAAAGGGAGTGGTGTGCATATGACTGAGTACATTTTTAACATCTCTGTTGAAGTTAAGCTGAGCGAGACCACCATCAGGACTCATAGATATACACACCCATGTGAAATTTACATAGCGAAGGTAATTTGTTTTGGATGAAACACAAAGGTATTGGGGCATATCAACAAGCAGGCGATAAAAAATTATCGCCGCTTTTGTGTCCGTTTTCGGACAAAAAGCAGTGATAATGGTATCGCCGTATCAGCAAGGTCACGCTATTGCGTGAAACCTTGCCTTATCAACATTTCCCTTAACAGCCATCTTTCCATCTCTAATGAGATGCTAAGTGGGCGTTCCTCCCCAGGATAACGGGAGAAATGTCGCTAAGCGATATTTCTCCTATTATCAAGCCTCACGCAAAGCAACATAGCGACAAGAAAAGTAGCGATAACCTCTGTTGTCGCTACTTTCCTTACGCCTGCTTTGAAACTGACTTAGCCATGATATCCTATGGAAGGTGGATATCATGGCTAAGTATGTGAGGCCCTATCAGCAAGCTATCGCCAAACTTCAAATAAAACTGCCAAATGTGAGATTCTATGTCAGGACCGGAGGCGAGGATTATGCTGTACTTTCTTTATTTCCATAACTCAGCACCAGGGTGGGGGCCGGTTTTGGGCCCCTGGGGGCCGGTTTAGTGACAGGGCCGTTTTTGCAGCACAGCTGCTAAATCGGGCCTGTAACAAAAACGGCCGAAAACCAGCCCTGGCAAAGAGCTCGGCGGCACCCCCAACCCCCTGGGGGGGGCGGCCGAGCACGTTGCCAGGGCCGGTTTTGGTTCCCAGTCTGGCCCTGCTCAGCACTTCAACAATAACAACAAACTACAACATCCATCGTTTTTGTAGTCCCAAAAGCAGACTTCATCCTCCAATCAGGGGTGTCCTTGGTCCCTGAGGGCATGCTGTCACCAACACTCCTCCTCTTTCTTTCCTGCTCAGCCGAAGATAAGTCCTGTTTCTCTTCTCTCGCTTCAGGGCGGGTGGCATACGGTGGTTCATTGTTAACTTTGATGGGTTTTGCCGATGTTTCCATGGCTGGTCCGAATTTTAATAGTTGTTAGGAGCGCTTGCCGCTCCGGTGGATTTGTGTTGGTTTAATTGGCTGATGTGCTCTTGTTACTGCCTACGTGCGTTTAAGGTCATTGTTTGTCTTAATGTGCATTGCTTTATGGTTTGACAGTTTTCTTCCGTTCTACGCAGGTTCGGGCTGCGGGAGCTTCCTAACGCTCCACTCGCGGCCCCTCAGTGTGGTGCGGTGCGGCGCGCTGTGACAGGGGGCGCGTGTCCGCGTCTCTCTGATCTCGGTCGCGCTAGCCGTGCGGGGATCAGAGAGCGCCGATCGTGACCCACGCCGCACGGCCCCCATTAGCGCTGGAAGCCTTTACGCCTGCACAGGGCAGGTCCGTATACCTTCTATTGGGATTTCCCTTTACGCCCGCATCGCGGGTCGGTACGATGGCGCAGTGAGTTTGTGTGCAGATTTTACTCTGCTTCAGCACGTGTTTGGCGCTTGGGAGATCCCGGGGCGGGCCCAGTCGCTTTCTACCCTTCACAGGCATTAGGGTGAGTCGCCCCTGCGGGCTTATGGTCCAGCGCACACCTAGTGTGCCCAGATTGGTGCTTTGCCACGTTAAACGTGCACCCTTGCCAGGTAGCTTCGCTACTAGCGCTTAAAGTGTTGGGGTTGCTTCTCCTCAGTTGTTACTTCCTGCTTTGTCCCTCCCATCGCAATTACATAAGATCATGGAGGAGTACACGGAGGAGGAATCAGTTCAGGTCATCCCGCTGGATGACGACTTTTGCGATGCTGTGGATGCCTCCATCCACCAAGCAGGGAATGCGGCCATGGAGCCTTTCGAACAGCGTATTATGCAATACACTTTTGTGCTTGACGCACAACGCCCTAGCAAGCGCAAGAGCTCATCCACAGTGGACTTGAGCGCCTTTGACCGCCTTAAGAGGGCGTTTTTGGCCAGATCGGAAGGCGCAACCCACCCTAGTTCCCCGTTTATTCCTGATTTACCACCCTTGCAAGAGGACAACGATGACGCTTCATCTAACGAGTCCGAGGAGGAGGCTGGTCCGTCCAGGCCCTGGCGCCCCGCAGAGCCTTTGGCCACAGACGCTCCGGAGGGGGAAGATCAATCTGATATGTTGGTCCCAGAGGACCTTGTCCATCCCCGCTCCTCGGAGTGGGTTCCCTCCGCCAAGGTGTCCGTGTTTGTGGCGGGGCGCTTGCGCAAACCCCTTGAAAAAGAAGTGAGGGCCTGCCTAAAGGCTGAGTGCCCGCGTCCGGCCCTTCCTGGCAAGGTCGCCTCAACTCCGGAAGTGGACCCTAGAATGGCCACCTTTTTACAGAAATATATTCGGGATCCCAAAAAGGGGATTGACCGCTCCTGGCGTTCGTGCCAGGATAAGCTCCTGGACATTGCAGGTCCCCTCACGAAAGTCCTGGAGCTTGCAGAAGAGGCCAAGGCGTCCGGTTCTCCCCTATCAGCAGAGAGAATTTCCAGTTGGGCTCAGCGCGCAATAGTCTTCTTGGGCAACGCAAACTGCGCCCTTTCGACAGAAAGGAGTCGCTCTTTCCTGATCAAGGTAGATCTGAAGTTGGGGGATCTCGCCACATCAGAAGCGGGAGCGGTGGCACACGGCAGTCTCTTCGGAGAGCCGTTTGTGACCTCCTTCACTTCGCTTGATAAAGCGCAGTCGTCCATAAAGAGAGTCTTTAACCCCAAGGTTTTTGTCGGGGCCGGCCGAGGCAGGGGGCGCTCGACCGGCCGAGGCAAAGGCAGGAAGCAGCAGGACACCAGCCGACAGGAGTTCTTCCAATCTCGCCGGGGCTCCAGAGGTCGTGGTGGACGAGGTGGAGGCAGAGGCCACAACGTGCCTAACTCAGGTGAGACGTCCTTCTTTAACCCCTCTTTTGGTGGGCGGCAGGCTGGCTTTTTTCGTAGACAATTGGAAAGCGATTACCTCAGACGCCTGGGTGTTACAAACCGTCCAGGGGTTCCACATCGAGTTTTACAGTTCCCCGGTGCCGGAGGTCCGGCCTCGGCTGTTGGTTTTTGCAGAAGATCAGGTGTCCCTCATAGACAAAGAGGTGGCAGATCTTCTGCAAAAAGGAGCGGTAATTCCTACACACCTTCACCCCAGGGGGTTCCTGAGCAACATCTTTGTAGTAGACAAGTCAGATGGGGGGCAGCGTCCAGTTATCAATCTCAAGGAATTCAACCAGTGGTTGATTTATCGTCATTTCAAGATGGAGGGCATCCATCTGTTAAGACACCTCCTTCAGTCAAACGATTGGATGGTCCGTCTGGATTTAAAGGACGCGTACTTGGTCGTACCCATTTTTGCCCCGCACCGTAGCTTCCTGCAGTTTGCGTGGAAAGGTCAGGTGTTCGAATTTCTCTCTCTCCCCTTCGGTCTGTCCTCGGCTCCATGGTGCTTCACCAAGGTCCTCAAGCCAGTGGTGGAGACTCTACGAGCCCGGGGATTTCGACTTATCATTTACCTGGACGACCTCCTATTTCTGGAGCAATGTCCAGTGCGGCTTGCAAGCAATTTGCGGGACACGATGGATCTTCTTCAGAACTTAGGGTTTATTATCAACACCAAGAAGTCGGTGCTGACTCCATCGCAAAAGTTGACTTTCCTGGGGTTTGTCGTGGACTCGGTTTCCCGCACTCTGAGTCTGCCCGCTCGAAAGATCTCCAAGATTCGCAGAGAAATCCGGCGGATGTTGGTCAACCTCGCTCCATCAGGTGGCGCGCTTGGTGGTACTCTTAAGTTCCTCAATCCAGGCAATATTCCCGGGGCCGCTTCACTACAGAGCGTTGCAGCGCCTGAAGGCTTTACATCTCCGCAGGGGGCTTCAGTACTCCGACCAGGTCCCTCTCACCGACGAAGTTTGGGTGGAGATGACGTGGTGGCTCAATCACATGGAGGCCTGGAACGGAAAAGCCATTTTCGGGTGCGAGCCGGACCTGGTGATAGAGTCCGATGCCAGCAAATTGGGCTGGGGTGCGCGCTGCGGGGACTCATTTACAGGAGTAAGATGGTCCCCCGACGAAGGACAGCTTCATATCAACTGCCTGGAACTGATGGCAGGGTCCTTTGCGATCCAGTGCTGGACGAAAGACCGGGCGTCATGCCACGTGCTCTTGAAGATGGACAATGTATCGGCCGTCAGATACATCAACCATCTAGGGGGAACGAAGTCCAAGGCGTTGGCGAATCTCGCCAAGGAGTTTTGGAACTTTTGCTTGTCCCACAACGTCTCGGTAACGGCGGAATACCTCCTGGGGGACTCCAATGTCATAGCGGACTGGTGGTCCAGGAGTTGGCTGGACATGAGTCTCTGGCAACTGCATCCTCCGACCTTTCAGCGTCTTCACAACCTGTGGGGTCCTTTTTTCAGTCGATCTCTTTGCCTCCCGGTTGGACCATCAGCTTCCACGTTTCTTCAGCTGGAAACCAGACCCCCTAGCGGCGGTGACAGACGAGTTTCTCCAGGACTGGTCCAGAGAGAAGGGTTATGCCTTCCCCTCTCTCGCCATGATAATGCGGCTGACGAACCAGGTTCGGAGGCAGGGGGCGAGATTGACTCTCATCACTCCATGCTGGAGGTCTCAAGCTTGGTTTCCAGTTCTTCTGGAACTTTCTTGGGATTCTCCAATCCTTCTACCCCACGATCCTGGTCTCCTCAGGAATCCCTAGGGCGAGTCTCACCCTCTAGTCCAGCAGGGTCGGATGCCCTTGATGGCATGGCGGATTTCGGGCATCGGTGGAGAGTCTCTGGCCTATCGACAGCAGCTCAAACTTTACTGGGAGCAGCCTGGGCGGACAGCCCTACCAGACGTTACAAATCTGCATGGACCAGGTGGGTCCGTTGGTGTGTTCGGGGAGGTCATGATCCCTTGGGGTGCGAAGTGGTGACTATCTTGAACTTCCTAGCCTCGCTAGTGACGCAGGGCATCGCGTACCGCACTGTTAATTCTTATAGATCGGCGATCTCTGCGGGGCATCTTTCGGTTGATGGACAGCCGGTAGGGGAACATCCTTTGGTGTGCAAACTCTTACGGGGAATCCGTCTTTCACTCCCACCAGAACCCAGGTATTCTTCCTTGTGGGATGTTAACAAGGTTCTGTGGCTTTTCCAATCCTGGCAGTCTAATAGGTATCTTTCCCGCAAAGAGCTTTCGGCAAAGTTGGCGATGCTTGTTTGTTTGTTATCCTGTCGTCGCGTTTCGGATGTCAGGGCATTAGATGTCACTAACCGTATTTTTACCCCGGAGGGGGTTCCCTTTCATGTTACGCGCAGGACTAAGTCCGATTCTAGATTCATTTCCTACCCAGCTTTTGACAAATCCCCGATGCGGTGTGTGGTTCGATGCCTCAAGGAATATGAAGCCATGACAGAAGAGTTTCGTCCTCCGGGTGAGCGCCAGCTTCTCATTTCCCTACGGAAACCCTTCAAGGCGGTTTCACCACCAACAACTGCCCGCTGGATCAGATGGGTGATGCAAGAGGCGGGTATCAATATCTCGCAATTTGGTGCACACTCCGTAAGGAGAGCGATGGCCTCCAAAGCCTTCGCCTTTAGAGGACATTCTCAACGCTGTGGATTGGTCCTCGGATTCGATGTTCAAAAGGTTTTACTTTAAACCAGTTGTAAATATGGCATCGTTGGTGGTGAATAAGCTTTGAACGAGCATAATCCTCGCCTCCGGTCCTGACATAGAATGAAAAATGTCCTAGTAACCATGACGGAAAGTTTCAATTCTATTAAGGACGAGGACGAGGATTATTCCCGCACGCGGCTCGCAGAGACCGCGCCCTACCCTTTGGAGTGTTTTTTCCGCCAGCTGATCCCCTCGCCGTATGGGATAAGTATAACTATTTGGTATCTGTATTGCAGCCCTGATATGGTCTGCTTTTCTCTTGTATGTTCTGGTTGTGGTGTTCTTTTGGACGTTGCAAGGATGGTTTCATTAATATCTTTGACCTCTTTTAGGATCTGAAGGTTCCAAAACGGATTAGGATTCTCTTGGCGGCTGGTTGATCGCAGTCAAGAAAGAGGAGGAGTGTTGGTGACAGCATGCCCTCAGGGACCAAGGACACCCCTGATTGGAGGATGAAGTCTGCCTTTGAGACTACAAAAACGATGGATGTTGTAGTTTGTTGTTATTGTTGAAGTGCTGAGTTATGGAAATAAAGAAAGTACAGCATAATCCTCGCCTCCGCGTCCTTAATAGAATTGAAACTTTCCGTCATGGTTACTAGGAAATTTTTCATTATCGCTGGAAACCCAGGGATAATCCCACGTTTGGCAGTTAGCGCTAGGATTTTTATCGCTTTTGAGATAAGCTTTGCTAATAGCACGCTATCTCAGCAATAAAAATCCACGCTAGCCGGCGATAATTATCCTAGCGCTAAGTGCGCTTAGCAATAATTATCGCCGGTTGTTGCTGATATGCCCCATTGTTTTTTAGGAGTCCTCCTCTCATTGCTATGAAAAATGCCTGTGTGTAGCGGAAGGATGCATAAACACTCAGCATGATTCATAAAAGGGTGAAATAGAACACCTTCTGGGAGAGGTTCCTGGTTGTATGGACATCACCGAGAGAACAAAAGCGTGATGAGTGTTGTTAGATTGGTTAGACGTACCAGCTCGCAGCAGCAGCGCTTGAGAAAGGGCAGACAGGCAATTTGAAGGTGAACATAAAACAAGAGATTATCATCATTGATAAACTAGGCCCGGTTGCTCTGATTAAAGGCAGATGATGTACTACAGGGAATGTTGGAGATTGGCATTTCAAGAAATAGATTAGGATCAAAATCTGGCAAAAGAGAGGGAGTGCAACTTGAGCGAATTAGGACTCTGAGAGTAGACATGTACAGAAGGCGGTGAAAGTTAAATATGTTGATATGTGTTCGTTTTTGTCATTAGGAATCTGATCGCCTGTGTGGGGAAACTGGACCCAGGACACATAATTTTGAGTTCTAGCCTTCTTCTGTATTAAGGCAAACGTTTATCAAAACTTAAAAGCTTGTCCATGTCCTTTCCACCTCCTTCCTCAAGAATTGCGAATTAGATGTTCTGAAAAGGGGTCACATCAGCCAGGAGTGTTTTGTATTCTGTGGTCCCTTTAATATTTTTGAGGCTTGTGCTGTAAAATTAAAGAGCCACCACGATCTAGTTAAAAAAATATATAATAATTAAAAAAAATATGAATCTGACCTTATGTAATGGAACTGGTGCTCATGTTAAGCGCTCCACTACATTGGAGTCGGGTCCGTCCTATATAAAAACTGCAAAAGCATTAAATAAATACAATCAGCCGTGTACTGTCTGCAAGCAGGCCTGTACACTGACAGGCCTGCCAGGGCATGATAGGTGTGGGTCATGGGTTCTGGTGGGAAGGGGCTGATAGAGCTCGGATATAGAAAATGTAAGTGAAGGCTAAAGTTGAGTGCTGTGTGTGCTCACCAGTGCTTTGTCTCTGCTTGCCATTAAACCATCAGACAAGCAAGCTGTTGCTGCATCTGAAGACCCTGGAGCACAGCACAGGGCAGTAACTTTACTTCCTGCTTGAACCCAGGGTGGTCATGCTGGTGTGCTGCTTCATGTCAGATGATCAAATAAAACATGGGGGAAAATCCCATAATCCAATGGAACCAGGGTATAAATGCCATTAATATACAAAAGATGTCCGAGGGGGAATCATTTAAGAAAAACTTAAGGAATACACAGGGGAACAAAGTACTGTAAATCCTTCTTTCAAAAAAATGACACATATATAAGAGAGGTGTGGCCAAGTGACAGTCGGTGAGACGTAACTTCTGGTCTCTCCGACTCCGCCAAGAACTAGCTGCTGATAGCGCTGTCCTGCTGTATCCCCAGCGCATGGGAGCAGCATCGGAGAGTGGGGAAGCCCCCTACAGCAAGGGCCTGTTCATGGCTGATGATGCCCTGCGGTGGGCCCCAGGGCTGAGGCCTACTGGCCGCATGGCTGTGCCGCAGCCATGCTGAAGAGGGACGGCGGCCGCCTTCAGTGAGAGAGGTGAGGCTGCTGCTGACCGGGAAGATTCCGGTGTATGGTGTGGAGTCCTGCCGGTGACTGAACCCTGAGGCGGCTGTGGGAGCGGTGCCAGGGTACCTGGAAGGCTCCGAGAGCAGCTGTGGCAGTGGAGCAGCAAGCGGCTCTGGGGGTTGACGGCTCAGGAGAACGAGGTAGGCCACAGCGCTACCTAGCCAGTTCATCGCTGGGGCAAGGAATTGGAGGCAGTGTGACCTCCCTGCCGCATCTCTCAAGCGGAGCGGAGCCAGTGGAGATCCCGAGCCGGAGGTCTCCCGCCTATTGGGAAGCAGCAGAGGCGAGGCAGCCCTGGAGTGGACAAGAGCAGGACTGTGTCGGCCATAGAAGGGGACTGCAGCGAGCGGCAGCTGTGTGTAACTTGGCGACGGTGGGGCGTGGGGGACGACTTGGTGAGGAGCCTGATCCTCGGACCACTGGTACCCCCTGAACGCCCTTGTGGTGGTGCAAGTGACCTGGAGTTGGGCCAGAAGCATAGATTGATGCCCCCAGCTAGAGGTAGGTGGAGAAGACCAGCGCTGACGGGATGCCGCTTCACCTCTGTTTTTTTTTTCGTAGGCCCAGCTGCAGGCGGAAACTGTCCTGTGGGCGCCTGCTATACAGAGAGTCTACTACTGACACCGGCTTCTCCCAAGCGACCAGCACCTGGATTGTAGCTGTTCTGTCCCGGTTCCTGAGGGGTGTGTGCAAGGAGCTGGCCCTTGACTGGTGGAAAGTGGGCCCCGGGCGTTGCGGAGTTGGGGCCCTGAAGTGTGGGGACATTCCCTGGTCTCCCTGCAGAGCAACTTCCACCGAGACCAAGGCCTGAAAGGGGAGCCTACACTCTGGACGTCCACTGGAGGGGGAACAACCTTTACAACGCAACTATTACAACGCACTACACTTACAACGCATTTTTTACAACGCAACATCCACTACAACGCATTCCATTACATCGCATGACACTACAACGCATTTTCAAAAACTACCTTTACAACGCATTCCATTACATCGCATACTACCTTTACAACGCATACCATTACAACGCATAATATTACATTAAAACCCCTACACTATCCAACACTTACCCTACTGTTGCACCCCCTGGAGTTAGAATAGTAATTTTTACCCCTATACTATCCAACACTTACCCTACTGTTGCACCCCCTGGAGTTAGAATAGTAATTTTTACCCATATACTATCCAACACTTACCCTACTGTTGCACCCCCTGGAGTTAGAATAGTAATTTTTACCCTTATACTATCCAACACTTACCCTACTGTTGCACCCCCTGGAGTTAGAATAGTAGTTTTTACCCCTATACTATCCAACACTTACCCTACTGTTGCACCCCCTGGAGTTAGAATAGTAGTTTTTACCCCTATACTATCCAACACTTACCCTACTGTTGCACCCCCTGGAGTTAGAATAGTAATTTTTACCCCTATACTATCCAACACTTACCCTACTGTTGCACCCCCTGGAGTTAGAATAGTAATTTTTACCCCTATACTATCCAACACTTACCCTACTGTTGCACCCCCTGGAGTAAGAATAGTAATTTTTACCCCTATACTATCCAATACTTACCTTAAATGCAATTTAATATTATGCGTTGTAATGGTATGCGTTGTAAAGGTAGTATGCGATGTAATGGAATGCGTTGTAAAGGTAGTTTTTAAAAATGCGTTGTAGTGTCATGCGTTGTAATGGAATGCGTTGTAGTGGATTTTGCGTTGTAAAAAATGTGTTGTAAGTGCATGCGTTGTAAAAGTGTGCGTTGTAACGACATACATCCCCACTGGAGGCACCGGCCTGCTGAAGGGGTGCCGGCAGCTGGGCTGGTTGCCTCTCTGTAGGGTGGCACCCTGGGCGCTTCTGACCAGGACCATGCACTGCCCCTGGGAACATCAGGACTTTCCATGCTGGGTCTCGCAATTGCCCAGAGATATTCTACAGGTAGGACCCAGGAGGGGTGCTTTATGTCCCTGTACTGGGTGGAGGTATTGGGGCCGAAGGTCTGCGAGACATGGTGCTCCTGAGTCAGATGAGCTGATTAGGAGACCCTCATCATGTCTGCTGTGCGATCTAAGAAAGACCGGTCATGAAAGCTATCATGGTGTCGCTCTTCTCATCCCTCTGAGAGGACTTATAAGCTATAAAGAACCAGCTCTCTACAGACTTGAAGGAGGTGCATTGGGATTTAGAGGAGGTAGGAGACAGTGTTGCCTGGCTGGAGGACCGCAAATCTGGCAGGGATGAGGAGTTGGAGATGATGCAGCAGGAGATCCTCCGGCTGAAGGGACAGCCTGTTGCTTCAGGCCCATGCGGAGGACCTAGAAAACCGGTCCCGCTGGAACAACGTCCGAATCTGAGGGGTGCCGCCCGGGCAGCGGGAGAGGACCTGAGGGGCTACGTTGGAGCTTTGTTCCGCCACATTCTGGGGTCACCCGAAGGAACAGACATTCAGATTGACCGGGTCCATAGAGTTAGCTTGCCCAGATCTGGAAACGCCCCTCCTGCGAACGTACTTGTGTGTGTGCACGATTTTCCGCTAAAGGAGTCAATCTTTTGCCGGGCCAGGGAGACCCATCCGGTCCAGCTCAGGGGGCCACACTCTGGAGTTGTACCAGGACTTGACCGAGATTAGATTCAAACAGCGCAGAAAATTTCACCCTGTCACGGCTAATCTCAGGGAGAAAAGGATATAGTTTGGATCGGCTGCCTAATGGCCAACATCTTGTACAAGTTCTCTGACCGTGACGGACTGATGTCACCACATGTTTTACTGAGTGTTGCTGATATGTGTTTATTATGGAATTTTAATTTGGTCATGGACCTCACTCTGGACCGCTCTAGCCAGCGCTTTTTGCAAGCAGGAGCCTTCATGTCTGATGGCCTTCGCTAGCTGGCAGATGAGTGGCTCTCTGATATCTGGCACCACCTGCACCGCTTTTTGAGGGACTATACTTTCTACTCGGTGGCAAATAAATCTGATGTGCGCATTGACCATTTTCTTACGTCCCCCACACTTACAGCTAAACTCGGAGAAGTGACCATAGAGCCCCGATCCCTTTCAAACCACACCATGATTCTCTGACTCTATGGTTGGGAGACTCTCACCCTTCGCTTCCCGGTTGCGACTACATGACGCGTTGCTGCAATCTCCTTTCACGACTTTTGTTGTGCGCGCTGCATCGCAGTCTCACAGGATATTCATTGATCATTGGGCTGATCTTGGGCTGAATGGGGGCTTTCCCCCTGGAGGGTTACCCCCTCTGTGTTTTCATGTGTGTATTACTTTAGTCTTCAGATTAAAGTGCTTCCCTCCGAGCCCCCGCATTGTGTATATATTCTTGCATCCATTTTAAAGTGCTTTGCACTCCTCGTGTGACCACTGCCGCGAGTGAGAAGTTGTGTATGGCATGCGCACTTTCCATTTAAAGTACTGTTTTCAGATTAAGTGCTGGTGTGTTCTTGTATGTTTAGTTGGTGCGCCCTGCTGAGGATTTCCTTTCAATCCATGTTACCATCCTCCTGTTGTGTGTGTTCTTGCAGTACGTGTAATCTCCACGTGGACGTGCTCTCTTGTGTCACACTGCACCCGCTGGGAGGACTGTTTTGCATTTTCGGTGTACCCTGCAAGTGCTCCGCGTTGTTGTGTCCAGTTGGAGAGCCCAAGGATATCACACACGTGAGGGTGTTCTTTCATGTGTGTTAAGATGTAGAGTTCAAGGTGAAATGCCCCACGAGCCCACCCCCTGCGGTGAGGCTCTTTTTTGCAGGTTTTCCTCTGTGCATTTTGTTTATCGGGTTGAGATGCGGGCTCCATTTCAGACCCTACGTCCGACCCCTCCCTGCTATCAATGTGAAAGTGCGAAAAGACACAGCGAGCTGTGGAAAATCCACAGAAGATGATGAAGCCCGGCATCTCCGACTTAAATACATTGTGTTATCTTTGGCAAACTGCATCTTGGCTACAGAGGCAACAGTACTGCTGCACACACTGGTATGGAAGGGGGCGGGTGTTAAAAAAACTTGGTGACGGTGTGAAAAATAGGGAAAAAACTGAACATCAATGCTAGCAGCATGCCCGTCCCCTAAAGACTGTCAACATTGCAGCTGCGGCAGAACATGTGAGAAAACGCTTACCAATTAACCACTCCCACGGGGCCTGAGGCACTGCCATTCTGTTCCTGGAGTATCACAAGGCACTAGAGAGCCCATTTGCTAAACAAAACAAGCATTTGCAATGCAATAGGTCTCGCATTTACGCGAGTTTGAGGTATTGGCATTGTAAATGACAATGCTTTTTATTTGTTTTGGTTTTTAAAACATAAATAAAAGGCATTGTCATTTACAATGCCAATAACTTAAACTTGCGTAAATGCGAGACCTATTGCATTGCAAATGCTTGTTTTCAAATGGGAGAATACAGAAAATTGGGATTCTGTTGAATGCTCTCCAAGCTGTCATTCATGAATTACAGGGCAATAGCTGAGCAGACCGATCTAGGGAGTTGAGAAATGAGTGATTTTGTTAAATAATTGAATATATTTGTAGTATAATGGTAATATTTTCATGTGGGTGTATTATTTTGTTATAATTGGCTGCTTCATGTTCTAAAACCCAAAAAGTATCAAAGAATTACTTCACATATAGTTGTTAAATACATTTTAAATAAGTGTGAAAAATGTTCAAGCCCACAACTTCATTTATTGCCAAAAATCTTATTAGCTATGGGTATCTACTGATAAGATAGCTAACAAAAATATGGGTAAATACAGACAGAAATGTCCAACAAACAAATACAATAAAACCGGGAGCCCTACTTCTAAGGCATTGTCTGTATCTGCCCACTATTAAAGGGCTACGCACGGCAAGCCTGTCCAGTGAGTGTGGATCCAAGGCACTCAGAATGTGTAGCTAAAGTTTTTTTTTCTTCCATTAAATTGTATTTCTGTTACTTTTAAAGTATAGGATTTATGTTGTTGGAAATGGTTGTAAACATGGATTGTTGGTACAGGCACCAATAGCATTGCACCATAGTTCACTCGAGCCTGTACGGATGGCTTATTATTGTATGTGGACCCCATAACCTTGATATAATATCTTTGGAAGAGGGACTTTATACTGTCCACAAACAGTTCAAAGGCGATACTGGTCATTCTGATCAAGAATCTCGAGACTCGTTTTTATAAAATTCATCCAGTATATGTTGGGGAAGACCTCTCATTTGTCCAGTGAATTGAAAAGTGTACTTTTCTTAGATAAAGTTTAAAGTTGCAGTTTAGCGAGAGAGTAGTGGGCTGGCCCCACGTGTTCAGGTGATGAAGTAGATGTAGTTGAGATGGTACGTAGATGTTACAGCAAGATAGAACAAGCCCCACCAGGAGCAGCCTCCCAGCTGCTCAGCCCATCTTCCAACTGACCAGTCACACCAGGCACCCAAGCATTCCGCTCATGTCACTCACACCAACATTCTACATGGAACACTCACACTGGCTGAGCAGCTAGAGATAAGGTGAATGTGAACATAACAGCATAACATGAGAATACTACAGAGAGGCATAGCTTTCATTGATATCGCAGGTTCAATGGCCCCAGGACTGCGCTGAAACTCCTTCAGAGCTTTCTACCAACTGAAGATCCATTTTCCTTACTCACATTATGGCTTTTCATATGCACACTATCTCATCTTACCTTCTTTTTATCTGCTTGTAGTTTAGTCAGCTAAGGAAACCGAGGCACAAAGGGTAAAAGGATGTGCCAGGCAAGGCTTTATTTGCACATCAGCATATTTGCACATATAACCTGTTTTTAAAAATTGCTCTTACTGTTTTAATGTTGTGGGGCGATTGGGGTGACGTGGATTCCGGCAGCAAAGCAAGTGGTGACTTGTATTTACTCGGGATCGAGTAACCGGAAGCGCCGCCATTTTGAGAGTAGTCGAGGTCAGCGGACCAGGCTACTCAACCCTATACAGCGCCAGGGACCCTGGATGTCTACGCACAGATTCTCGGAAGGCAAGCAGGTATGATAGTACAAGCCTGCTTAAGCTAAGAGGGACCTCCCTGAACAAAGACTGTCCGTGCATATTTCCTAATGCCCCAGCGTCAGGGAGTCTTAAGGTCTGTCCGAGTTGTGGTTTTGACATTCCGAGAATCCTTAATCTACCAATCTCCAGAAATAAGGAGAGGATGAGAGAGGAAATTAGCAAAGAAACCCAAGTAATAAAATGTATCTTAGTCAATGTGACGTCTCTGGTTAAACACAGCATAGAATGCGCCAGCCTCATGGGTGACCTAGGGGCTATGGTGGCTTTCATCACAGAGACCTGGACAGATGCGGCATCCGGGCCGGATATTGTGATGGCCACACCTCCCGATTTCTTATGCCAGACATTGGATAGACCTACAGGGAGAGGCGGAGGTCTGGCAGTGAAATATCATAAGACAATTAAAGCTGCATTTGAGCCACTCCCTATGGATACTTGTGAGGAATTATTCTTTAATCTCTCCCTTACCCATCATCACTCCTTTAAGGGATGTATTCTATATAGACCTCCAGGATCCAGGAAGGCGTTCCTCACCTCTCTGGATACCCTCCTAGAAGAAGGAATGCTCACAGAGGCCTTTTCTATTATGGGAGATTTCAACTTTCACTTTGAGCTGACAGAAGAAGTGGACACTATGGCATTGACTGACTTGATGATGACCGCTGACCTGAAACAACAGGTAGTGGGGACCACGCACAGGGGAGGGCATGCCCTTGATGGGATTTTCTCTAATCATCAGAATTTACATTTGAAGGGCTGTCTCCCTTTGGTATGGTCAGACCATGCGGCGGTCCAATTTGAGATTCTGTTGCCGGAAGCTCCTAGGAAAAACTTTGGCCCAAAGGAATGTATTAGGAGAAGAGCATGGAATAAGGTGGAGGCAACCACCTTTAACGAATTGTTGGTCTCGACCGCAACACAACTGCCCTCTGAAGTGAATGAAGCCTGTCAAAGATATTCAAGATGGCTGGAGCAAGCCTGTGATAGTGTAGCGCCAATCAAACTCCTTCGACCCATGAGATCACACCCCTCGGCCCCCTGGTATTCTGAGGAGCTTAGGAACCAGAAACTCAAGTGTAAGCAGTTTGAAAGAAGCTGGAGGAGGAATTATAATGATAGTGAGAAAAAAATGTATAAAGTCCACCTGCAGTCCTATAAACAGGCAATAGTGGCAGCCAAACAAATATACTTCGCTGCTCAGATTAGGAGCGCTAAAAATTCTAGTAAAGAATTGTTTAAGACGGTGGCTTCACTGACCGTGCCGAAGCCTGTGCTAGTGCAGCCCAGCCAAGGACTTTGTGAAGATCTGGCCAAATTCTTTTTATCTAAAGTTGAATCTATTTACACGGCCTTTAGTACCCTTAGTGCGGGGAACGTAGATGGCTGTACTAACACTCCCACAATAATAAGGGTGCCCAGCCAGGTGTTTGGGAACTTCCGGCCAATACTTCCCAAGGAAATTCAACAGCTTCTTATGGAAGCAAAATCTGGTTCTCCTTTTGACCCTTGCCCCGTAAAAGTAGTGAAACTGGCGCTGGATCCAATAGCGGAATCTCTTACCACTATTTTTAACCTCATGTTTGCAACTGGACTCTTTCCCAGTCAATGGAAACTGGCATCGGTTCTGCCACTCCTAAAAAAATCAAAGCTTCCGGTTAATGATCCCAGTAGTTTTCGTCCAATCTCCAGACTTCCGTTACCAGCCAAGCTGGTGGAGAAAATTATGAATAAGCAGTTTAGCCAGTTCTTGGATGAGACTCAAGTACTGGACCCGACCCAGTATGGCTTTAGGCCTGGTCATAGTACGGAATTGGCTCTCATAAAGGCTACGGAAGAAATCAGGGCTGCTGTGGATCAGGGAGGGAGGGCGGCACTGATTCTGTTAGACCTGTCCGCAGCATTTGATACTATTCACCATTCCATACTGTTGAGCCGTCTAAACACCTGTGGAATTCAGGGGAAGGCCTGGGATCTCTTAAGGTCGTTCCTCGCGGACAGAAAACAGATTGTCTGTTCTGTACTTGTACTGTACTGTACTTGTACTGTAATGGACTCTACCTCAATATGCAATTAAAAAGATTAAATAAACTGCAGATACTGCAGAATGCAGCAGTTAGATTACTCATGGACCCTTCAAATTTTTGCTCCGTTTCCAAAGAAAGGAAAGCCCTACACTGGCTCGCAGTAAAGAGCCGTATACAATTTAAAGTACTATGCTTGGCCTTTAAGGCCTTACATGGCATAGGTCCAGAGTTTCTACAGCAAAGACTGCACTGGTACGTCCCAGGCAGACACCTGCGCTCTGAAGATGCCAACCTGGTTTGGGTGCCTCGTATAAAGAAAGCCCGTTGGGGAGGCAAAACTTTTATCCATGGCACAGCGAAGGCTTGGAATGAATTACCTCGCTATTTGAGATCTTTCACCGAGCTCTTACCTTTTCATAAGGAATTAAAAACCTGGCTCTTTTCTAAAGAGTAGGCCGCCTCCTTTTTACTCTTTACCTGCCAATCTTGGAGAATCAAGAAGCGCCAGGACACCTTCGGGTATTTGTTGCGCTCTACAGATGACATTAACATTAACATAATCTTGGAACAATGAGACTAGTGTTTATTTTGCCTCGCTTCCTTCTCTGACTGCAAAGTGAGAACCATGACAATCTTGCTGGGGACCTGGAGTGTAAAAGGAAAGATTGTTGAATGTACTATTTTTTTTATTAACTCTTAATAAAAATTACAATACCTGTATAGGTATTTCAGATTATATCAGCAGTTCAAATGAAACACATTTTTTTGTAATTCTGAAGTTTTGTGGTAACAGAGATTGCTATTAGATCAAAACAAACAAAGACACATTGTGATTCGCAAATCAAAATATTGCAGAAACTTGATTTCTACTTGTTTGTGCGCTGCATAGTTTGTATCGGTAAAACTGCAGGCCTGTTCATATGTAGTGGCCATTTCAATGGAAAATATGGTGTATTTAAATGAGTGGGCTAACACACCATGCCTTAGTGCTATATTTGCGGCAATGTGCCACACACCACACACTTGCCATGTCCTGCTGATTGGGTGTCTCACTTCCTGCACTTGTCTTTTGTCTGATGCTTGGCCTTTTCACACTCCCTATGACTTAGTGATGTAACACTGATGACATCACCCCCATTCTGAAAATTGTTCCAAGACCACTGACCTGCACCCCACTGTTCAGGCTACAGCAAGGGGTTTCACAATCTAAAGTGCAGGTCTGTTATTTTACCTACTCTTGCCATCACCGAGTATCCTTTTCACTTTTTGGATGTTGAGTGTTGTAATGCACATCATGTGTGTGCAACGTGTTGGCGATCGTGATCAAAGTGAAAACACTACAGTGAGCCGCGGCATATCATGTGAAATAGACGACAAGGGTAGTCCTTCTGTGATACCTGTTCCAAACTTGGAAGTAAAAAGTAACTCTCAGCTGTGGGTGGGCCTGCTGGCAAGGTAAGGTCTCCATCAGAGGGTCTGCTGTGTGTACTGTACAGTCATGGCTGCTCGCTTTCTGAGCGTGCAGTATCTATGAACATGCATGTGTTTGCAACAATAGTATCCTAACACTATGGTCCCATCCGAATCTATGGCCGTGGCCTGCTGGAGCTTGTTCCACGGCTGAGCAGCTGGCACTGCCAGGGTTCTGCCGCCAGACGAGGCTTGTAAGACGCGCCCATCCCAGAGTTCCGTTCCGCTGATCTCACCTTGTGACAGTCATCTGTCAGACCGTATCTGCTGAAGCTGCCTCTGGACTCTGCAGGCCCTCGGCATCAATGATGTCCGGATCACTCGAGTCGGATCCTGTGGCACACGTCTTGTATGTCACAGTCAAGGATGTGTACATCTCCAGGGTGTGTTTTGAAGTTAGCACTTGATAATAAACGCCCCTAATTAAGGCAGATCCGTCTACTCCTTGGTTTCAATGGGCCGGAAGTACTCGCAGGTACAGTGTACCGGCACTTTTCAAAGTTTTTTCCTGGAGTACTGGAGCGCCTCTCTAGACAGGGAGAGTACCGGTACTCCCAGGGTTCCGGCAGCAGTGCAGGAGTTGGCTCTACACAGTAGGTCACCAGAGCAAGCTCGGCTGCACCAGCCAATCAGTACAGAAGACAACTTTTGTTATGGGAAAATATTGCTGCAGGTTTATTCCATACAAAAGTATGCAATATGGTGGGTTATTTTACGGGCGATCCAAGGGCAGGCAGCTGTACCAACCTATGCTGCCCCCCGCCCGCCTGATGAGCCACCAAAACAGCTAATTTCTCCCTTGCAACCTGCTTTTTAGGGCCTCCTGCATGTCCAGTGGAATGTGTCCATGCTCACCTGTGACAAATGCACCCCATGTTTGTCAACTTAACCTTAGGCGTACGCCTGGATGGCCCGTGCCACCAAGACAGCTGTCTTCTCACTTGCCACCTCTCATTTCCAGGGCCCCCCTGCAAGGCCAAGGGAACAAATCCATCCCAATGGTGACAATGGCCCCCCATCTTTATCTAAGTAGCCTTTAACATTAACCTGAATCAGCCCGTGTCTGATGAAACCCAGACCCCTCTGGTCTGTGAACTTACGTCATGAACTGTTCACTCTTACAGGGATGTTCAACGGCCTCCTCTGACTTAGCTCAGTGCCACCTCTGCGGGGGATCATCTCAGACCACCAGAGCTCACATTGAACCATGTCTTTGCTGATCTCACCTAAGTCAGCCTTTATTGCTTGCAAGAATGCCCCCTTACCCATGGCAATGAGGTCATTGCCTCCTAAGTGGATCACCAAGCTGCTAGGGAAACATTCCCCCCCCCAGCCAGTTTCTGCTCCAATCTGTTCAGAGCTGCTCCATCCAAACAGCCTGCCTACTTTGGCTATTAGGGCGAGAAGGATTATACTTAACATTTGCACAGTCCCTTTGCTTTCTAAATCATGACGCACAGGAATGTTCATAACTAGAAGTATGTGATAATGAGCAAGGGTGCCCTCCTGCCCTTGCCATGCATCCCTTTTTCCTTATGGAAATTTTGCCAGCTCTGCCCCCTCTGTGATGAAACCCCCTAGGCATATCAGCTTAGAGAATCTGTCTACTTTAATACAGTGCGCACTGTCTGCAATATGGTGCCTAACAATAAGGATTGACTAAGTCCTAATTTACCCCCATCCTAGAATATTCCCGAATAGGGAGGCGAGGGGGGGGGGGGGGTTCACCCTGCCCACCCTGAGCAGCCCCAGTGGAGGAAAATTACCTGCTCTGTTAAATTTCTATTTTTTGTTGACCTCTGGATGTGCCAAATGTTCTTTTACATAGTAGCCTTTTGTGCTTGACACCTTGTTTCCCAATTAGTGTGTTGCTGTCCTAACAAATGGGCAAACAAAGTTGGCTGACAGTGTCCCCACCCAGCGTGGCTAATATAGCTAACCGGGAGGGGCATTTGAGCTTAACTGCAGCAACATGTCACCTAACCTTGGTTCTGGGGTGCACTTCGCCCCGTTAACCAGACAATTGCACAGACCCCTTTGATTGCTAAACCCTGGTGAACACCTTAATGGTGTCAAATCTGGTTTGAAACAATATATGTATTGTTCCCACTATTGGCGACACCTCACCCTTTCATGAAGTGACAAATTATGCAGGGCACCCCACTTGCTTAACTGCCGTCGGATCACAGATGCACAGTACCTGCTAACCATCTCTGACCCTGGATGCTTAAACCCGCAAAAGTGTCGGACTCCCAGATTACCAGTTTCATGTTTAGCTGCAGTACACCTTCAGTGGATCCACTTGGAGATACCACAAACCGCATTGGTCATGAGAACCCTAAGAAGCACACTATTTTCACATGGGGTGCCTCTAAAAGAGAATGGCTCTACACCGCCGTAAGGCCAGAGACACACATATCTTAAACATATTTACTGGTTTTGCCACTTGGCACCCTTCTGGTTGGTGATACAGAACCTCCTACCCAGCATAAGCTGACAGTCTTGCGTTGCAGTCGCACCACCTGTGTCCCTTGGATCACCCTCCATCCTCCTGTGCAATAGTCATACTGCTAAGTGGGCAATCGATTCAACATCCCTCCTTTCCTGCCAGACTGTCGCCTGTACAGTTTTATCTGTGGTAACTGCCCCCAGACTTCCCAGGAAGCTGCATTGCTCACAATGTGGGCAGTTTACCTTGGGGGAGTCTCACGCTTGCAACTTGCCACTACAGCGATTATTTAGATTAAATGATATTGTGTATCTAAATGAACTATGCCCAGGTAATTGAAACTCTCACGAGTGCAACAAGGTGGGTGGCCAGAATGAGTTGGGGGACCTCCCCCCTACCAGTCTGAAGTTTGTGGTGTAGGCTGAAATGTTCCTATGGAACCTCAGGATTTAAAGCTTGAAGCCAAATAGCGCTGTACGGGGACCCAGAAGATCCGGCAGATGGAGGACCCCTGTGCCTAAACTATGCCCCTACATGCTTTTGCGTTGTAGGCCAGCGTGAAATACCTTGTTCTGGAGCCCCCCTAAGGAAGAGCCCGCTGTAGCTCAGCGGACTGGTGAAATTGTATCCCAGCCTTCTATGTGTTGTTCCCATGTTGAATATTGGGGCTACTTTTGTTGGAGAACTGGTGGAGTGCTGCGGATCTACTGCCAACATCTCCCATGTTCTGTCAGGGTTTCCTAAGCACCAGTCCCGTACCTTCCTAGTCCCCCTAGAATTTAACAGAGTTGACCCCACAATCTGGGGTGCGATGGCCCGCTAGCCACTGGACCAGTATGTGAGTACTATCATGGGCCTAAAGCTTTCATCTATCACAGGCAAGGAATGGCCACCCGCAGCGCTCCATAATAACATTATCTTCACTAGCAAGTTAGCGTAGCTAAATTATCACTTTGATGTCCAGTATGGGTCCCACCCAACACTTAAAGAAATGCTTGCTTCCTTGGTGTAGGTGATGCCGCCTGCATATACTACGTTAAGAGCAGAGTGCACCCGCTCTGTTATCCCCTGGCTGCTTATCTGGCCTTCCTTTATGCCCAGGGATACCTCAAGCAACGCTCCAATTCTGAAATGATGGGACTGTGCAAGAACTGTACTGAGTCTTCGACTGCCCGAGTCACCCAGCGAACAAGTTGGTCCTGACTAACCTTGTGTTCTGGTGCCAGATTTGGGAAAGCGTTTCCCATGTTCTAACAACTACTGTGCTGTTAGAATGCTGAATGCAAGGTGGGGATGCTAACCTGCCCCAAACACTGCGGACACAATAGCATGCGCAAGCTAGCGTCAAACATCTGAGAAGCATGACAACCAAGAAAACCATTCCCCAACACCCGGGGGCCATGCCACCATGCCTTGGCATGTAACTATGCACAGATAATAGAAAATTTATAAAGGTTCTGTAAATGTTACATTTTTAGACTTGACCATCAAACTAAGCCTGGCACTCCTAGATGAGGACTGGCTATCTCAAACTTCTGCTAATCTGTACCAGGGGGCAGACAAGTCAGTGGGACAGTATGTCCAGCTACCTGCCCATACTTGAATACTGGGAATGCCTGGTGTTCCTTACTGCGTCATTGCCTCTTGTGTTCTAAACCAGTGTTTCCCCAACTTCTTAAGCACAGCGCACTTGTAATGTGGCTAATCCCACATTTGCCAAGCTACCATGGCTAGAGACAGATTGGTCTGCGCTAGGCAAAGACAGAACCTGGGCATAAGATCCCAGTTTCCTAAAGTAAACAATAGGTGTCCTGCTCCATTATCAAATGTGCCACATGCACGCTGAAATACTTAATGAAGTCACCCCGTGTCTTAATGATTTGGGCTTGCACCGTGAGGCTTCCTTTGCATTGAGGCAGGGTGGACAATCAAGACTGGAGAGCACGCATTCTTCCCGTAGTCCTGTTGCACATTTAAAGTAACTCTTGGTGCTGTGCAACCATGTGACCTAACGCATTATGGCACCCAAAACGTTCTTGCTTTGATCAAGACATAACATTAGGTTCTATCTTTACATGGCATCGCCTGGTCTGCCGCCAGGCCACCATTGCAGAAAGATGAACGTGCTGCCACTGCCAGCCTTTGGAGCCTCACCCTGTAGACCATATAAGCACAGATTGCACCCTGAATCGCCGGACCAGTTAAAAATACTGGTGCCCTGAGTATTGAATCAAGCGTGGGGGCCTACAGATCCCCGTCCCCACTTGGGCACACAGCCACCTGCGCCCCTTCAAATCTCATCCACATTTGTTTTGCCCCACAAATCGGGCCCTTACCCCATACAACCTGGCTCAGGTGTGGCTCCACAATCATTTAAACTATTGCGCAATGGAGCCAAGCAAAGGTAATGAAACGCTATACATGAGCGCCTGTTACATCACCTATTCAGCACAACTATCCTCATGCCCACTGCAAATGAAATCATGGCCGTCCATGGAACTGCGCAATGCTCGCTGCTCCAGGTGCAGCCAGCCAAACGCAAAGTTTTGCAGCCTGTGCAGAATCATGGACTGAGAAGTCACAGCACCCTCACTGGGTCATGGCCTACTAAGGACCCAGCTTCCCTCTGCATCTGGTTGCTGCCACTCAGTTCGTAACCTGAACCACGGGCAGGGAGGTATCCAAAAGTAACAAATAACAGAATGAGGAAAAGAGACAGATCCCGAACCTGTGCTCAACTAGCTCCAACATTTCAGTGACACTAGTAAATCTTCACGTCTGCTTGTTTAACATTCACTTACTACTCAAAAGTTCAAAGTGCTATTGGTTGACTCTTCACAGTTCCATCTAGCACATATTCGAGCTGAAGGTATCGGAGCGCCTTACATGTGCACCCCTTACATTGTACCAGGACTTACGCACAGACAGATTTACCAAATTAAGAGGGGCAGAGTCTCACTTCCAGTGCAAACACTCTTTGAGGATGCGGGCAGCGATCTCCTAATCGACTAGTGGCCACCCCATCTGCTGCCCCACACACCAAGGTTGTTCACCACTGGCCCCTGCCAATGACCAATTCATGAGTCGTGTGCCTGCGCTAAACCCCCAAGCGCTGTAGCCCACTGCCCTGCACTGGTGTGCGCAACACCACTTCTCTCTAAGGCCCATACCCTGGACCCACCGACAGGCCACGTCATCGCCCACTCCGAGTCGGTCCCACAGGAACTCCTGTGCGCCACCAACTTCTGCTGTTTTCTCACATTTGGGGGGGAGCACCAGGGAACCCATGTCTGCCTCACCTTCACAATACCCGCACCGATGGGTGAATGTCCCTAACTGCAACTGCGGGCGCAAAAGTCACCATGCGGCACTGGCAACAGTGACATTAGGAACAGCTGTCCTGTACCCGAAGCACTCCGAGGATGCAGTACATGCATATGCGGAAACCAGAGTTCCCAGTGCTAGTACAGGAACCGGCCAGGCAAGAAATCTCCAACCCGCCGCATGATCAACCAGGCTCAGTGTGCGCATGCGCTCGTGCGGCTCACGCATCACCGTCAAAGATCATCCACCCGATGCCATGACACATAGGGACCATCCACCAGCGTGTCCAACCCAAGGCAGTGGAAAGAAATCCATTGGAGGCCATACCTAACACGTAGGCAGCGAAACAAGAAAACATGCTAAACTGCTCAAGTCACCCGCTGAGAGGAATAGGGAGATACCCGTCCGAACGAACCATGACGCGATGGAATCAACCTGGTTGCATGCGCGACTCTGCTCCCATGCACCCTACTCAAGGCGTGGTAGGGTTCAGATGTATGTTGGGTACATCAGCAGGTAGACTGATCGGCGGCACCCAAATCGATGAAGGAAACCCAAATAGCCCTCACAAATCCCTTCATAAACAATCCCTAGGAAGGGAACTGCACAAGGAAAGCTTTGCGTGCAGCTGGGGTAGCCGCACCAGTACCGGACGCAGAGGACATACTGGTGCGTGGGCAAAGAGCTCTACGCAGGGGATCGAGCAGCGCTACCCGCTGTGACAATGAATCATCACCGCGCCCTGCTGAAACATTGCATCCTATAATGGAAAGTGCAGCAGGGATGCACTATTCACTTGCCGGACACCCAGGCCTCGGGCCCTTGTTACCGCGGGCGTCCGGTGCACCCCTGGTTTGCATGGTGAGCACGCACTGCCCCCCCAAGACCATGAGGGCACTGCCATTTAAACCGCTTGCCCACTACGCGTCCCGTGGACCGTGCGTACCGCCCTGGGAGGACGGCCATAGTGACACACATCGGACTGCCCCAATCTCAGGGTGGACTGCCTACGTGTGACACCTCCATAACTTCAGTGCAACCCTGAGTGACATTTAACGGCTATGAAAAAACGTCTCTCGCAAGCAAAATCGAGCAATAAAGACGAGGGGATCGCAACATCAGACATTACACCCACTAGAACAACAAGAAGCTCCCATAAACTTGGAGCTGCAACAATAAAGAGGTCTGCAGAGTTGAATCATGTGCCAAAGAGCAGCGCTGTACATTTGCTCCGAGGCACACTCTTCGCCCCCTTACAAAACAATTATTGAAAAAAGAAGTCATGGAAAAAGAAACGTGTATGAAAAAAGATCTCCCATGATTTCCTATCAGCGCACAACCTGAAATGAAGCCCTAGGCCTGTCATAGCCACAACAAAAAGGCCCCACACGTCCTTGGCTCACATCTGCAAGGATGAAACACCCAAGGCGCCTGAGATACCAAAACAAGGAGGCATCAAAAGTACACGCAAAGCGATTCACATCTCCAAATGTTGAGGTCTGTCTCTGCAGGCCGCCATCAACGGCTGCTGTGTGTATCCACCGCCGACATAGCATTGCTAATCATCAGTTACGGTCCAATAAATCTTTCATCGGCACCGGGCACGCATCCACACCGTGAAAAGAACATCCGTGCAGTACAGGCACCAAGCACCCCACGCCCAGCAAGAACAGGCATTGTCAATGATCACAAAACACATGGGCATGGCATCTGCCTTTGATGCGAGTCAAGTTCGTCACACCTCACAAAATTGCATACAACATCACCCTATCCAATGCAACAACTGCTCTCCCGACCTCGCCAAAAGTGTCGCTCAAAGTGCACACACAAGGCAGTGAAATGCCACTCATAACACCCCGAAAACCTGCAAATCCATGCCGGCTGGACTGGCCCACAGGGCACTCCGAGGCTGCCCGCGGCCTCCTGCAACACAACGCTCTCCTGCCCCTGGCAAGCAGCGAAAGACCGGCGCCACTCCAGCGGCCGCCGGCTCCCCCCTCCGTGCACACGAACACAGGGACCCACGCCGTCTCAACGTCAACAAAGCAACAGCGGCTCCAATCCATAACTCAGGGACCACGACCAGCGAAACCCAGTCTTGACCCCCACAACCCCTGGAGTGCCAACCACGTACCCACTCACCACAGAAACCCTGACGCTGCCTCCGCTCCTCCCCCCGCACCACAGCGGCTTGGGCGCTCCCAATTGCGTGCACCACCTCTCCATAACCACTCCAAAATTGGCAAGAAAGGCCCCAAAGGACCTCCCTGCCCACCAAACTCACCGCGCATGACGACCACCACCCGGTCCCGGGCACACGACACCCGAGCCGCGCCGCAGGCCTAGCGTGTCCAGCGGGGGTAAAGGAGACCGCAACAACACCGAAGACGCAAGACCAGATGGCGTGGCTAGCGCAACAGAGGATGCCAGGAGGAGCGGGGGAGGCATATATACGCTCCCCTACCATGGCACCCCGGAAGTGACGCACGTAGCGCGCCACCGCGAGAGGACTCCTAACTGGAATCAAGCCACTAGTGAGGGGTGTGTTAGTGCCCAAATGGCACTAAAGGGCTGCCCTTTTAGGGTGGTCCCCTGTGGGGGCCAGGGGCAACCACAGATACTGCCGTAACCTGGTCTCTTTACTAGCAAACAGCATAGTGCCAATATCGGCAACTGTAGTCACTTATCATGCAGTACAATACATCAATAAACCACACGACACCTTGTTAGAGGCTGCACGTCAGTGTGTCTTGTTTTCGCCTGTCAGATTCCATCTGACAGCGGTGAGTTTTTGGATACCGAGGCGATAGCCTCATTACTCCACATTCATTTTTGAGTTTTTTAGTCGCTGTTTCGGTTGTCTTATTGATGTGACGCTTTGTCACAGTTGAGGTTGGATCACAAGGTCAGCGCTGTGAAAGGCCGCAGGTTGCGGTCAATATGGTTTGCGGAAGTGTCAGCAAGTTTAGTCGCAGAGTCTTGTATTCGTCTGCCAAATGTCTTCTGGCGGTGATGAGCTTTTGATGGCTGCCGCGGCGGTTGCCTTCTGACAGTGATGAGTTTTGGGTACCTGCCGGGGCGATTTGCCCTCAGGCAGTGATGGGTTTTTGGATGCTGTGTTGCTGCACGTTGGGCGGGGAACAGTATATGTATCCCTGTCCCCCCCCTCCCCGGAAGTGGGGTCGGCCGGAAGTCTTCCCTGGACCCTGGCCCAGGGAAACTAGAAGGCCGACTCCAGTGCCTTCCTGTGGCACTAAGGAGGCCGCCCTATTGAGGGGCCGCTGCGCAGCCCCCCGGGCAGCCTTGGCAGTTGCTGATGCTGAGTGGGGTGATTATTCCTGACAGCATGCTGTAGTTTCAAATTGTGAAGTGGGTATTGTGTGATGATTGATGTTCAGCAATAATTTCATATAGTGACATTGGGCGGTGTCTTTGACTGACGTCAAGGAGTCAGACCTGCTTCTATGTTATTAGGAGCCTCTGCCAGTGCCAGGCTGTCTTGACTCCACATCCCAGGCATATTTTCAATGCCAACGCAAACTGCTCTCCACTGCCTCAGACCCCGAGGAGGACACCAAGGAAAGAAATCAAAAGTGCTGCCATTGTTTCCATGGAATTTAATCATAAATATGTTGATCGCAGCTGCTTTGAAGGGCGCATTAGCTAATGCCACTCTGTGGAAGTACTTTCGATAAGTACCCTGCATACCAATGCCAGCAGACAGCAGCCATGTTGCCAAGATGCAGCAAATGGCAACTTCTGACCTCCAGTATCGGCAGAAAATCCATGAATTCATTAGGGCAATTTCGTGAGGTCTTAGGCCGCTGTTGAGCTCATGCAGCAAAGTGAGGAAGGCCACGGATTTCCCGCGAGCTCAGAATCTTTATCCGTGCAGGCCAGGGGGCGGGCTCGCGCTGATGTTTCCACTTTCCACGCGTTGTGGGCACGCACAGCACGCATCAAGCACAAACGTGGAATGTAGTGCAGCTCGCCCCGCGTGAGCTCAGCATTTGCTAGCCTAGAACGGTACTATTTAGGGAGCGGCAGACGTGTTTAATTTCTACATTTCGATTGTTCCTGTTAGTATCACTAGGTACTTGTAAAGCACACTCCTGACTCTTGGTGTGGCCAAGTCTCAAACTCTTTTGTTTTATTTCAGGTAAAAGAAGGCATGAATACGCAGGGCTTTAAGTGGAATGAAGAAACTGGAGGGTTCTCTCTAAGGGGCGCGACCGATGTAATTAGGGCATGGCTTAAAAAGTAAGTTAAAAATCTGTGCTTAGCATAGTGTGCCGCCCGACTAGTAATTTCCTGCTTCTGATATTGCATCCAGATATATAATACAAGTAAAATTAGACCTACAACAAGCCAAGACTATTGGCTTTGCCAATGGTTGTTAGTTGCATAAGATAAATAAGCAACAATTATGGCTTTGTTGTATAGAATATTGAAAATGCTTCAGTTCTGAAATGATATAACTGAAAGAACTATAATGAGTTTCTTTGGAGTTACCTCAAAGGCAGTGAAGGGTGGCACTGCTGCAGAGTTAAGATTTTTTTTTTCATCCCGAGGGTGAGGGCAAAAATAGAGAGCCCGATAGGGACTCCTCTCAGTGCTTTCTTTTTAGAACTGCTGGTGCTCGCCACCGGCAGGACCCGGCCCACTTAAAGCCCTGAGAATACGTGACTGGCTGTGTGTGTGTGTCGATATTCTGCAGTCTGTGAGGGAAGTTTACTGGTATTCAATGAGGTTCCAGGAAAAACAATAAAAGTGCTGGGTGGAATGCCTGAAATAATCTTGGCCACTCATAATTACTCTGGGCCACATTTCATTCTGGTAGAGGTAAAGGGAGATAAGAGTGATTTTAGGGTTAAGGGGTGTTTGGGGGTAAAAGTAGAGTTTAAATGTAAAAAAGTGGTTCTGGGAATTTACCCACAAAGTAGAACAAGCATTGGCATAGCCAATAGGTCTCGCCTTTGGGACCTTATAAGTGTTTAGCTATGCAACAGTTCTGCGGCCACGAAAGTGAAAGTAATCGCGGTAAAGCGGGCGCGCGCGCCTGCGCACATGCACTGTAGCTCTAGGCTGGCCTGGTAGCACTCTTTGGAGCCCTCTCAATAAGTCTCGCCAGACCAGCGCATGAGCTGGGTCAGGCGAGACCTAAAAAAAGGTGTGTTGGGTGACCCCTCCCCCCATATATATATATATATGTCAAGACAATACCCTGGCCTTGCCGCCATAGAGTGCTGCATACATTATGTACAAAACGAAGCATGGAACTCTGGGTAGTTCCCAAGTTTAGGCAGAGAGCAGCTTCTTTATATAAAGCACCCTACAACAGCACCAACGCAATGAATATGCTTATCTCAAATGTCTGCATTTCTAGCAGTTTTGAAGTATGGAATTAGCCAAGAGCTATCCACGCCGAGCTAGAAGGTGACAAAATCGTTTGCCATATTTACAGCAAAGTCATTAAGCATAGGATTACCTAGTGCCATCCATGCTGATCTGAAAAATGACAAATGCCTTTTACCACACCAGGTGCAATATTACAGTTGGATTGGTAAAATACTATCCAAGCCAAACTAAAATAAATAAAAGCAAAGGGGTTTCCTATTATTACCTACTGGCGGTCGCCAGTTAAGACCTTGCTTCTATTCAAAAAGCGTTTTTTGATTTGCCAATATCTTTGGCGCCGTTTGACGAATCTTTGCGAAATTTTCAAAACAAATCGGCCGCTCCGATCAGCTCCCACCTTGAAAGTTTTGGGGAGAATCTTCAAGCGGGGGAGAACTTTTGCCGCAGCTACAGACCGAACTGCTGAACGGAATTACACCAAATTTGGCAGAAAGGTAGCTCTTGGTCCAGAGTGCACTATTTGCTTTAAATGGTGTAATTCTGTTCAGTATTTCCCGAGAACTTCATATTTAAAAAAATATTAGTATCTGGTGATCGTGGTGGATCTGCGAACCCTCCCGATCACCAACTTGACTCTGATTGGCTGCCAACAGTTGAAACCAGGAAGTGTTGGCAGCCATCTTGTGAATCGGTTAAACCAAGGCACAAGAAAAAGGTGGAAAAAGAAGAAAAGGGGGTAGGGTAGGAACACCCTGACCCGCTAGGGCTGCTCAGGAGTTCCCACAGGGACCCCGAGGGCCAAAAAAAGCATTTTTTTCAAAAATGTTGGCGTTATTCGTGTATGGTACGCGAATCCCGAGAACATTTATTTAAAAAGCAAAGTGCGGGCTTTGCGCTTTGTTTTCTTGAAGCCATCGGGTGAGCCAGGTCCTGGAGGCAATGCTCAATTTTAATGCGGGGGCCCGTGGGGCCCCTGCTGCCACGGGGACCGCCACCTCCCCGGGGCTATGGTAATGATTTGGAGGGGCACTCGCCCCCCATACTGCCCTGGGGGCCGCCACCTCCCCGGGGCTTTAATTTATTTAAAAAGGTGCAGGGGCTCCTGTCCCCCACACTGCCCCGGGGACTGCCAACTCCGCGGGGCTTTAATAAATTAAGGGTGGGGATGGCCTTGCGGGCCCTGAAGCCCCAGGGACCGCCACCTTCCCGGGGCTTTAATTTATTTTAAAATGTGTCGGGGGCTCCTGCCCCCCACACTGCCCGGAACCCACCACCTTCCCGGGGCATTTATTAATTAAATAGGTTGGGGGGCCTCAGGGGCCCCCCAAGCCCCAGGGACCGCCACCTTACTGGGGCTTTAATTTATTTAATGAAATGTGGGGGGGCTCCTGCCCCCTGCACACTGCCCCGGGAACCACCACTTCCCCGGGGCTTTACATCTGATGGAGGGGGGCCGCGTGACCCCCTTGTGGAGCCCTCAATGGCCCTGGGGACCGCCACCCCCAGCGCTGGCTCCAGCAATGTCCCGGGGTGCCCACCCCGGGACACTGTAGTTTGCTATGGCAGGTCGGAAGCACTGCTCCCGTCCTGCCATAGCAAACATCTGCTTCGCTTCATGGAAGCGAGAGCAGGAAAACTGCTCTTGCTTCCATGAAGTGAAGCAGAATTGCTTTTGGGCAAAGGGAGCTGCATGTCCAAAAGCAATGCTGGCTCCCGCAGGGGGCATTGGGGCTCCCCTGCGGCCCCCAACGTGAGGTCATGCCCGGGGGGATGGGGTCCACGGGGCCAAAAAGGGCCAGAGTGGGGGGCTACACAGCCCCCCGCCCCTTTTTAATTTTTTTTAAATAAAAAAAGTAAGGCCAGGCCCGGGGTATGGGGTCCCCCTCGAAAATGTAAAAAAGAAAGGCTGGGCAGGCCCTGGGAAATGGGGTCCCCGTGGCCAAAATCGGCCTCGGAGGGGGGCCTAGTGTCCTCCCTTTTCAAATTTAAAGCAAAAAATGGCTCAGGCCCCGGGGGAAGGGGTCCCCGGGGCCAAAGATTCAAGGGAAGGGGGTGCCACACAGCCCCCCTTCCTAAAATAAAAGAAAAGAAACCGGCAACTCGACAGAGGCCCCGCCCCCCTCCTGCATCACTCTGCAAACGTGCCTCCTGGTGTGTTATAGGTTAGGTGATGAAGTCCCCTGCGCTGGTGAGGGTCCTTAGGGGCCAACTAGCCCACCAGGTACCTCCAGTAAGCCCCACACAGTGGGATTGCTGAGAGTTGGTAGGAGCCTATGCCACTTTTTAAACCACTCATCAAACGCGCCTCTTGGCGCATTGCTGGTGTGGCAGTGAGGTCCCCTTGTGTCCTGAGGACCTCAGGACTAAAGTGGACTTCATCCCCCAAGCAGTAGTGTGCCAGGAGGCGCATTTGCAGAGTGGTGTAAAAAAGGGGCATGGACTCTGACCACTCTCAGCAATCCAGCTGTATGGAGCTTTTAAGAGGTAACAAGAAGGCTAGTAGGCCCCCAGGGACCCTCGGGAGGCAACGGGACTTCATCCCCCAACCAAGAGCGCGCTAGGAGGCACGTTTGCAGAGTGGTGGAGAAAGGGGGCGTGGCCTGTGTCCACCTCTCGGCAATTGTACTGTGTGAGCCTTATTGGAGGTAACAGGTAGGCTAGTTGGTCCCTAAGGACCCCCAGCAGCGAAGGGGACTTCAATCCAGTAAGTCCAACACAGTGGGATTGCTGAGAGGTCTTCGGGGGCCACACCCCCTTTCTCCACCACTCTGCAAATACGCCTCCTGACACACTACTGGTTGGGGATGAAGCCCACTTTACTGCTGAGGAACCTTGGGGACCAAGAAGCCCTCCTGGTACCTCCTGTAAGTGCTATGCAGCAGAATTCCTGAGCACTGGTTGGAGGCCCAGCCCCCTTTCTCCACGACTCTGCAAACGCCAATACAAGTTAAAGAAGCATTTGCAATGTAATAGGTCTCGCATTTGCGAAAGTTAGGGCTAATGGCGTAGTAAATGTAAAAGTTTTTTACTAATTTTTTGGGAGTGGCTGTAAGTTGTGTAATTACAGAGAAATTATGTGGATAGAAAGTATGTGTATTTAGTGTATAGGAATTATGCAGAGTGGGATTAAGTGTTATGGAGAGTAATTATGTGGTATGGTAGTCTGTGTTGTGGAATGGTAACCTCATGTTTAGTCTTCCTTGTTTCAATAGGCGCTAAACTATAAACTCAATGAGACAAAAACAATAAGGAACCACTAAGTAGCACTTCTGGACCTAGCCGGAGGTATGAGCAGGGCCACTGGAATTATGCGGCTGTTTGGCTGCACAGATTTTCACATGAATAGACATTTTCAGCATTTGCCACATAATCCATCATCAGCTGCATAATCTGCAGATTTGAAAAAAAAAACTTGTTTCTAGCTCAAACGGCTCAAACGTTACCAAAAATGCAGCGCCAAGTGTTACAGCGTGGTGGAAGGCGCTCTGCAAACCTGGAATGGTCAGCTGTTACTTATTGCTAAATGTGAGTGTTAAATTGGTACTAATGGTGCACAAACCACTCTTGCTTCTTTCTGTGCCTCTCTTGCCTCTTTCTGCATTTCTCTTGCTTCTTTGTGTACCTTTCTTCTGTCTTCTGCACTTCTCTTCTATATTTCCGCACATCTCTTCTGACTTCTGCACCTCCCTTCTTTCTGCACCTCTCTTGCTACTTTCTGCACCTCTCTTGCTTCTTTCTTCCGCACCTCTTTGCCTCCTTCTGCACCTCTATTGCTTCTTTTTGCACTTCCCTTACATTTTTCTGCACCCTCTTCCCTCTTTCAGCATCTCTCTTGCCTCTTTCTGCACTTCCCTTTCTTCTTTATGCAACTCTCATGCTGCTTTCTGCACCCCCTTTGTCTCTTTCTGCACCTCTGTTGCTTCTTTCTGTACTTCTCTTACTTCTTTCTGCACCTCTATTGCTTCTTTCTGCATCTCTATTGCTTCTTTCTACACCACTCTTGCCTTTTTCTACTCCCCTCTTCCCTCTTTCTGCACCTCTCCTGCCTGTTTCCACACCCCTGTTGCCTCTTTCTGCACTTCTCTTGCCTCTTTCTACACCCCTCTTGCCACTTTCTGCACCTCTGTTGCTTCTTTCTGCACTTCTCTTGCTTCTTTCTGCACCACTCTTGCGTCTTTCTGCACCCCTCTTGCCTCTTATTTTTTTCTGCACCTCTTATGGTTCTTTCTGCACTGCTCTTCCTTCTTTCTGCACCTCTTTTGCAAATTTCTGTACCCCTCTTGCCTCTTTCTGCACCCCTCTTCCCTATTTCTGCACCTCTCTTGCCTCTTTCTGCACTTCTCTTGCATCTTTCTGCATTTCTGTTGCTTCTTTCTGCACTTCTCTTGCCTCTTTCTGCACCCCTCTTGCTTCTTTCTGCACCTCTGTTGCTTTTCTGCACTTCTCATGCTTCTTTTTGCACCTCTATGGCTTCTTTCTGTACCTCTCGTGCCTCTTTCTACACCCATGTTCCCTCTTTTTGCACCTCTCCTGCCTGTTTCTGTACCTCTGTTGCCTCTTTCTCCACTTCTCTTGCCACTTTCTGCAGCTCTGTTGCTTCTTTCTGCACTTTTCTTGCCTCTTTCTGCACTTCTTTCGCTTCTTTCTGCACCCCTCTTGCTTCTTTATGTACCCCTCTTGCCTCTTTCTGTACCCTTCTTCCCTCTTTGTGCACCTCTCTTGCCTCTTTCTGCACCTCTCTTGCCTCTTTCTGTACCCCTCGTGCCTCTTTCTGCACCTCTGTTTGTTCTTTCTGCACTGCTCTTGCTTCTTTCTGTACCTCTCTTTCAAATTTCTGCATCCCTCGTGCCTCTTTCTGCACCCCTCTTCCTCTTTCTGCACCTCCATTGGGTCTTTCTGCAATTCTCTTGCTTTTTTCAGCACATCTCTTGCTTCTTTCTTCACCCCTCTTACCTCTTTCTGCACCCCTTTTTCTTCTTTCTGCACCTCTCATGCCTCTTTCTGCACTTCTTTTGCCTCTTTCCCCTATTTTTGCATTTCTGTTGATTCTTTCTTTGCCTTTCTTCCTCTCTCTGTCCATGTCTTACCTATGTAGGCATAGTTAGAAATTAGCATTTAAAAAACCTTAGAAATTCACTGAAAAAGCCACAGGTTTCAGGGACATTATAGTTACTAATTAGCATTTAAAAAATCTTAGAAATTCACAGAAAAAAACGCAGGTTTCAGGGATGTTATAGTTGGGAATTATCATTTAAAAACCCTTAGATATTCACTGAAAAACCACAGGTTTTTAGATGTCTTATAGTTGTCTGACATTTCACTCGTACAAAAACCAGAGAAATTCATCTGTTATAGTTAGATGGGCTAACTATAACTTGCGCCCCCGCAATTCACTGCTGATGACGTCACATACTACATCACTCATGACACGGTCAGTGACATCACTAATGACATCACTGATGACATTGATCCCACCCAGCGAAAGCACCTTTTCTTTCTGTATTTCCATGCGCATAAAAGCATGGGCAGGCAGAAACGTTTGTGATCCCATCCTACGAGAGCAGCTTTATACTCCCGCCGGGTGGGAGCATATTAGAATTTCACGGGCAGGAAAAGCACGGTGTCCTGAGGGTTGGGGTCCCTGATACACCTTAAAAGAGGGGTGTATTGTTTATCTGGGGCCATACAGTTGCTCGAGGAGGGGGCCGAATGACCCCTCCCCTCAATTTCCATGTGGGCCTCGAGTGGTAGGGTCCAGGGGCCTGTTGAAGTCTCAAGGAGGTGGTCCGCATGCGCCCTTCCCTTAATAACATATAGGGCTTGGGGTAAGGGGTCCCCGGGCTCTCAACGAGACTCAGAAAGGGGCGGTTCCATGCCCCCTCCCCAAATTAACATATTGGCCCCAGAGGATGGGCTCCCCAGGGCCTCAAAGAAGCTCAGCGAGCAGGGCCACAATCCCCCATCCGCAATAACATAAATTGCACCACTGCTGGGCCCTGGCCCACCCTGGAGGGATTGTTTTTATAATGCTCAGAGCCCACGCTTTGTGTTTCTTTACATTTTACCCCGGATTTGCGGTCCACCGGGAATTTGCAGTAAACAGTTTTTTAAAAATCGTTTTGGCCCGGGGGGGGGGTTTCACTCTGGGACACCCCCAGCAGGCCTAGGGAGGTGGTCGCAACTGCGTAGTTATAGTTAGGACCGAGTTTCCATAGGAAATAGATTTTTTATTTGCTTTTAACTTTGGTGCTATTTCACGTTTCTTCACAAAACTTTCTGGAAAAAAAAATGAATTCTCCTAAGCTCATTCCTGGAAAGTTTTGGGGTGATCCAACAAGCAATGGAAAGGAAAAAGTGGGGGTCCCAAAATGCGTTTTCCCCATAAGAATTTTAGCCATAGACAACGGTACAGCCAAAACGGCTGGAAGGAATTACACCAAATTTGGCCAAAAGCCAGATCTTTACCCAGAAAGCTTTGTGCAATTTGACAGAAATCCATTCAGCTGTTTGAATGCAATTAAGATTCAAATTTTATGAAGCACTCTGAGTTGCAGTGCACTGCGTGGGGTTAAGATAATTAGGTATGGTAATAAAATGTTACTTCACGTTACAAGAAAAAGCTTAATTTGACTGGAATAACACAAAGGTTAAAGTAAAGTTATAGTCAGCCCTAGGAATACCTTACTTAACATTTTAAGACCTGAAATTAGATGGAAAAAATCTATGGTGAAAGTGACATTATTGTCAGGTAAAACTTTCAGTTAAAAATACCATTTTAAACTGAAAAAACACTAAAATTCAAAAGTTATAGTGAACTGAAGTATCTATAACTTTCACACTTGCTATGCAGTGCTTATGATCTCACATACTACATCGCTCATGACATTTATATAATTGATAACATCACTTATGACATCTGAAATGACATAATTAATGACATCACTGTGCCTAGGAAGTGTGCAAGTTATAGCTACATCAGTTAAATATAACTTTTGAATTTCAGTATTTTTTTTGTTAAAAAATAAAATACATACATATATATTATGTATTATATATATGTATTATACATATATATATATATATATATCTATCAAAGAGAACTCTATGTAAACAAGAGTCACACGCACTCAGAATTATAAGTTAAAAGATTTAATAGAAGTGCTCCAGCCCCTGCTATGTATTTCGGCCTTCATCACGCATGGGCAGTCAGTGATACCAAACCTCATATATACAATCATCACGTGCTTGAAAGCATAGTAGTAAACATGAACACAGACAGAGGTCTGGCATATCAGTGTGGGGCAATCACAAAAGAAAATTGTCCGCCACCTTGGACTGCATACGAAAGCAAGAATTAAATACCAGTATGTACATTATGCTAGGCACTTGTATGTAATAGTATGGTTAAAGAAGTCAACATTATAATGGTATAAATAATAAAATGCAACATACACCAGTGACTATTTGAACTCATGCAAGGAGGGCGATATTGACACAGTGTGTGTTGATGTGATCGCCTGTCATGTCCTACATTGGGCAGACTGCTCGTGGGATAGAAGCATTCCAGTACGAAAAGAATAAGCGCAAATGCCTCAAATGTATAAACACAGGTTAATGTGAAGCATACAGTTACAAAGAGAGTCAGCGCAAGTACCTCATATGTATCAACACAGGGTGATGTGAATACATTACTTCAGTACAGTTTGGCCAGGAGTGGTATTGCATGTCAAATTGAAATTCAGCTTTATTCGATTTTTTTGTACGATAAAAATCATAAAAGCACAGTTAAAAGAAACATTTCACTTATATGACACAGTAAATTCAATACATATATATCAGGCAAACAAGAGTTACATAGCTTTAAAATTTTACATTGTATTCCTGTATCTAATAACAGTCTTTAAAAATGAGGAAATGGCCATTATAGTCAGTTGATTTTCTAAGGATTGTAACTTCAGGTAAGCTATTCTGCAATGTCTTAAGTCCATACTCTTCAAAATTGGTATTAAAAACCTTTTCCTAGGAGAAGTATAAAATGTACAAAATAAAATACTATGCATCGTGGTTTGGGTTGAAATGTCATCCCACGGACATGGGAATAGGTTTCTCGGCCAGTCATTAACTTCTGGAAAGGTAATCAATCTATGGAAAGTCCCAAAACGAAAGTGGGTTAAAAGCATGCGAACAAAACTTCCCTGCACCTGTTCCAAATAGGGTTGTATACCTGGGCATATTGTCATCAAGTGGTTATCCATGACAGTTTTTTTGACTCTCTCTTTGAGCCATCGCTTATTCTCTAGATAGGTCAAACAATCTGTTTTTAAAGTTTTTCTAGGGATTGTTACCATCTTCTCCGGGGTTTCAAAGAATTCAGGATGGCCAACTTCAATCGCCATTTTTTTAATATAACAGCCAAAGTATGTTAGCAGCCTTATCCAGTTTTAAACAATCCATAATGACATCACGATTAAAACCAGTCTCAGTTGAAGCCCAAACCTTGTGCCAAAGTAAAAAAGGGTTAATTCTAATGATATCAGAAATAAAAGGCAGACCAAGTTCCGAGTGGCAATTAAAAGTAGCAGAAGAGCTAGGAGCCGCCAGCAGATAACGCTTAAATGCCTTTTCACAGCGTTGTATATGTTGAACATCCGCATATCCCCAAATACCTGCCCCGTAGATAGCTGTTGATAGACATTTGGATTTGTTAATAGCTAGTAACTCAGGGACAGGTCTGCAGCCTAGTTTTCTAGCAAAATTAATCACCGCACCTATTGCTTTTGAAAACATAAATTTTCTAGCCTGAATAGCGGCAGACCAAGACCCTGTCCGATCAAAGTTTATCCCCAGAAGGGAGGATTTATCAGCGCTTTCAATTTTTTTATTATTAATAAAAATGTCACATTTTTTTATCATTTTTTCCCCACAATTCATTGTGTACGTCCTACTGATATTCACGTTTAGACCCCTATCTTGCATAAAATTAACAAAGTTAGTGACAGTTCTTTGTAACCCTATTTGCGTCTGCGCCATTATAACTGCGTCGTCTGCATAAAGTAAAATGGGGACGGGAGTATTTTTAATGATCGGATAGTCCTGCCGGTGTTCAATCAGATATTGGCCAAAACTATTAATATATAATGAGAAGAGAAAAGGGGCAAGTATACAGCCTTGCTTTTAAGGATGTCGAAGGGCTCCTGAGAGATCTCTTATGGGGAGGGAGACCGCGTATCGCTATAAAAAAGCTGACACTTAGCAGGTATGATGGGGGAATCGGTTTGCCCGATATTAAAAAATACTATTGGACAGCTATTAACCATTGCACATATGGCCGCCTTGATAACCCGGGGTTCCTTATGGATCGCTGGCTTTTACCCACCGGGATCTTTATGAGGGCACTATACTCAACGCCAACCAAATACCCACTTACTGGCCCCACTGGCCACACAGTCAAAATATGGCACTCTGCTACTAAATCACTAGGCTGGGAAAACAGGCTGACTCTTGCCACACCTCTGTGGGACTCACAAAAACTTGGCTATATGGGAAACTCAAAGGGCTTTGACAAATGGGACTTAATAGGCATCTCTCATGTCAGAGACCTTTGGGAAAGTCAAAGGGCTTTGACAAATGGGACTTAATAGGCATCTCTCATGTCAGAGACCTATGGTGCGCTGGGGGTGTGAAATCCTTTGACGCTCTACAAACGCAGTATGCCCTGGCGGACTCAGAATATTATCGATACCTTCAAATCAGACACTCGCTGCTTGCAGCAATGCCGAATGACTTGACTCCACCAGACACCTCCCCACTAGAGGACAGATTATTAGATGGCCACCTGGTTGACAGAGCCGTTTCCCTAACATATCGTAAAATTATCAATAATATCGACAACCCCCTATTGAAACTGTGAGACAAATGGACTGAGGATGGGATAGAATTAGATGATGAAACCTGGCAGGAAGCGGTCTCCTTTCCTAAAACGGTCGCTATCTCAGTGCGACTCAGACTGGTGCAGCTAAAGATCCTCCATAGAATTTATGTAACGGGTCCCCAACTGGTGCAAATGGGTGGACTGATGGATGGCTCTTGTAGGAGGGGATGCACACAATTGGGCACATTCATGAATATACTGTGGCACTGTGAGCAAATCCAGGAATACTGGCGCAACATCCATACGGTCATGAGTGAGGTGCTAGGGGCGGAAGTCAGGCCAGAAGCGCCCAGGTGCCTCCTTAACATCTGGGAACCCACTGACCTCACCCCTTATACTATGAACTGGGTCACGCTTGGATGCATGACCGCCAAGAGAAATATAGCCCAGCTCTGGGGAGCCCCGCATCCGCCCACGGTCATAGCTTGGAAGAGAGATTTAGACTGGTGTATGCTAAGAGAGAAAACAGTATACGTGGCCCGGGGTTGCCCCCGCAAATGGTCCAAGATTTGGGAACCCTGGAATACATACCGGGGTGAGATATGTACCCCCCCCTGTGTGGCTGATGAGGATGATCCCCCATCCCCGTGAATTTCAGTGTAATTGAATTGTTGTAATTTATGTAACCTGATTTCGCTGTAACCCTCAAATCCTTCTGTGAATTTGTACCTTTATGTCGAGACTGTTTAATAAAAAAAGATTTATTAAAAAATAAAAAAATAAAGTATACAGCCTTGCCTCACTCCCTTTCTTATACGAAACTTGGCTGAGCACTCCCCCTGCCTCCCAAATCGAACCCTTGCCCCTGCCTTCCAATACAATTCCTTTATAAATGGAAGCAGGGGTGGGTCAACTTCCATACCTTTGAGGACACTCCACAACTTTTCATGTTTTACACAGTCAAATGCTGAACTAAGGTCAACAAATGACAAAAAAAAGTTTACCCTCCTTCGCTAATGTATATTTACTTATGATCAGGGTTAAATTAAGTCCTTGCTCTTTCGTACCGAGCCCCGCTCGGAACCCATATTGCAGATTAGATAACACTCCTGTCTCTTCGGCCCATAATTGTAATTTATTTAAAATTACCCTCCCTACTACTTTCATGAGGGAATCTAACAGGGAGATTGGACGATAGCACCTTGGTTCGTTTCTATTTCCGTTAAAAAAAATAGGGATCACTATTGCGTCCGACCATGTGGGAATAAAACCATGTTGGCTGCAGCTAGTTAAAACATTGGTTAAAAGTGGGGCCCACAGCTCAATATTAATTTTATATATGTCCACAGGGACGCCATCCAGACCGGTGCCTTGAGACCCTACGGGTATGTAGCGCGCTCTACAAGTGTCATTGATTGATTGATTGATTGCTTTACCAGATGTACTCTCATTTATGGCCCTAGTTACTTCCTCTAAAGAAAAACAAATATCTATAGGAAATGCCATAGTCTGTACACTATCATCAGTCACTGTAACTACTGAGGATGCCTCATTATATCTAATGGTCTCATCATTATAGAGACCAGAAAAATATTCAACCCACTTATCCTCAGTAATGGCAATATCTACAATGTCAGTATCCCTGTTAGCAAACAAAGTGTATTCCAAAAGCCATTATCATCCTTTCTTAAGCATGCCTGGTGTAACGTCTGCCATGCCTCCAATCTTATTTGTGCCTTTCGCTTTTTTATTTCCTGCCGATATATGATTCTAGCCTGTCTTCTTTCCTCCCTATTTCTAATTTCCCTATGCAATACTTTCTTCAAGTGGGTGTGGGCCTCACTGCATTCTCTATCAAACCAGCCCTGGGTCTTGTGCATTCCCTCTTTCTGCTCCCTAGTTAATAATTTCTGAACCTCGCCGGTAATATTAAGGAAGGCATTTAGAACTTCTTCGTCATCCCTTTCCATGGAAAGACAAGCTTCAAATTCTTCACTGGACCTTTTTAAAAGTTGCTTAATAAAAACCTCGGGATCCACTTTTGCCCACTTTAAAGAATACCCATTTGTGCTAGAAAGATTGATATTAAAATTACAGTGTAAGCCCCTATTCTTCTTAGTTCTATCAGAACTCTCTAGATTGAAAACAATACTGATTGGATAATGATCACTCATTATAATACCATGGGTTTCAAAAGTATGGACATTGCCTGAATACCTATTAGACACCAGGACAAAGTCAATAATTGAATTACAACCTCGCCCGTTAAAGGTAGGCTCAAAAAGTACTGAGGGAGTACACAACTCGTTGGCATATCCCAAGTCAAACTGAAAAACAATTAAATTTAACAAGTCCCCCGTGTTATATGTGAAAAATGGGCCAGCGTATCTTCTTTATCTTTACCTAGGCCACAAATACCCCATTGCCTGTGTTGGCACAAGAATCAGTTATAATCACCACCCCATATAATACACATATCACCAGACATTTTGTCTTCTAGATTACTCAAAGCTTGACCCAAATTTGTTAACACACTCGTTTTTTGGGGATATTATTATAGAAATTGATTAACGCTGTACAGTATTCTCCTACCATATTCATTACTAGGATCTGATAATAATTAGTCTCAATTGTGAGTTTCACATTTGTCACCCCTACCGTGTTAGAGACATAAATACATAATCCACCTTTGTTACGCCCCTGATCACTGATGACTGCCGGTGTGTGAAAAGTTCGAAAACCATTGATATGTTTTTGCTTGACTGTCCAGGTTTCTTGTAGAGAGATTATGGAATATTCTTCTACAAAGGTTAACCACTGGGGATCTCTCCCTTTAGTGGATAACCCGGCAATATTCCAAAAGAGCATTTTACATGCCTTAACTGTATCTTCCTTTTCCTGTCCCCCTCCTGGCATCTTAGTGATCACATCTCCGTAGGAGTTGTCCCCACCCATTATTGATGATACTACATGGTTAGGACTAATTTCAATATTGCCTTCTGCATTAATTATGTTTTCATCCATGTCCACATCCTCATTTATTTGATCTAATTTCAAATTGGAGACTATCCCATTCGCAGACACAATATCTTGACCATGGAACTGCTCTTGTGAGGTATCACCAGGGAATGGTAGAAATTCCAGCCTAATTTGGCCATCCCCTCTCGTATGCAGTACTCTTGATCAATCTATGTCTTCAAGTGTGGTTAACAGATCAAAACTATTGTACAGCAGGACATTACATGATCTCATTGTGTCAACAAAGGGATCCATTACATGGTTTTAAAAAAGATTCACAACTGAAGGCTGATAAAAAAGCACCTAGAGGTAAGACGTTAATTTCAGTATAATTAAAACGTACATTCCCTGCCCTTGTAAGAGCTGCATGCACTAGAGTAGGATCGCTAAGAGTCAAAACAATACAATCTCCCTGAAAGGTTTTTCGGCCATTTCCCAGCCATGTAGCCCGTCTGGGCATTTTAAAATTTTCGAATAATGCATCAGTAAGAACGTTTTTTTACCTAGCCAATAAAGAGATTTATTTCGAAGACCCTCCCATGTTTCGTGCACTGACGTATGCAGTGAAGGCACATTGGCTAGGATTACTATGTAAGGTGTGGCAGCCAGCTGTAAATCAAGAAGGTTATATTCTAGGTTCTCTGGGGATTCCCATGTCCCAATTGGGTGTCCCCCTGTTCTATTATTAGGTCCTTTCTTCTCTTTTACTTGCTTATTATGGTCATTATTGACTTGCAATTTATTACAGGGAGGTGTTGATCTATGTGTGGCCAATCTTGTTATATCAGACATAAGGTCTGTACTCGGGGTTTCTACGGGTCCGGTCCTGGGGGAATGGATCCCTACCTGTGGGATTGAGAGTGAGCTACGGGGTTAGAAATACGTTGCGTATTCACACCCCCTGCGGTAACCCTAATATCTCCTCTTAAACAACCCTCTATGTCAGTCACTCTCTCTATTCATTTCCCCAATGCACCAACCACATAGTTATATAAGTCATCAATTTTCCTTGCAATTTTATCAATTTCAAGGGTTTGGCCCTCAATTAGCATGTTCACGGTGGGTCTCCCTGAGCTAATAGAACTTCTAGGTTCACCTGTTTTTAATTGTTTACCCATATTTTTCCTTTTCTTAGATAACAACTTTTTACTTAGGCTTACAGGACTCTTCCCATCAAGATTTACTGCTTGTTTCCCCTCCTAAACATCAGGGTTCTTACTACGTTTCGAGGGTGGTTGGGGATCATCCTCTGAGTCACTCACATATAAAAGATCTGATGTCTCCTGTATGCTCCCATTGTGAGCACCCCGGGCAATTTACCCATCACATACTGCGGTGACAGATTTATTGGGGGAGCTAACACGTGTATTACTTGCAGTTAGCGTACCCAGCCTTCCTTGAGTAAGAGTCTCTTCAACGGTATTTATTTGCTTCTCAATGGCCCCCATAGCACCAGTCAGATAGGTCATCAGGGATTTTTGACCTCCTGCTTTCGGGACAGAAGTGGGTGTGAAGGCCGTCTTCCTTTTACCCATTGTTTTACTGTGTCCTGGCAAACAAAAGGGAGAGTCAAGATCCTCAAACACAAACCAATAAAGAAAAATATCAGTCCCACCTTAGGGGGGTGGCCCAGCCCGGTCTCTAACGGTCTCTAACGGTCTCTAACGGTCTCTGACGGGCTAAGACACGCTCCGAGCACACCCCGCGCACGTCCCGCGCTGAGGAACCACCGCGATGCTTTTAAGGCCCCTCCAGGGACTATCAATAAAGTGCAGAGTCTGGTGTGGGCCAGGGGCCAGCAGCAAGGCTCCGTGCGTCGTGGTATGGTCTCCCGCGCTGCTGGACCGCCGTGATACTTTTAAAGCCCCTCCAGGGACTCTCAATAAAGTACAGAGTGCGGTGTGGGCCAGGGGCCACCAGCAAGGTTCCGGGCGTAGTGGTACGGTCTCACGCACTGCGGAACCGCCGCAATGCTTTTAAAGCCCCTCCAGGGACTCTCAATAAAGTGCAGAGTGCGGTGTGTACCAGGGACCAGCAGCAAGGTTCCGGGCATCATGGTACTGTCTGACGGTAGCACAAATACATGAATGTGTAAGAACTCTCTGTTGTGCGCAGAAGCCAAACGCCCTTCAAAAGGCACTAAATAGAATACAGCCCAAGTGGGCCAACATATTGAAGGCAAGTGTAAAATCCATATAAAACAAACTTAATAGAATGAAATAACAACTGTGGGAGACATATGGTTCATGCTCTTCAAAATGCCCAGCACATTCACTGGGGAGGGGGGGTGCATATTCACTACAAGGACAACAATAACCATGCAGTCAGCCACGTAATATGCAACATGCAAAATATAGCCCAATTTGGCTTAGATTTATTGGCTAGCACACCCCATTGAGAATTATGAGAATGAGTGGACCTCCATACCTCCTATCAAAGTCCAATATATGCCAGCCCTTAACCAACAAAAAATAAAAATAAAGTAAAAGTGCAAATTATATTGTGCAATGTGTCTGAAGTGTCCTGGCTGGAAAGGGTACGGTGCCCTGTCTGGGGCCTCCTCTCGAACCCAGCGCACCAGATAAGAGTCCCTTCCTCCCCACCCTAGAAAATAGAACAGAAAAACAATATCACAAAGTGCAGAGAAATGCAAAACCTAAGTGCAAAACACTAAAATCTGATTGTATCACAGCCTTGTCAAAATGATTCTCATAACAATTTCATTCCAAGTGGACATACAACTCTTTGTCAGAATTTAAACCATAGGGAGTTTTAGTAATGAGCTCAATGAAAAGTTTGGATTCACGTTTCCTTAATGTTGCAATCCTGTCACCACCCTTGTGGTCCACCCTGGCATGGTTAATACAAAATAATTTTTGTTGTTTCCTATCACTGCAGTGATCGGTTTCAAAATGGCGAGCTACTGTGCATCACTGTGCATGGGAAGCGTGCAAGTTATAGTTACTTCAGTTAAATATAACTTTTAAATGTCAATGTTTTTTTTAGTTTAGAATATATATATATTCATAAATATATATATGTATATATATATATATATCAATCAGTTTCAGTTTAGTACTTTATTACGATCTCAGAGATCAAAAAAAGTGCATAACAGTACAAGTATATAAAACACCACCACGTGGTCCACGCTGGTGCGGAGGGCCTGGAAGGGAACGCGGAATGCCCGGTTTCAGTTGGTTCAGTTTTTTACGCTGCACAGGGCTTATCTGACACCGGTCAAGATATTGCAATATTTTGGGGGTGCTCACTCACAATGCCCGCGGTGTGGGGGAGAGGGGGCTGATTTCCGCCATATGTTTTGGTCCTGCGTGCAGTTGGGTGACTATTGGGCAGATGTTGTGGATTGCCTGCATCAGGTGACAGACCGTTCTATTGCTCCGGAAATGGGGGCTTGCTTGTTACTTTGGTTTCCCCACACCCGACGGACGAAGGTTACCAGTAAGTTCTACGATTTAGGGTTGATTATGGCCAAGAGGGAACTGACTATGCACTGGAAATCCCGGGCGGGGCCTAGTTTCTTGCGGTGGAGGGTGGCGTTTGCGAGATGGGCTGGAGCGGAGGGTACGCTCCGGTTGCAGTTGGCCCTCCGGAGGGAAGATGAGAAGGCCCTGGCGACGGCACGAGCGTGGGAGGCACTGGTGGTGGAACTTCAGGGGCAGATGTCTGGCGCGGGGGAAGCGGGGAGCACCTCTGACAGGCAGGAGGACGTGGTGGGTGGGGAGTAGCGGAGGAGCAATGGTGAGTGCTGGACGTTTTAGAAGTAGCGGGATGTGTGGGAAGCCTGGGTTTCCTAGGGACGGTTGAGCACCCGTACAGGATTCATTGTCGGGGAAGGGTACATCGGGAGTGGAGACGGCAGAGGGGGGCACACTGACATGGGGTGGGAGGGGGAGGGGGGGAGGGACCACCTGGGAAGGAGGATTAAGCTCCTGGACATTTGGCAACACTGATAAATGTAACGCTCTCCTTTCGACGGTGGGGGTGGAGGGGTTTGTATTGCATTGTTGTCTTGAAAACAATAAAAAAATGTTTCAAAAAAAGTATATAAAACACCAAATTTCATCAACGTTCCACTGCACTTAATACAACAATTCATTTTCGAGTTTGTTCTCTTTTGGTGGGAATTTAAAAAATGCTCATGCCAGATGGGAGCCAACGCAAGTTTCCCTGCCCACACCGGTGCGGGCGGGAAACTGCAGTGTCCCAGGGATGGGCTCCCTGGGACACAACAAGTGAGCCGTCCCAGGGCATGGGGTCCCCAGGGCCATTAATGGCTCAGGGAAGGGGGATGTGCTAAACCCCTCCCTTTTTTTTTTTTACAAGTAGCGACCCAGGGGGGTGGGATCCCCAGGGCCTTTTAAAGGCTAAGGGAAGGGGGGCTGCGTGCCCCCCTTAAAAAATGCAGTGAGCAAAATTGATGGGACCCTAGGCCTGACAGTGGCCTGAGGAGGGGGCCATGCACCGCCCTGCCCTTACAAATTACCGTGGACCCTGGGGATGAGGTCCCCGGGGCAGAAAACAGCCTGGGGAGGGGGGCCATGCACCCCTCTCTAAAAATAAAAACAACCGTTGCCCCCCTGGGCCCTGGCCTACCCCAGACGGGTTCAAAAATAGGAGCAGGATTCTCTGTGAATTTACAGCAATTATAATTTAAAAAGAACGTTTTTAGAGGGACCCCGTTACCAGGCCTAGGGGGTCAGGATATCCCTATCCAGCCCCCAATGTTTTTTCTACCTTTTTGAGGACTCTGGACTAAGTCCAGAGTCCTAAGATGTCTGCCACCACTTCCTGGTTGAGGTGGTGACAGCCAATCCGATCTGAGTTTGAGATCTGTCGGCTCTGCGGATCCTCCACAGCATGATATATACAAATATTTTAACCTTATTTTCTGCAAAACTGCTAAACGGATTTGCACCAAAACACACAAAGCTCTCTTTCTTGACCAAGATCTTGTTTTCTGCAAAATTTTGTGTAAAAAAGCTCAGCGGTTTGGGCTGTAGCAGTGCTGTTCCTATGGAAACATGAATGTGGAAAACGCTTCTTGGGACCACCCCTTTTTCTCAAACCTCTCTTGACAGATCACCTCGAAACGTTCCAAGCACAAACTAGTCAAAAGTAGCACTTATTTGTAATGTTTCGTGGAGATTCGTCAAACAGGGCCAAAGTTATTAGCAAAACAAGAAATGCATTTCCCATAAAAACACGATCCTAAGTATAACCAACCAGTGGTGATCGGGTAAAATATATATATATATATATATATATATATATATATATATATATATATATATATATTACCTACTGGCGGTCGCCAGTAGGTAGTTATAGTTAGGACCCCTTTTCCATAGGAAAACCTCAACATTCTATTTTGAATAACTTTGGCGCCGGTCGACGAATCCTCGCGAATTTCTCAAAATAGGTGGGGCGCTACGCTCCGCTCCTACCCTGAAAGTCTCGGGGGGATTCGTCAAGCGGGGGCTGAGATAAAAGGGGGGTCCCAAAACGCGTTTTTCCCATGCATTTTTCCATAGGACCTTTAGACAGGGCTACAGCCCGAACGGCTGAACAGAATTACTAGAAATTTGGCAGAGAGGTAGTCCTCAGGTCAAGGAAGTGCCTTTTGTAGGTTTGGTGTAAATCTGTTCAGTAGATCCTGAGAAAATAGCCTTTAAATCAATATATATATCTGTGGCAGCTTACGGTGCGCTTACGGTAAGCTTACGGTACGCGTACGGTGCCGTGCGCGAGCGCGATTCTGATTGGCTGTTAGATCTTAGTAAACATTCGAATCGGTCGAAACCAGGAAGCGGCGGCCGCCATTTTCTCTCTCGAACTGTCAGGGGGGTGAATAAAAAAGGTGGATAATGTGAAAAGGGGGCAGGCTCGACAGTTCCTGACCCCCTAGCCTTGGTCAGGGGGTCCCAGAAGGACCCTCAAGGGCAAAAATAAAAAAATAAAAATTTTCGAAAAATCGCCGTATGCGCGTAGCGTACGCGCACGGCGACCTGCGGAATTCCGCGAAATTCGCGGAATTACGCGTACCGTGCGCGCACGGCAAAAAAAAATTTGCAAAAAGGAAAGCTTAAAAAAAAATAAAAAAAATTGTGAGGTGAGGTTGGCTCTTATAAGAGCCGTTGGGTTCATACAGGGATGGAGGAAAGAAAGAATGGGAGTATTATAAGCGTCTACAAACATGCTGGTCTATCTTATTGTTAATAAGGGGAAGACTGACCTCCCCAAAAACAATAAGACCACCACATTTTGTACACCTCATTTCAACACTCGCAAATCGAGGGTTGATGTCCAAAGGAAAAGAAGAAGGTGATGCTCCAACAACAGAGGAAGGGCTCAGCTGAGCTGCCGATGATGTACTCGGCTGAGCATCTGAGGCTGGGCTCTGGTGACTTACTGAAGAGTTTTCTCCAGTATGTCGAGCAAAGGTCCTTGGGTGTTTGTCCTGAAGGTGTCTCGTCATAGAGTGATTTCCAAAGGAATATTTCTTCCTTGGATTTCCTCTTGATAAAACACGATCACAAAGTATGCAAGTGACCAATTGAGCATTCACCTTTTTCTCCCCCTCTGGAAAAGTGAAATACTCCCATACAAAAGAAGTCTTTTGTTTCCTCCTTCTCTGGATCATGGTGGTGCTGCTGGCCTCACTCTCAGAAGAGCCCTGCTGTTCTGCCATTGTATCCCAATGTCAATCCAGCTCCTGCTCCTAGAGAATCACAAGCAGAAATGAGGGGAATGGGTGTGGTGTGGGAAGAATCTGGAACTGAAAGTAGTTTCAACCAATGAAAAGTGTTCTTTCAAGCAGTAATGAGGGGAATGGGTGTGGTGTGGGAAGTTTCTGGAAGTGAAAGTAATTTCAACCAATAAAAAGTGTTCTTTGTAAGTCACATGACCTACCGTGCGCGCACGTGACGCTTACGGTGCGCTTACGCAGCGCTTACGTCACTTTCGCGCATGCGCATTACACGCCCCTGCGTAACCGCGACGTTGCTTCCGGGTGTACGCGTACGGCACACACGTATCACGTATCGCGCATGCGCATTACACGCCCCTGCGTAACCGCGACGTTGCTTCCGGGTATACGCGTACGGCACGCACGTATCACGTAGGCGCGCTGCACTAATTACGTCCAGAGCGCGTAGCGTCAGCTTACCGTACGCGTATTCTACAAGCGCGTAGCGTCAGCTTACCGTACGCGCACGGAAAAAAATGCATAAAAAAAAAACCTTTCCATAATGCAGGATATAGTACATAAATTATTAAAAAAAGGCTTACAAAAAATGACATAAAAAAAAATTTGCATTAAATTATAATTAAATTATAAAATCGAAATAAAAAAAACACTATCCACATTGACCCCACCCCCTGTGCTTTTGGTGGCCGAAGGCCACCAAATGTACAGGGCTTATTAAAGTTGATAAAAACCGTGCACGGAACGAACTGCGTTAAGTGGGCGTGCACGCCACGAATGGCGTAAAGTAACTTAGCATTTAAAAAACCGTACAAATTCACTGAAAAAACCATAGGTTTCACACACGTTATAGTTAGGAATTAGCATTTAAAAAACCTTGCAAATTCACTGAAAAAACCATAGGTTTCAGACATGTTATAGTTAGCGGAAATTTTACTGATAAAAAACCAATGAAATTCCCCCGTTATAGTTAGTGCAGGCAACTATAACTCACGCGACCGCAATCTTCTGCTGATGACATATGTGTCTTTATGAAAAAAAAAAAAATGTAATATATGTATAGCTAAAAATTTATGGAAGAAGACATGGGCAAATAAGTGTCTAAATACAGTATTAGCATCAGCAGAGGATTGCGGTCGCGTGAGTTATAGTTGCCTGCACTAACTATAACGGGGGAATTTCATTGGTTTTTTATCAGTAAAATTTCCGCTAACTATAACATGTCTGAAACCTATGGTTTTTTCAGTGAATATATATATATATAAATCTTCTCTTTGAGAAAAAACATATCAAACAGCAAACAGAGAACGTGAATATATATTAAGCATTGAATGTGCAAAAACTAAAATTGTAAATGCTAATACTGGAAAGCAACAACAATGAAACAGAAAAGAAAATGTGTTTTCTATGTTTACAGCTACTGTTTCCGTTCTATTAGTTTAAATGCACTTGTCACTTTAAATCTAAAGAAAAAAAACGAGATAAAAATCATGTGCTGACTGATGAGTGCGTCATGTGATCAAGGCCCTCTGGGGCTGAAACGTGTCATAGTTGCCATTCTGTGGAATAAATAAACTCAAAAGCGCTTACTTTGTGGTCCGTGCTCCATTACTTCGTATCAACGGCATCGCCAGTGGCAGGTGGAGTGCTTTGGATATTTGAAGCCGGTTCTGTCTTCCCCGGCTTTACACGGACCCCTCCTCGCAACGGGCAAGTTGTCTGACAAGGAAGGCGAAGTCTGGCAACGGACGTGAAGATTTCAATCCGGGAGGATTTACAGCAATACTTGCCCCCCAGCAGAAGCTACAACGGTCTGACTGATCTTGGAATGTGGTGGCCTCGGGTCGGAGGACGCGGGACACACCCACATGTGAAGTGAAGGTAGGACCTAAGCAAACAGCGCTGGGTGAGGAGTTGCGTGGGGACGGGGAAAGGGACAAACACACACAAGGTTGTAAAAGATCCCTTACAAGCGTCCATTATCGAAATTAAATAAATTCCCCAGAGATGTCGGCCGACGTCATCAGAGATAGAAAAGTTGCAGCATTAGAAATGTTTGACGACGCACGCTGTCCCAACATAAACTCAGTTGCCCAGAATGCACCAGCAGGAGGCAATGCAACCAGCCTCAGGGAGAAAATGCGGCGAATGGAAAAATTAATGAAAAGCGAGCAGAGAAAATGGTGGGAGGGTAAATTCCTCCAAAGGTACTTGAACGTGGGAAGAATCTCACGGGGTTTAAGAATTTTAATAGCGCCAAGCTACTATGCCCCTGACCCAATGATGATGAAAAAGTGGGCGGAAACGGATTTAGAGTCTTCCAGGAAACTTGTGGCGATACTGGTAAAATATGCAGAGGTTGACCGCCTGAAATTACAAAAACAAATAGAACAGCTTAATGAGGACATCGGTAAGATGAATCAAAACGATGAAGACATCAAATTGCGTGATGATATGAGTAAAAGACTGTAAAGGAGGAAGAAAGAATCCGGGAACGTAAAATATTCAAGTTCCACAGGGACAAGACTGATTATGATTGTGGCCGCATCTTCACCTTCGCAAAAAAGTACAACTCTTTGAAAATATCTAAATACAGTGGGACAAATGCAGCCAAAACCAACAACGGGGCCTATGCAGATTTCTCCACCTCCGATCTGAGCTCAGCCTTAGAGAGTGAGACTGAGCCCGAAGTAAGAAATTTCAGAGGATTGCAAGTCCCGGCAAAACTGTCGTTAGAACAAGAATTGGATTTTTTATGAGAAGAACGCAGACAGACCTTAAGACCGCGACCCCAGCAAAACAAACAAGGAAAAATGACACAATCAGAAGAAGGGAGAGGAGACAAGCCAAACGATGGAGAGCAAAGAAGACCAAACACACGGAAAGGGAAACGCACATAATGAATTCTGCAACCTCCAACAACACAGTGGTCAACTTAGCTAACGTCGAATTGAGTGAGAAAGAAAAACAAATACTGACCCTTGGCCTGTGATACTGTTCCCCAAAAACTTTTGACGACTAGAACAGATATTTTTAAGGGGGTACGCAAATTGAAACTCAAAAAATTCCAAGCATTAAAGGAAAAAACAAACCATGTGGTACAGGATAAAGAGTCAACCGGACATTTACAAATGTCGCCCCTCTTCAATCTTACTGCTTATGATATGCCAATATTAAGAGACCTAGAGGAATTGGCACAAGAAAATCCTGCAGCAGCAATGGCAAACTCTATTCCAACAATATCGGAAGAACAAAACGCTACTAAAAATGAACACCAGCTCACAGCCATGGCAAGATTTAAACTGAAATCAAGGTTTACCCCAATAATAGCTAGAGATTCAATTGATCTATTTCATGAGCAGGTCATCACAGGTATAAAACAACTTAACCACAAAATAAGAGGACATAAAAAAGTCAAATACAATATACAGGAGATCTTGTACCACCAACTCATGGACAAACTAAAGAAAAACCCACAGCTACTAATAAGAAACACTGACAAAGGAGGCAATCTAGTTATCTGGGGGAAAACTGAATATGTAGAAGAAGCTACAAGGCAATTATAAGACCGCAATTGCTACCGTAAAACAGATACACTATCGTTAAGATCAACCTACAATTTGTATTACAACAAACTTTTAGCATGGAAAAGTGCAGGTTTGCTTACAATGGATGAATATAAATTTCTAAAGAATGATACCCCAACCACAGCAGTGATTTATTTCATCCCTAAACTACATAAGAATCCCATCAGGCCCCCTGATGGCCAATTATATCCACATGCAATAGTCTGACTGAGAACACTTCACAATACGTAGACTATTTCTTGCAGGAGCATGTCCAGCAACTTCCCTCCTACATAAAAGATACCCACGATTTTTTATCTAAAATTCAGGAGTTTAATTGGCAAGAGGACTTTCTTTTAATAACTATGGACGTTACGGCTAGGGGTGGGCAGAAAACTACGCTCCGTCAGCGTAGCAGATAAAGCCAGCCACTCCTGCACACCGGCCCGGTCCCTGCTTCTGATAACAGCCAGGCCGGAGAGAGCCTCCCTGGGCCCCGGTGGACCCCTGTCTCCAGCACCCAGACCCTCGGCTGTCTTGCAGGACGGGGGTGGCTCACGCACCCCGGGGCCCGCCGGACGGTGCAAGAGCCCCGGGCCCGGTCCCAGCTTCAGAACCCTAGCCAGGCCGGGGAGAACCTCCCTGGGCCCCGGTGGACACCCTTCCCCAGCGCATGGACCCTCGGCTGGCTTGTAGGACGGGGGGCTCCTGCACCCTGGGACACTGGGACGGAGCACAAGCCCCGGGTCCGGGCCCAGCTTAGGAACCCTAGCCAGGCCGGGGAGAGCCTCCCCGGGCCCCGGTGGACACCCTTCCCCAGCGCACGGACCCTCGGCTGGCATGCAGGACGGGGGGCTCCCGCACCCCGGGGCCTGCCGGACGGAGCACGAGCCCCGGGCCCGGTCCCAGCTTCAGAACCCTAGCCAGGCCGGGGAGAGCCTCCCGGGCCCCGGTGGACACCCTTCCCCAGCGCACGGACCCTCGGCTGGCATGCAGGACGGGGGCTCCCGCACCATGGGACACTGTGACGGAGCAAAAGCCCCGGGTCCGGGCCCAGCCTCCGAACCCTAGCCAGGCTAGGGAGAGACTCCACGGGCCCCGGTGGACACCCTTCCCCAGCGCCTGGACCCTCGGCTGGCTTGCAGGACGGGGGGCTCCTGCACCCTGGGA
>NC_140594.1:289387757-289392757 GCF_964204655.1 Triturus cristatus | reverse complement strand
CTCACCCTGCGACGGCCCCAGCCGCGTCCCGGGGAAGCCCCGGGGCGATTGACGATCGAGCGACCCTCAGACAGGCGTAGCCCCGGGAGGAACCCGGGGCCGCAAGGTGCGTTCGAAGTGTCGATGATCAATGTGTCCTGCAATTCACACTAATTCTCGCAGCTAGCTGCGTTCTTCATCGACGCGCGAGCCGAGTGATCCACCGCCAAGAGTCACAGGCAACTTTTCGAAAATGTTCGCCCACCTGCGGGCGCAGGAGAGGCGGGAGGAAGGCGACGCCGTCCGTCCGTCGCCCGCGCAGCGAGACGGCACGGGCGCCCCGTTCAAGGCTTCCCCTCTGGGAGTCAGACAGCGCCGTCGTGGGAAAGCATTGTGCGCGACCAGATGGCCGAAGGAAACTTAGAAAAATTGGGACGTGCGCGACCAGATGGCCGAAGGAAACTTAGCAAAATGGGACGTGCGCGACCAGATGGCCGAGGGGGACAGGCGCGACCAGATGGCTGGGCTCGGAAGGGAAGGTATCTGGTCGCTCTGCGCCCCAACAAACGAGTGAGCGGGTGCCGGGGCATGGGGGGCCGGAGGCCCAGGGCCCCGGCTGGGCCTCAGCCATGGAGGCTGCGTGGGGGACCCGGCGGGCCCTCCGACCCGGGGCCCGCAGAAAACGTCGACAAGCAGAAGAGGCCTGCACGGGACCGACAGACCCCAGTCCCGGGCCCTTGGCAGAGCGGCAGGCCGGGGGAAGGGACCCGGGGCTGGGGACCCCGACCCGGGGCCCAGCCGGGGCTCCCAGACCCGGAGGCGCTGGGGAAGCCTCCCCGGGCACTCCGGACCCTGCCCCGGGCGCCCTGCCACACGGCAAAACCCAGGACGGAGCCCGGGGTGGGGAGGCCACCCTCCCCGGGGCCCCCAGGGGCCCGGCCGGAGCTCCTGAACCCAGACGAGCGATGGGAGGCTCCCCGGCCACAACGGAACCCCGTCCCTGGCCTTTGGCAGTGCCGCAGGCCGGGGGACGGGGCCAGGGGACGGAGACCCCGACCCGGGGCCCGACCAGGCCCCTGGACCCAGCCGGGGCTCCCGGCCAGGGCTCCCGGGCCCGGAGGCGCAGGGGGAGCCTCCCCGGGCCCTCCGGACACCGCCCCAGGCACCTTGCCACGCGGCAGGACCCAGGACGGAGCCCAGGGTGGGGAAGCCGCCCTCCCCGGGGCCCCCAGGGGCCCGGCCGGAGCTCCTGAACTCAATCCAGCGAGGGGAGGCTCCCCGGCCACAACGGAACCCCGTCCCGGGCCTTTGGCAGTGCCGCAGGCCGGGGGACGGGGCCAGGGGACGGAGACCCCGACCCGGGGCCCGACCAGGCCCCTGGACCCAGCCGGGGCTCCCAGGCCCGGAGGCACAGGGGGAGCCTCCCCGGGCCCTCCGGACCCCGCCCCAGGCACCCTGCCACGCGGCAGGACCCAGGACGGAGCCCGGGGTGGGGAGGCCGCCCTCCCCGGGGCCCCCAGGGGCCCGACCGGAGCTCCTGAACCCAATCCAGCGAGGGGAGGCTCCCCGGCCACAACGGAACCCTGTCCCGGGCCTTTGGCAGTGCCGCGGGATGGGGCCAGGGGACAGAGACCCCAACCCGGGGCCCGACCAGGCCCCTGGACCCAGCCGGGGCTCCCAGGCCCGGAGGCACAGGGGGAGCCTCCCCGGGCCCTCCAGACCCCGCCCCAGGCACCCTGCCACGCGGCAGGACCCAGGACGGAGCCTGGGGTGGGGAGGCCGCTCTCCCCGGGGCCCCCAGGGGCCCGACCGGAGCTCCTGAACCCAATCCAGCGAGGGGAGGCTCCCCGGCCACAACGGAACCCCGTCCCGGGCCTTTGGCAGTGCCGGGGGACGGGGCCTGGCCCCTGGACCCAGCCGGGGCTCCCAGGACCGCAGGCACAGAGGAAGCCTCCCCGGGCCCTCCGGACCCCGTCCCGGGCACCCTGCCACGCGGCAGGCCCCGGGGATGGGGCGGCATCCGGGCCCATCCAGCTGCCGGCTGAGGACCGAGAGGGGTCCCAGAGTACCCTGTCCCTAGTAATCCGGAGGAAGGCTACCCCCCTTTCTTGTAACCCGCGCGCTTCGGGTGACGGAGGGGACCCAAGGGGCGAACGCACCCGGCCTCCTGGAGCCCTGGCTGGGATCCGGGAGGCGAATGGACCCTCATCGGGACTTCCAGGCCGGCCCAGCCATCTGGTCGCCCCATTGGAAAGCCTTGCGCGCGACCAGATGGCCGAAAGGGCAAGGAGCGACCAGATGGCCGGCACCTGAAGACTCCCGTCTGCCATAGCGGTAGGGCTCCCGCCTGCCCACCCGCCCACCCGCCAAGGTCTCGGGGGGACTCTGCTTCCCGGGGTGGGCTCGGGGGACCCCGGCTGGGCCTCAGGCATGGGGAGGACCACCGGAGCTCTCGGGGCCCGCGGGCCCGGGCGCCCGGGGGAGGACTGCCCGGGACCCGTGGAGCCCGTCCCTGGGCACTTTGCCACGCCGCGGGCCGGAGGAGGGAAGCCCCGGAGGCCTGGGAGGATGTTGCCCGGGCGCAGCCCATCTGGTCCCCGGCAAAGAACCGCCAGCGCCGGAGGGGTGTTCCGGCATACCCTGCCCCTACTAATCCGGAGGAAGGCTACCGTCCTTTCTTGTAACCCGCGCGCTCCGGGTGACGGAGGGGGGCCCTAGGGGCGAACGCGCCCGGCCTCCTGGAGCCCTGGCTGGGATCCGGGAGGCAAATGGACCCTCATCGGGACTTCCAGGCCGGCCCGGCCATCTGGTCGCCCCATTGGAAAGCATTGCGCGTGACCAGATGGCCGAGGGAGGAAAGGTGCAACCAGATGGCCGGGACTGAAAGGACTCCCATCTGTCCAACCCCGAGCCTTTGCGCTGGGGATCCCGCCTGCCCACGCAGGGCTCCGTGGCCGCAGGGCTCCGGGGCTGCAGGGCTCCAGGGCTGCAGGGCTCCAGGGCTGCAGGGCTCCAGGGCTGCAGGGCTCCAGGGCTCCGGGCTGCAGGGCTCCGGGGCTGCAGGGCTGCAGGGCTCTAGGGCTGCAGGGCTCCAGGGCTCCAGGGCTGCAGGGCTCCGGGGCTGCAGGGCTCCGGGGCTGCAGGGCTCCGGGGCTGCAGGGCTCCGGGGCTGCAGGGCTGCAGGGCTCCAGGGCTCCGGGGCTGTAGGGCTCCGGGGCTGCAGGGCTGCAGGGCTCCAGGGCTGCAGGGCTCTAGGGCTGCAGGGCTCCAGGGCTGCAGGGCTGCAGGGCTGCAGGGCTCCGGGGCCGCAGGGCTGCAGGGCTCCAGGGCTGCAGGGCTCCAGGGCTGCAGGGCTCCGGGGCTGCAGGGCTCCAGGGCTGCAGGGCTCCGGGGCTGCAGGGCTCCGGGGCTGCAGGGCTCCTGGGCTGCAGGGCTCTAGGGCTGCAGGGCTCCGGGGCTGCAGGGCTCCGGGGCTGCAGGGCTCCGGGGCTGCAGGGCTCCAGGGCTCCAGGGCTTTGGGGTGCAGGCCTCGGGGGTGGGGGGGCTCGTAGACCCCATGCTGGGCCTCAGGCATGGGAGGCCCGGCGGAGCTCCCGGGGCCCGGACGCCCGGGGGACCCATGGAGCCCGTCCCGGGCACTTTGCCTCGCCGCGGGCTGGAGGAGGGAGCACCGTACGCCCCGGGGAAGTGTCGTCTGGGCTTGGCCCATCTGGTCCCCGCCTGAGAACTGCCAACCCCCAGGAGGGGTGTCCCGGCATACCCTGCCCCTACTAATCCGGAGGAAGGCTACCCACCTTTCTTGCAACCCTCGCGCTCCGAGTGACGCAGGGGATCCTAGGCGCGGATGCGCCCGACCTCCTGGAGCCCTGACTGGGATCCGGCAGTCAAATGAACCCTCATCGGCACTTCCAGGCTGGCCCGGCCATCTGGTCGCCCCATTGGAAAGCATTGCGTGCGACCAGATGGCCGAGGGAAAGGTGCGACCAGATGGCCGGGACCGAAAGGACTCCCAGCTGCCCACACCGAGCCATAGCAGTAGGGCTCCCGCCTGCCCTTGCAGGGCTCCGGGGCTCTGCACCAGGGTCTCTTGTCCCGGGCAGATGGACACTTGGCAGGCCGCAGGACGTGGGATCCCAGGCCCTGACCAAAAATCAGGAGGCCCGGGGCCGGTCCCTGCTTCTCAACGCAGCCAGGCTGGAGAGGTCGGGGAGCCTGCCCAAGCACGAGGGACCCGTCCCGGGCACACAGTCCATCAGGTTGTGCGCTCGTTTTCCACAATTTTCTTCAGAATAGTGCGTAGTTGCGCTAGGCAAAGTCCGCCCAGCCCTACTCAGGATGTGCTCTCGTTTTCCACAAATTTTTTCAAAATTCTGCGTAGTGGCGCTACGCAAAGTCCGCCCAGCCCTAACCAAACTCCTACTACGCAGTGGAAAGGACTTAGCCAGCCACCCACCCACCTGGCCCGGTCCCTGCTTCTGATCCCAGCCAGGTCTGGGGAGCCTCCCTTGGCCCAATGGACCCCTGTCACAGGCACCCGGACCCTCACCAGGCCGCAGGACGGGTTCTCACAAACCACATGGTTGTATAGGGGTGGGCAGAAAACTACGCTCCGTCAGCGTAGCAGATAAAGCCAGCCACTCCTGCACACCGGCCCGGTCCCTGCTTCTGATAGCAGCCAGGCCGGAGAGAGCCTCCCTGGGCCCCGGTGGACCCCTGTCTCCAGCACCCAGACCCTCGGCTGTCTTGCAGGACGGGGGTGGCTCACGCACCCCGGGGCCCGCCGGACGGTGCAAGAGCCCCGGGCCCGGTCCCAGCTTCAGAACCCTAGCTAGGCCGGGGAGATCCTCCCTGGGCCCCGGTGGACACCCTTCCCCAGCGCATGGACCCTCGGCTGGCTTGCAGGACGGGGGGCTCCCGCTCCCTGGGACACTGGGACGGAGCAAAAGCCCCGGGTCCGGGCCCAGCCTCCGAACCCTAGCCAGGCTGGGGAGAGACTCCACGGGCCCCGGTGGACACCCTTC